>NC_138552.1:294485403-294844168 GCF_964273705.1 Natrix helvetica
TGTATCTTTTATTCTTGATGAATGTATTTTATTCCCTTATGTACACTGAGAGCATCTGCACCAAAGACAAATTCCTTGTGTGTTCAATCACACTTGGCCAATAAAGAAATCTATTCTATTCTATTATTTTTGATGAATGTATTTTATTCTCTTATGTACACTGAGAGCATCTGCACCAAAGACAAATTCCTTCTGTGTCCAATCACACTTGACCAATAAAGAATTCAATTCAATTTCAATTCCCATTCCATTCCATTCTGTATTCTATTCTATTCTATTCTATTCTATTCTATTCTATTCTATTCTATTCTATTCTATTCTATTCTATTCTATTCTATTCCATTCAGCTAATCTTCCCTGTTGATTTTGCAAGCAACGATTAAAAAAAAAATAAGGTAGAAGATGATTCATCACACAGATTCCTTTCAACAACTCAGCAGACGGGAATACAACCGGGAGAGGGCTAAACCGTTGCACGCCCTCAGATTATTTGACTTTTGATCTTCCTGCTCTAATAGGTTTATGATCATGGTTCTCTGCTGAGACAAAAAAGGGTGGGTTTTTTAGGAGAATGTACTAAAATAGGCTTAATCCAGTAGTGTTAGGAATTCTCAGTCTGTGTTTGACTGCAGCGGACTTTTAAAAAAAATGTACCTGTTTAATTTCAGCTATTGGTCTAGCCAGCACCTTAACATCTGTCAAAAGCAAAACATAGCATGGAGTTCACCCTATTAAATAAAAAAGCAAAACCTTTTCCAGAATTCCCCAGCCAGCATCCTTTAAGATGCAATCTGGTTGGTGAATTCTGGGAATTGAAGTCCACCTCTCTTAAAGCATGCTGGGAATTATTGAAGTCCACTCATCTTAAAGCATGTTGGCTGGGGGATTCTGGGAGTGGAAGTCCACTCATCTTAAAGCAGGCTGGCTGGGGAATTCTGGGAGTTGAAGTCCTCCCCTCTTAAAGCATTCTGGCTGGGGAATTCTGGGAGTTGAAGTCCACCCCTCTTAAAGCATTCTGGCTGGGGAATTCTGGGAGTTGAAGTCCACCCATCTTAAAGCATTCTGGCTGGGGAATTCTGGGAGTGGAAGTCCATCCCTCTTAAAGCATTCTGGCAGGGGAATTCTGGGAGTTGAAGTCCACCCATCTTAAAGCTGGCTGGTTGGGGAATTCTGGGAGTGGAAGTCCTCCCCTCTTAAAGCATGCTAACTGGGGAATTCTTTAATTTCCCTTGAAATAGTGCTTAATAGAGGAAAAAGGCCTGCCGCAGGGAGGCTGCCAACTTTCTGCTTTCTGGGCCAAGACGTGGCTCCTTCAAACACTTTCAGCAACGCCAAAATTCAAAGAAGACACAAAAGCTCAGGAGGGCAATTTTGGCTGTCGATGCATCTCACGGGGCCAAAATGGAAGAAGGGAGACAATTTCTCCAGGCAGAAGAAGAACGATAAATTCTTCCAAAACTTTTGAGAGTGACGGACAAAATGGACAATTGCAAACACCCCCCACCCCCACCAAAGCAAGAAACCTGCCCTCCACCGTGCCTTCAATCTCGCCCACATTTTTGCATGCCTAATCACATTTGGCGATGCATGCTTGGCTCCCATCCCTTGGTTTGTTTGGAGAGCATCCGGCAGCTGACAGCGGCCAGGAAAAATCCATCTTATTTGTCATAACAAATCCAAAGCAAACAGAGAGGCATTAGCCAATTAAAGTGGAATGTGGCAGCCAAAACAGAGAGAGAGAGAGAGAGAGAGAGAGAGGGAGGGAGGGAGAGAGAGAGAGAGAGAGAGAGAGAGAGAGAGAGAGAGAGAGAGAGAGAGAGAGAGAGAGAGAGAGAGAGAGAGAGAGAGAGAGAGAGAGAGAGAGAGAGAGAGAGAGAGAGAGAGAGAGAGAGAGAGATGCTCATTGGCTTGACCACCAAAGGGGAGAACGAATTGGGGGGGGGGTGTTGCAAAAAGAGGTGTGGGGTCTGCCCAAAATTCCATCAGAAGAAGAGGAAAAAAAGGGGATTAGCACCATGGTAAAACCAAAGGTGGCCCAGGGGCTAAGATGCTCAGCTTGTCGATCAGAAAGGTCGGCAGTTCGGCGGTTCAAATCCCTAGCACCGCGTAACAGGGTGAGCTTACTTGTCCCAGCTTCTGCCAACCTAGCAGTTTGAAGGCACGTAAAAATGCAAGTAGAAAAACAGGAACCACCTTTGGTGGGAAGGGAACAGCGTTCCGTGCACCTTCGGAGTTGAGTCATGCCGGCCACATGGCCACGGAGACGTCTTCGTACAGCGCTGGCTCTTCGGCTTTGAAACGGAGATGAGCACCAACGCCTCCTAGAGTCGGGAACAACTAGCACAGATGTGCGAGGGGAAGCTTTAGCTTTTTAAAAACAAAGGGATCAGGGTGAGGTAACTACATACAGGGTGGCATAATGTGGTCCAGCCGTCCTGGACATAATCAGTTTCCTGTTCCATGTCCAGTGGCCCTGCCTGAGGTTTGGGTGGCAACCTAAATCACCCAGAATTTTGGCCTGGATCGAATGCAACCTGCGTCCAACCCTTGGCCTGGGCATCACACAAAAGGATATTATGAAGGTTGTTGTTAAGACAACCTTGCAAGAATGCAAGAAACGGCCCAGAATCTCGCCTTTAATTAATCCGCAAAAGTTTCAGAAATGCCCACTGACATTTATCCCAGCAGCAGACCGGAGCCTTTAAAAAGAAAGGAAAGACACAGAAAGAAAGAAAAATATACAGATAGTCCTCGCCTTGCAACCACAAGTGAGCCCCCCAATCGAGCAAGACCGTTGTTAAGTGAGCTTTGCCTCGTTTTATGGACCTTACTGGTCAAAGTTGTTAAGTGAATCACAGCAGTTGTTCAGTTAGTAGCAACGGCAATAGCACTTAAGACTTATATACCTCTTCACTGGGCTTTTACAGCCCTCTCTAAGGGGTTTACAGAGTCAGCCTTTGGCCCCCAACAATCTGAGGCCTCATTTTACTGACCTCGGAAGGATAGAAGGCTGAGCTGGTCAGGATTGAACTTCCTGACTGTGGGCAGAGTTAGCCTGCAATACTGCATTATAACCAATGTGCCACCACGGATTCCTTCCTTCCTTTCTCCCTCCCTCCTTCCCTTCTTTCTTTCTTTCTTTCCTCCCTTCCTTCTTCCCTCCCTTCTTTCTTTCTTTTTTCTTTTCTTCCTTCCTTCTTCCCTCCTTTCTTCCTTCCCTCCCTTCTTTCTTCCCTCCCTCCCTTTCTTCCTTCTTTCCTTCCTTCTTTTTTCTTTCTTCCCCCTCCCTTCTTTCTTTCCTTTCTTCTTCCCTCCATCCCTTTTTCTTTCTTTTTCTTTCCTTCCTTCTTCCCCCCTTCCCCCCTTTCCTTCCTTCCCTCTCCCCCCTCCCTCCCTTCTTTCTTCCCTCCCTTCTTTCTTTCCTTTCTTCCCGTTCTCCTTTCTTTCCTTTCTTCTTCCCTCCCTCCCTTTTTCTTTCTTTTTTTTCTTTCCTTCTTACCTCTCTTCCTTCCTACCTTTCCTTCTTTCATTCATTCCTTCTTCCCCACCCTCCCTTCTTTCATTCCCTCTTCCCCGCCCTCCCTTCTTTCTTTCCTTTCTTCCCGTCCTTCCTGCTTTCTTTCCTTTCTTCTTCCCTCCCTCCCTTTTTCTTTCTTTCCTTCTTCCCTCCCTTTCTTCTTTCTTTCCTTCCTTCTCCCCTTCCCTCCCTTCTTTCTTTCTTCCCTTCTTCAGTCCCTCCCTTCCTTTCCTTCTTCCCTCCCTTCTTTCTTTCTCTTTCCTTCTTCCCTCCCTTCTTTCTTCCCTTCCTTCTTTCTTTCTTTCCTTTTTTCCATTTCTTCCTTCCTTCCTTCTCAAGCAATCAACACTTAGACATATACCGCTTCAAAGTGCTTTTATAGTTCTCTTTAAGCAATTTACAGAATCAGACTCTTGCCCCCAATAATCTGCGTCCCCATTTAATGGACCACAGCTCTAGTAACCTGGTTGTTAAGTGAACTGGCTTCCCCATTGACTTTGCTTGTCAGAAGGTCGCAAAAGGGGATCGCGTGACCCCTGGGTCGCTCTGACCGTCATAAATAGGAGCCAACTGCGAAGCATCCAAATTTTGATCCCCCCCCCCCCCAACCTGCACCATACGGTATATTCCTCAAGTAGGTGAACATTTAAAAATTTAATTCAATCCTTTCCAGTTCTTTCAGTAGAAGCTTCCCCAAATGGACGCAGGGAAACGAGAGCCCCAAATCCTGGGGGGGAAAAAATGAATACCCAGAAAATCCCTTTGTCCCTTAAAGCCCCCCCCCCCTCTCCCGAAAAGACAGTCCCTCCATTTAATTTTAGTTCACGCCAAAGAACGGGAGCGCCGCACAGCTGACCTGTCAAAGGCCACTCCTGACCAGAAAAGGATTCTGCAGCTAATCCCCTTATTAGGTTTTTGCCAGATATTTCTGCCATATCCTTGACAAAACCGCGCAGCGAAAAACGGAGAGAGGACGCGCTCAGAATCCAAGGAAATGGGGAGGGGGGGAAGGAATCCGGTTTTGGAATTGAAAAAAAAACAGAAATGGCCCAAGAGCTTCAATACTTTGGGGATTCTGAGCAAGCCAAATTTCGTTTTGAATTTATTTTATTTTTTAAAAAAGGGAACTGACTGTGAGATGCTAGAATTCTCCATTTATTGGGAGGTGCAAGAATTTTGCGCTTAAAGAGTTAGATGCTAGAATTCTGAATTTATCGGGGGATGCTAACGTTTTAGTGTGAGATGCAAGGGTTTTGCATTTCGAATAGAATAGAATATCAGAATTGGAAGGGACCTTGGAGGTCTTCTAGTACAACCCCCTGCTTAGACAAGAAACCCTACACCACTTCAGACAAATGGCTAGCCAACATTTTCTTAAAAACTTCCAGTGTTGGGGCATTCACAACTTCTGGAGGCAAGTAGTTCCACTGATTAATTGTTCTCACTGTCAGGAAGTTTCTCCTCAGTTCTAAGTTGCTTCTCTCCTTGATTAGTTTCCACCCATTGCTTCTTGTTCTACCCTCAGGTGCCTTGGAGAATAGTTTGACTCCCTCTTCTTTGTGGAAACCCCTGAGATATTGGAATAATGCTATCAGGTCTCCCCTAGTTCTTCTTTCTCTTAAGCTAGACATACCCAGTTCCTGCAACCGTTCTTCGTATGTTTTAGTCTCCAGTCCCCTAATCCTCTTTGTTGCTCTTCTCTGCACTCTTTCTAGAGTCTCCACATCTTTTTTACATGTGATTAGAGTGAGATGCTTCAATTCTGCATGTACTGTGGGATGCTATAATTTTGCATTTATCAGGAGTTTAAAATTATTTGGAGATGCTGGACGTTTGCATTTATTGGGAGATGCTAAAATTTTGCAATTAGTGTTAGAGGCTAGAATTTTGCTTTTATTTTATTTGTATTTTTGCTATTTATCAAGAGATGCTAGAATTTTGAATTTATCAGATAATGCTGCAATTCTGCATTTCCTGGGAGATGCTAGAATTTGCGTTTATCAGGAGTTTACATTTATTTGGTGATGCTGGAATTTTGCATTTATTTGGAGATGCTAGAATTCTGTCAAGAGGAATGTGAAATTGAAACAAAAGAAGCACTAAGGACAGGCTGATCTAGTTGCCAATTTGTCCCTGTTTTGTAATTGTTATAAAGTTTTAAACCAGCCAAAAGAATTGATGGTTTTGAACACTAACAGAGTTTGAATTCAAATTGTGTACCAATGCTAAGCAGGTAATTGCTAAAAAGCAGGAACTTTTATTAAAATTGAAAACAGAATTGAAGAATATTTTTTAATCATTTTAAATGTTTTTATTGTCTTAATCGCTTTTAATTTTAGAAGTGCAAGACGCCTAGACTCACGGACTGAGATGGCCAGCTATAGAAATTGAACAAATGAATGAGTGAATAAATAAATAAATGTATAATAAAGTGGGACAAAACATCTGGTTATAACATACGGATGGAACCGTGGGGAAACAGGTGGTTGAAAGGATTGAAATTTGTACTGGAATATAACCTTAAAGAAGAAGAGTTTTGATAAAACGATGTACCGTTGACATACTATCCGGAACGAAATTTTAAAACGGAGGGGATGTTTCTGGTCCTCATGAGCGCATAAAGGCATTTCAAGGTGTGAGAACCGTGGCAGCACTTGAAAAAGAAGAAGAAGAAGAAGAAGAAGAAGAAGAAGAAGAGGAGGAGGAGGAGGAGGAGGAGGAGGAGGAGGAGGAGGAGGAGGAGGAGGAGGAGGAGGAGGAGGAGGAGGAGGAAGAAGGGAGGGAGGGAGGGAGGGAAAAAGAAGAAGGAAGGAGGAGGAGGAAGAAGAATTGAAGAGGAAGAGGAAAAAGAAAAAGAAGAGGAGGTGGAGGAAGAGGAAGGAGGGGAGGAAGAGGGAGAGGGGAAAAAGAATGAGGAGGAAGAATTAAAGAAGAAAAAGAAGAAGGAAGAAGAAGAAAAGAAGAAGTAAAGGAGGATAAGGAAGAAGAAAAGAAGAAAAGAGGAAAAGAAAAGAAGGAGGAGGAGGAAGAATTGAGGAAGACAAAGAAGAAGAAGAAGAAAAGAAGTAAAGGAGGATGAGGAAGAAGAAGAAAAGAAGAGGAAAAGAAAAGAAGGAGGAGGAGGAGGAAGAATTGAAGAAGACAAGGAAGAAGGAAGAAGAAGAAAAGAAGTAAAGGAGGATGAGGAAGAAGAAAAGAAGAAGAGGAAAAGAAGAAAAGAAGGAGGAAAAAGAATTGAAGAAGAAGACAAAGAAGAAGGAAGAAGAAGAGGAGGAGGAGGGAGCGGAGGGGGAAAAGAAGAATTGAAGAAGAAAAAGAAGAGGGAAGAAGAAGAAGTAGTAAAGGAGAAGGAAGAAGAAGAAAAGAATAACAAGAAAAGAAGAAAAGGAAGAGAAGAAAAAGAAGAAAAGAAGAAGAAAAGAAGGAAGATAAGAAAAAGAAGAAAAGAAGAAAAGAAGGAGAGGGAGAAGAAGAAGAAGAAAAAGCCGTTGCCTTTAGATTCATGGTCTGAACATGTTTAGTCCAGAAGAACCACAACTGAGTTTGGTAAGTTGCAACTTGTTCTGCTGTGTGTGTCAAATTCCCAGCCCTTCTCCAGACGCTTTGATGATTCGATCAGAGTTGGAAAACCACACCGTGATGTGTGCCAGTTTTGGCAAATTAATCTACAAGTTGTTCACAAGCTTTATAAAATAAACGAAATAGAAGCTTCTTTGCTGAAGTGTTACAAAGACAAGTGGAGTTAACTCCAGGGGGGGGGGGGATTGGGGAAGGAGCTCCTTGCCCGCCCATGTACGAAAATGAAACAACGAATACAAGCAACCCTCGATTTGCAACCACAATTGAGCAGAAGCTTTCCGTTGCTAAGTTGTTAAGTGAGTCTTACCCCATTTTACAGCCGTTCTTGCCACCATTAAGTGAATCGCTGCCATTTTTAAAATAAGTAACACGGTTGTTAAGTGGAGAGGAGAGGACAAGAGAGAAGAGAAGAGACAAAGATTTAAATAGAAAAATGGAATAGCAATAAGAAGAAGACTAGAATAGCAATAAGAAATAGAATAGTATAGTATAGAATAGAACAGAATAGAATAGCAATAAGAATTAGAATAGAATAATATTTAAATAGAAGATAGAATAGAATAGAATAGCAATAAGAATTAGAATAGAATAATATTTAAATACAAGAATAGAATAGAATAGAATTAGAATTGATTTAGAATAGCATAGTAAAATGGAATGGAATGGAGAGGGGAATGGAGAATAGGAGAGTAGAGTAGAATAGAATAAAATAGAATAGAATAGAGAAGAGAAGAAAGAAGAGAAGAAGAGAAGAGATGAATGAAAAAGAATAGAGAAGAAGAGAAGAGAGGAATGAAGAACAGAATAGAATAGAGAAAAGAAGAGAGGAATGAAGAATAGAATAGAATATGAATTGATTTAGACTAGAATAGTAAAATGGAATGGAATGGAATGGAGAATAGGAGAGGAAAATAGAATAGAATAGAATAAAATAAATAGAAGAGAAGAGAAGAGAAGAGAAGAGAGAAGAGAGAGAAGAGAAAGGAGAAGAGAGAATAGAATAGAGGAGAGAGGAGAGAACAGAACAGAACAGAATATCAGAGGGAAGGGACCTTGGAGGTCATCTAGTCCAACCCCCTGCTCAAAGCAGGAGACCCTATATATATAAAACATCATTTCTGACGGATGGCTGTCCAGTCTCTCCTTGAAAGCCTCCAGGGATGAAGCAGCCGCCACTCCGTTTCTTCCTTTCTTTCTCCACCCCAAATATTTTCCTCCTCCTTTTCCAAATTAAAGCCAAGAGCCGCTGCTTTTGATCTCTGCTTAGTCAAGAATTTCCCAGAAGAAAAAGGAGATTAATCTCAGCCTGCCGGGCAGGGCCCAAGCATATAGCAGCCCTGCTGGAGTTCAGAAATCCCTTTTCTTCTGCAGAAAACGAGAGGAAGTCCTCGACTTACGACCGACATCCAGCCCAACATTTCTGTGGCTGAGCGAGACGGTTGTTAAGTGACTTTGGCCCCGTTTTACCAGCTTTCTCTCTGTTGTTAAGTGAACCGCTGGTTATTAAGTTAATAACACAGTCGTTAAGTGAACCGGGCTTCCCCCATTGACTTTTGCTTTTCAGAAGGTCACAAAAGGGGATGACGTGACCCCAGGACACTGCGACCGTCATAAATATGAATCAGTTGCCAAGCGTCCGAATTTTGAGCATGGAGAGGCTGCGACAGGCAGTCCTTGACTTACAATTCATTTAGCGCCCGTTCGAAGTTATGACGGCACTGAAAAAAGGGACTTACAACTGTTTTTCACACTTACGTTGCAGCCTCCCCGTCGGCAAGGGACCAAAATTCGGATGCTTGGCCACTGACTCATATTTATGACGGTTGCAGTGTCCCGGGGTCATGCGATCCCCTTTTGCAACCTTCCGACAAGCAAAGTCAATGGGGAAGACAGATTCACTTAACAACTGCAGTGATTCACTTAACAACCGTGACACTTAGGAACATAAATTTGGGGCTCAATTGTGGTCTGTCAGGCCTGCAGCCATTTTTTTCTTGTGGATCTGTGGCCTGCCACACTTTCTATTCTTCTACTATGCCTTTTCTATTGTGGGAAAATGGGAGGTGGGGATTGCATGGAGTTAGATGATAGGTAGCCATAACAATATTCTTTCTAGAAAGCCAAGGTCATCCTTTGTCTCTGCACCTCTGCACCTGACTGGAACTGGATGGGTGGAAGCTGCCAGCATGGCAGTGGGAGATTGGACCATGGGATGGGCTGGTGGGTGTGGGGGGCAAGATCTTGAACTTTCAACTGGGTGGGGAAAACCGGGAAGCTTTCAGATTCGGGTTTTCCCAGATGTGCCAACATGGCTCTCTTCATAAACTTTGAGGAATCCTTTGCCTCGGACTCTGATTTAATTTTGGATGCTATTTGGAACCCTGACACGGTCGTTAAGTCGAGGACAACCTGTGCCGAAAAGGGTCGCAAGTCCCTTTTCCCCGCGTTGCTGTAAATGACCGTTGTAAGTCGAGGACTACCTATACACTCGTGGGAAGCCAAATTCAGAACTGAGTTTTTTCCCCCATCTGGAAGTTTATCTAAGTTTCCTAGCCAATCAGGAAGCCGAGCTGGACACCGGCCAATCAGAAGGCCTGACGGATGATCCAGCAGATCCCAAACACTAGAAGGATCCATTCAAAGGTAGGAACGAGAACCAACTCCTCTCGCGGTTAATCCAGAAAGGGCTTGGATCAGAAAATACCAAACACAAGACAACGAGAATTCAGTAAAATAGAGAAATGGGAATTCGGGAAACGCAAAAAAAATGGATTTATTTCGTTATATTTTTTTGCTGTTTGAGCCTCCCACGTTTGGCGAGAAGGAAGAGGGATCCTACTGGGTCCCAGCGGGGAGGTGGCGAGGGGATCCATGGCTTGGAAGCACAAGCAGGAAATGTAGGTTTTGTTCAGTGACGGATTTTTGATGGATAGCCAAAACAGATTTCGTTGTCTCGCTTCTCAAAAAGCCACAAGAGATAGGAGACATGTTATCCCTGGTTGATTCGCCTTACAGAGAGTCCTCGGCTTACAAACATTCATTTAGCAACCGTTTGAAGTTACCATGGCGGGGGGGGGGGAGGGGAAGGGACTTACAACTGATCCTCGCACTTATGGCCGTTGCAGTATCCATACGGTTACGTGATCGAGATTTGATTGCTGGGCACCTGGCACATAGAGGTAGTTCTCGACTTACAACAGTTCATTTAGCAACCTTTTGAGGTTACCATGGCAAAAAGGGACTTACGGCCGATCCTTGCACTTATGACCGTTGCAGCATCCTCTCACGTGATTGAAATGTGACTGTTTGGCAACTGGCACTTAGAGGTAGCCCTTGACATACAACAGTTCATTTAGTGACCAAAGTTACACCAGCACTGAAAAAAGTGACTTACGACCGTTTTTCACGCTTATGACCGTCGCAGCATCCCTATGGTCATGTTTGGTTGCTTGGCAACTGGTTCGTATTTATGACAATTGCAAGGCCCTGGGGTCACATGATCGCCTTCTGCGACCTAAGTCAATGGGGAACCCAGATTCACTTAATGACCGTATATATTAACTTAACAACCGCCGTGAGTCACTTAACAACTATGGGAGGAAAGGTGGTCAAATGGGGCCAAACCCATTTAACATCCGTGTCTCGCTTAGCCACGGAAATGTTGGGCTGGACTGCAGTCGTTAAGTTGAGGACTTACCCATTTGACAACTGCAGAGATTCCCCAGCAAATGTGGCAAGAAAAGTCGTAAAACGGGACAAAATTCGCTCAAGAAATTTCTCGCTTAACAACATAAATTTGAGGATCAATTGTGGTCGTAAGTCGAGGACTACCTGTATTTAAAAAGATTGCAAAGTCCCGGGGTCACATGATCACTATTTCTGATAAGCGAAGTCAATAGGGAAGCCGGATTCACTTACTGACCAATGGAAGGAAGGAAGGAAGGAAGGAAGGAGAGGGAGGGAGGAAGGAAGGAGAGGGAGGGAGGGAGGAGAGGAGGGGGGGAAGAAGGAAGGAAAACAGGGAAGAAAGAAGAAGGGAAAAATAGGAAAGGAGGAAGGAAGGAACGAGAGGGAGGGAGGGAGGAAGAGAAAAGAGGGAAGAAATAAGCAAGGAAAAAAATAGGAGGGATGGAGGGAATGAGGAAGGAAGGCAGAAGGGGGAGGGAGGGAGGAAAAGTGGGAAGAAAGAAGAAGGGAGGAAAATATGAAGGAGAGAAGGAAGGGACAAGGGGGGAGGGAGGAATGAAGGAGAGACAGGGAGAGAGGAAGAGAAAAGAAGGAAGAGAAGAAGGGAGGAAAAAATAGGAATGAAGGAAGGAAGAAGGGGAAGGGAGGGAGGAAGAGAAAAAGGGAAGGAGGAAGGAAAAAATAGGAAGGAGGGAGGGAAGGAGGAGGGAAGAAGACGGGGAGGGAGGGAGGAAGAGAAAAGAGGGAAGAAAGAAGAAGGGAGGAAAAAATAGGAAGAAGGAAGGAGGGACAAGGGGGAGGGAGGGAGGAAGAGAAAAGGAAGAAAAAAGGGAGGAAAAAATAGGAAGGAAGGAGAAAGTGGAGGAAGGGAGGAGTGGGGGGGAGGGAGGAAGAGAAAAGAGGGAAGAAAGAAGAAGGAAGGAAAAATAGGAAGGAAGGGAAGGAACAAAGGAAGGAACGAAGGAAAAACAAGAAGGAAGAAGGGTCTCCAGCTTGAGCAGTGGGTTGAACTGGAAGACCTCCAAGGTCCCTTCCAACTCTGTTATTCTGAGAAAGGAATGATGGTGGATAGAAAGGGGGGAGGGGGACACAGATAAAGAGGGAGGGAGGGAAGGAAAATGAAGAAGGAAGGAAAGAGGGAGAAAGGAACGATAGATAGAAACGAAAGGGAGATGGAGGGAAGGAAGGAAGAAGGGAAAGGAAGGAAAGGAAAGGGGGGTGACAGGAAGAAAGGAAGGAGAGGGGGAAAGGAAGGAGGAAAGGAAGAAAAAGGGAAGAAAAGGAATAACAGAGGAAGGAAAGCCCAGGGAAGGGAATTCTGGGAATTGAAGTCCGCCCATCTTAAAAGTCTCCAAGGTCAAAAACTGCCTTTACTCACAAACCTAAAGGAGCCATCCCCGCCCCCCTGGGCTGAGTGCAAGAAAGTTGGGTTTTACATCCCCCCCCACGTTTTCTCCCTCCTTGCCCCCCCTTCCCCAACCCCATCTGAGAGACTTCCAGGATGTCATGTGACTCAGGCAGAATAATTGCCTTTAATTTCCTCTAATTACTTGCATTCTTGGCAGGGGCTTCCGAAGAATTATTTAGCAGAAAACTAATGAGTTGGGTGGGTTGGAAGTGTGTGTGGGGTGGGATGGAGTGAGGACACCTAATGTTCCATGAAAATCCACCCCACCCACCTGGAAAAGTTTGGACGTACCTCGTGCCAACCCTGTTCAAGTGGCCTTCACTACAGCTAGTCCTCGACTTACGGCCAAAACGGAGCCCAGAATTTCCGTGGTTAAAGCGAGACAGTTGTTTCACGGAGTTGTGTGCCCCTTTCCTGCCACGGTCGTTAAGCGAATCGCTGCAGCCGTTAAGCCAGGTTGTTAAGCGAACCCCCCGGCTTCCTTTGCTCGGTCGCAAAAGGGGATCGCGTGACCCCGGGATGCTGCAACCATCATAAATTTGAATCGGTTTGCCAAGCGTCTGAATTTGGATCATGGGACCAAGGAGATGCTGCGAAGGTCATAAATGTGAAAAGGGTCGTACGTCACTTTTTTCACCGCCGTTGTAACTTTGAACGGTCACTAAACGAACTGCGCTTGCCAGTCAAGGACTTGTACCTCGTTTTATGACATCTCTCTTCATTTTTATAGATCGTAGAAATGTCAAACTTTTCAACCACTTATTTTTTCCATGGTTCAAACGGTCACTGAATGAAGGGTCATATGTTGAGGGCAACTTGTTTTCACACTTGGAAATTCCATTAGGTAAAGTTTCCCCTCGCACATCTGTGCTAGTCGTTCCCGACTCTAGGGGGCGATGCTCATCTCCGTTTCAAAGCCAAAGAGCCAGCGCTGTCCGAAGATGTCTCTGTGGTCATGTGGCCGGCATGACTCAACGCCGAAGGTGCACGGAATGCTGTTACCTTCCCACCAAAGGTGGCTCCTATTTTTCTACTTGCATTTTTACATGCTTTCGAACTGCTAGGTTGGCAGAAGCTGGGACAAGTCATGGGAGCTCACTCCGTTATGCGGCGCATGGGATTCGAACCGCCGGACTGCCGACCTTTCTGATCGACAAGCTGAGCGTCTCAGCCACTGGAAATCCCATGAGCCGAAATGTTTTCAAACTTACGTAATTCTCTGCCTTCTCCCTTTCCCCACCCCGCAACTATCGACCATCTGTTTTCATGGAAATTGATGCTTTTTAATAAAATATGTTAGTCTGAAGAAAGGGGGAGTCGATATGCTGAGAATCACGGTGTGAATATTTCTTGAGGAAAACCTAGCAGCATTTGGCCAATTCTTAAGTTTATTACACAATACAATACAATAGTAGAGTTGGAAGGGACCTTGGAGGTCTTCTATTCCAACCCCCTGCCTAGGCAGGAAACCCTATACCATTTCAGACAGATGGCTATCCAGCATCTTCTTAAAGACTTCCAGTGTTGGGGCATTCACAACTTCTGGAGGCAACTTCTGTTCCACTGATTAATTGTTCTCACTGTCAGGAAGTTTCTCCTCAGTTCTAAGTTGCTTCTCTCCTTGATTAGTTTCCACCCATTGCTTCTTGTTCTACCCTCAGGTGCCTTGGAGAATAGCTTGACTCCCTCTTCTTTGTGGCAACCCCTGAGATATTGGAAGGCTGCTATCATGTCTCCCCTGGTCCTTCCTTTCATTAAACTAGACATATCCAGTTCCTGCAACCGTTCTTCGTATGTTTTATCCTCGTCCCCTAATCCTCTTTCTTGCTCTTCTCTGCACTCTTTCTAGAGTCTCCGCATCTTTTCTACATCGTGTCAACCAAAACTGAATGCTGTATTCCAAGTGTGGCCTTCCGAAGGCCTTATAAAGTGATACTAATTATTATTCAATTATTATTTCATTTCATTCGATTTCAAGGTCTCCGATTCGCCAACTCTCTTTTTTCAGTCTATTTTTGCTTAGTCCTCGACTTATGACCGCAATAGACCCCCACCCAATTTCTGTTGCTAAGCAGAAACATTGGTGAATGGAGACATTTGTCAATTTTGCTCCATTTTACAACCTTTCTTGCACCTTGCCGTAAAGTGAATCCCTGCCATTGATAAGTTGGTAACCCGTTTGTTAAGTGAATCCGGCTTCCCCCCCCTTGACTTTGCTTGTTGAAACGACGCAAAAGGGGGGAGGAGCAACGCGTGACCTTGGGACGCAGCGACCGGTTTTGCCAAGCGTCTGGATTTTGATCACACGACAGTCACGGGGCTGCTACGAAGGTCGTAACTTCGGAAAACGGTCGTAAGTCACTTTTTTCGGTGCTGCTGTAACTTTCAACCGTCATTAAATGCAGCATCGTAAGTCGAGAACTGCCTGTATTTGCCTTCCTGATGAGGCTGCATTAGAAGTCATCTCCAGGGCTGTTCTAACTTTGGAGCGTCATTAAATGAATGGTCGTAAGTCGAGGGCTCTCTGTTCCACTGGGGAGAGGGAGGGAGGCACGGGGATTTTCCGAGGCCAGGCGCTGAGGACGCCAAGGGTGCTGGGACCAGGCGCTCATTCCCTGAATAGCCTGTTTAAAGGCATTGGTTCCGGATAATCCCCTCTTCCCAAGATCTTCGGGGTTAAGATCCCACATGACGGAGGGCAGAGGGGAGGGGTTTCATCCTCTGGGGGCCCCAGGGAATCTAACATGGGGGGGGTAGGAGGGAGGGAGGGGGAAGGGAGGGTGGGAGGAGGGAAGGAAGGAGAGAGGGAGGGAGGGATGCGGAGGAAGGGAAGGGAGAGGACCAAACAAGGACAGAGGGAGAAGGAAGGGAGGAAGGGAAGAAAGAGAATAGAGGGAGGGAGAAAAGAAAAAGAAGAAAAAGAAAGGAAGAGAAAGAAAAAAAGAAAAAAAGAGAGAAAGAAAGAGGAAGGGAATAAGGAAGAAAGGAGGGGGAAGGAACAAACAAGGGAGGGAGAGGGAAGGAGGGAGGGGAGAAAGAGTAGGGAAGGAGGGAGGGAGGAAAGAAAGAAAAAGAAGAAAGAAAAAAAGAAAGATTTTGGAGGAAGAAAGGGAGGGAGGGAGAGGGAAGAAACAAACAAGGGAGAGAGAGAAGGAAGAGGGGGGAGAGGAGGGAAGGAAGGAGAGAGGGAGGGAGGGATGCGGAGGAAGGGAAGGGAGAGGACCAAACAAGGGACAGAGGGAGAAGGAAGGGGAGAAAGAGAATAGAGGGAGGGAGAAAAGAAAAAGAAAAAGAAAGGAAGAGAAAGAAAAAAAGAAAGAAAGGAAGAAAGAGGAAGGGAATAAGGAAGAAAGGAGGGGGAAGGAACAAACAAGGGAGGGAGAAAGAAAGAGAGAGAGAGGGAGGGAGGGAGGAGAAAAGGAGGAAAGGAAAGGAGGGAGGGAGGAAAAGGAAAAAGGAAAAGCATGGGAGAAAGCAAAGAAAAAGGAGAAAGAAGAAATAATACAAGATGGATGGATGGATGGATGGATGGAAGGAAGGAAGGAAAACAAGAAGAAAGGGAAGAGGGAAGGAAGGAAGGAAAGGAAGGGTGGGAAACAAGGAGAAGGAAGGGAAGAAGGAAGGAAGGAAAAGAAGGACAAGGGACGAAGGAAAGAAGGGAGGAAAGAAGGGAGGAAAACAAGAAGAAAGGGAAGAGGGAAGGAAAGGAACAAGAAAACAAGGAGAAGGAAGGGAAGAAGGAAGGGTGGAAAACAAGGGACAAAGGAAAGAAGGGAGGAAGGAAGGAAGGAAAACAAGAGGGAAGAGGGAAGGAAAGGAAGGAAGGAAAGGAAGGAAGGAAAGGAAGGAAGGGGAAGGGTGGAAAACAAGGAGAAGGAAGGGAAGAAGGAAGGAAGGAAAACAAGGAGGAGCGTGGGAGGGAGGAAGGAAGGAAGGAAGGAAGGAAGGAAGGAAGGAAGGAAGGAAGGAAAAGCAAGAAAACAGACAGATATCCCTTTCTTATGAAACTGCTTCTATCAGGCCTCCCAAACCCGATCCTTGAAGACAGGAGTCCCTCAGAATCAGGAAAGACTCATACTATATATGGCATAATGCTGCAAGGCGCATTTTCCTAGGAGGGCAGACCCTCCACAAGCAGGAGCAGTCTACCCTCGCTTTCCAACGGCTGCAGGCGCCATTTTCTCGCAAAGCAGCGGCCTAGCCCCGAGTCACGCTCGCGTGACGCAAACGCTGGGCCCGTTTGCTCCGTCCTGAGGTAAAAGACGCGAAAGAAATAAGCATCGACTTCCCCACTCCGAAAAAAGAATCCAGTCAAGTGACTCAGGCTCAAACCTCTGAGGTGGCGGATCTGACATCATCCCGGATGGGATCTCTCAATCCTTCCACCATGCCCGCCTGACCACAGCAGCTTTCCCTAATCTGACAAAAATCCAGGGAATTCAAGGGGGGGAAAATTACAAAAAAAATAAAATAAACCGATATCTCTAGTCCTGCAAGAATATATTGTGTGCTTTTTTGTTTATGTTTTCAAGTTTTGGAAAAAGCTTCCTCGTTAGGCGATTCAGCTTCTGTTACGGGCATGAGGACTAGAAACTTGATTTCTTTGTCCGTGAATAGATAAGATACCCCATCGTTCGTTTAAGACAGGGGTTCCCAACCTGGGGAGTGAGGTGTACCGAGAGGGTGGGAAAAACTGGGGTTTAGAAGTTTCGAAATTAGGATCTATATCAGTGTTTCTCAACCGTGGCAACTTGAAGATGTCTGGACTTCAACTCCCAGAATTCCCCAGCCATGCTGGCTGGGGAATTCTGGGAGTTGAAGTCCGGACATTTTCAAGTTGCCAAGGTTGAGAAACACTGGTGTATATGCCTCATCCTATGCTAATTAAGCGGTGGCTCAGTGGCTAAGATGCTGAGCTTGTCGATCAGAAAGGTCGGCAGTTCTAACCCTAACCCAAATCAAGAAATAGGCTTTGGATTCCAGAATAAGTAGGCCTCAACTTACAAATATTCACTTAGTAATAATATAATAATAATAATTTGAATTTATTAGCCGCTCCCTTTCCAGACAGGACTCGGGGCGGCGTACAATGGAGCATATAGAACATAAAACATGTGTACAAACACATAAACATACATATATACAAAGACACACATGCACGGAGGAGGTAACAAATTACAACATTTAGACAGTTAAAAATCACCATTAAAATACCCCAATTGTAAGAAACCCAATGTACAATTAAAATTTAAAATTTAAAAAGACAGTCAGGAGGAGTAAGAAAAATTACGGTTGAGCCAGGCCAGATAATTGAAAGAGGTGGGTCTTCAGCTGTACACGGAAGGAGCGGAGATCGGAAGTAATCCTGATGTCACGGGGGAGGTCATTCCACAGGGCTGGGCCCATCACAGAGAAGGCTCTGCTCCTGGGTGTCGCCCCCCGACACTGTTTGGCGGACGGCACCCGGAGAAGTCCCTCTCTGTGTGAGCGAATTGGTCGTAGGGATGTGTGGGGCAGGATGCGATCCTGCATGTAACTAGGTCCTATGCCATGAAGCGCTTTAAAGATCATAATCAAAACCTTGAAGCGCACTCGGTAGACCACAGGAAGCCAGTGCAGCTCGCGCAGGAGAGGTGTTACAGGGGAGTATCTAGTCCTCCCCATAATCACCCGCGCGGCCGCGTTCTGGACCAACTGTAGTCTCCGAGTGCATCTCAAGGGAAGCCCCATGTAGAGAGCATTGCAGTAGTCCAGGCGAGACGTCACTAGCGCATGGGTGACTGTGCGTAGGGCATCCCGGTCCAATAAGGGGCGCAATTGGCGCATCAGGCAAACCTGATGGAACGCCCCCCTTGCCACGGCATTACAAGGTCATCCATGGACAGCCGGGCATCTAGGAGGACGCCCAAATTGCGCACCTGTTCCATGGGGGCTAGTTGCACGCCCCCAATGGCCAGAGATGGAAGCAACTGGTTGAACCGGGAGGCCGGAAGCCACAGCCACTCCGTCTTAGAAGGGTTGAGTTTTAGTCGGTTGCCATCCATCCAGACCCGTACGGCCTCCAAACACCGGGACATCATTTCGACGGCCTCATTGGGGTGGTTCGGGGTGGAAATGTATAGCTGAGTATCATCAGCATACAGATGATATCCCACCCCAAAACCACGGATGATCTCGCCCAGCGGTTTCATGTATGTGTTGAACAGGAGAGGCGAGAGCACCGATCCCTGTGGCACTCCACATGTGAGTGGCCTCCGGGTCGATCTCTGCTCCCCTGCCAACACACGTTGCGTCCGGTCAGAGAGGTAGGAGCCAAACCACCGTAAAACGGTGCCCCTGACTCCCAGCCCCTCTAGCCGGTGCAACAGGATACCATGGTCGATGGTATCGAACGCCGCCGAGAGATCTAATAGGACCAGGATAGAGGAACAACCCCTATCTCTGGCCCTCCAGAGATCATCAACCAATGCGACCAAGGCCGTCTCCGTGCTGTGCCCGGGTCGGAAGCCGGACTGGCGCGGGTCTAGATAATCATTTTCCTCCAGGTGACGTGGGAACTGCTGTGCCACCACACTCTCTACAACCTTCGCTAAAAAAGGAAGGTTGGAGACTGGACGATAATTGACTAGGTCCGTTGGGTCCAGGGAAGGCTTCTTGAGCAGGGGCCTCATCACCGCCTCTTTCAAGGCGGCCGGTAGAAACCCCTCACCCAACGAGGCGTTCACTAGGCCCAGGAGCCAGTCACGCGTAACCTCCCAGGATGCCAGTACAAGCCAGGAGGGACACGGATCCAATAAACATGTGGTGGGTCGCAGACGTCCACGCAACCTGTCCAAATCCTTGATGGCAACCGAGTCAAACTCCTCCCAAAGCGGTCCCTCAAGACTCGCCACGGGCGTCTCTACTGGACCACTGAAAGGGGCCCATCCCATCCGGATTTGAGCGACTTTGTCCTGTAGGAGTTTTCCCAAACTCCTCTGCTCTGCCCTGTAAAGGGGCTTCCCGCGGTCTCTCAAACAAGAGGGAGCGAGTCACCCGAAACAGGGCGGCAGGGCGGTTATCTGCGGACGCAATAAGAGCGGCGCAATGTTGACGTTTGGCCGCTCTTAATGCCACAAGGTACGTCCTCAAATAGGCTCGTGCCTGTGCTTGGTCAAATTCGGAACGGGAGGATCTCCAACGACTCTCTAGGCGTCTCTTGTGGCATTTCATCACCCTTAGCTCCTCGGTAAACCAAGGGGCCAGGGTGGTTCGTCGCCGCAGGAGAGGCCGCAAAGGCGCCACCCGGTCTAGGGCCCCGGTAGTCGCACTATTCCATGCGTCTACCAGGTCCTCCACTCGGGGGCGGGTCAGGTCCACAGGAGGTGGCCCAAGCTCCGTCTGGAACCTATCTGGTTCCATCAGGCGCTTGGGGCGGAACCATCTAATACCTTCCGGTTCCGCCTCCTCGCGGCGGGGGGTAGCACCAGGGAAGTCAAGCCGGAGAAGTGAGTGATCCGACCATGACAGGGGAATAATGGCTGGATCCCCTATTCCCAGATCACTCATCCACTGGCCAGAGACAAAGACAAGGTCCAGCGTGTGGCCTCCCTCGTGAGTAGGGCCCTGAATTAACTGGGTCAGGTCCATGGCTGTCATGGAAGCCATGAACTCCCGAACCCCCTCAGACGCTTCTCCCATTGACGGCAGATTAAAATCCCCCATCACTAAAAGTTTGGGGGTCTCAACCGCCACCGATGAGATCAGCTCAAGGAGTTCAGGCAGGGCCGCTGATGTATAGCGAGGAGCCAGGTATACTATCAGCAGGCCCAACTGCCTCCCTGGGCCCCATCTCACGACAAGGGACTCACACCCGGATGTCTGTGGCACGGTGAACTCTCTCGGCTCTAAGTCTTCCCAGATAATCACTGCTACCCCGCCGCCCCTTCCCTGGGCCCGAGGCTGGTGAAATGCTCGATAACCTGGCGGGCACATTTCCACGAGGGTTAAACCTCCCTCGTGGCCCAACCAGGTCTCGGTTATTCCTGCGAGGTCCGTCTCCCCCTCCAAAATTAGATCGTGAATGAGGGGGGCCTTATTAACAACGGACCTCGCGTTGCATAACAGCAGTCTCAGGCCTTGGGTCTGTAGATCCTGACCACCTAGTATGCAGGGGTTGGTACAAACGACCGGGAATGACCAAAAATCCCGGTCTCCCAACCGACTACGCGCTCTTAATCTGTCCTCGCACCTGCCCCTCCCCACGACCGTTGGTATCAAAGAGCCCTGCACAGGAATGCTATCTTCCCTCTCCTCCCCCACTCCGCTCCCTCCTCCTTCGACCACACCAAGGTGCCTGGCTCTCCCATCCCTCCTGTCTTGTTCCCCCCCCATCCCTGTAACCCCTTACAATTTTTAAAAAACAATTAAAAAACCCCTCAACGAGCGCTTCCTCCACCTCTCTGGGTTAATGAACCCGTCCTCACTTAGTGACCGTTTGAAGTTACAATGGCCCTGAAAAATAGGAAGTGTGCTTGCACATGCTCTGTTTGATTCAGGGGAAAATCCTGAGGAGGATTTGGGAAATAGCCCTTCCTTCCTTCCTTCCTCCCTCCCTCTCTCCCTCCCATTCCCCTTCCCCTCTTCTTCTCCCCCTTACTTTTCCTTCCTTCTCCCTCCCTCCTCCTTCTTCTCCCGCTTTCCTTCCTTCCTCCCATTCTTCTTCTCCTCCCCCCTTATTTTTCCTTCCTTCCTTCTCCCTCCCTCCTTCCTTCTTTCCTCCCATTCTCCTTTCCCTCTTCTCCTCCCCCTTACTTTTTCTTTGTTACTTTTCCTTCCTTCTTCTTCTCCCTCCCCCCTTCTTCTCCCTCTTTCCTTTCATCCTTCCTTCCTCCCATTCTTCTTCTCCTCCCTCCTTACTTTTCCATCCTTCCTTCTCCCTCCCTCCTTCTTTCCTCCCATTCTCCTTCCCCTCTTCTCCTCCCCCTTACTTTTCCTTCCTTCTCCCTCCCTCCTTCTTCTTCTCCCTTTCCTTCCATCCTTCCTCCCATTCTTCTCCTCCTTCCCCCTTACATTTCTTTCCTTCCTTTTCCCTCCCTCCTTCCTTCCTTTTTTCCTCCCATTCACCTTCTCCTCTTCTCCTCCCCCTTACGTTTCCTTCGTTACTTTTCCTTCCTTTGTCTTCTCCCTCCCTCCCTTCGTCTTCTCCCTCTTTCCTTCCATCCTTCCTTCCTCCCATTCTTCTTCTCCTCCCCCTTACTTTTCCTTCCTTCCTTCTCCCTCCCTCCTTCCTTCTTTCCTCCCATTCTCCTTCCCTTCTTCTCCTCCCTCACTTTTCCTTCCTTCCTTCTCCCTCCCTCCTTCCTTCCTTCTTTCCTCCCATTCTCTTTCCCCTCTTCCCCTCCCCCTTACTTTTCCTTCGTTACTTTTCCTTCTTGTCCTCCCTCCCTCCTTCTTCCTTCCTTCATTCCTACCTGCTTCTTTTTCTTCTCCCTCCTTCCTTCCTCTTCCTTCTTTCCTGCTTTCTTCTCTCTCCTTCCTTCCATCTTCTCCCTCATTTCTCCTTTCATCCATCCATCCATCCATCCATCCATCCATCCATCCATCCATCCATCCATCCATCTTCTCAGCATTATTTCACCTTCTCCTTTTCTCCCTTCCTTCTTCCTTTCCTCCTTCTCCTCTGTTCTTCTTTCATTTCTTCTTCCCCTGCCTTCCTTCTCCTCTTCTGTTATTTCCGTTCCTTCTCCCCCTCTCCTACACTCCTCTTTCTCCTTCCTTCCTTCCTTCCTTCCTTCCTTCTTCTCCTTCTTACTTCCTTCTCTTTCTCCTCCTCCTGCCTTCCTTCTCCTCCTCCATCCTTCCTTTGCTGCCTTCTTCCTTCTTCTCTCTCTCTTTCCAGACTGGAAGGATGCTACCCTAAATGATTCCAGATGTTAACCGTATATTTAGGAAAAAATGTTTTTTGTTCATAGATTGATTTCACGGGTGGATCTCAACCCCACCTCCATCCCCTCATGCTCCACTCTGTGACATCTTTCTCCATAGTTTAAGACAGTGATGGAGAACCTTTTCACATGCACTGGAGCGCCAAAAACCCAAAAACCAGTTGGCTGGCACGCACCTGCCTGTTTTGGGGGCATTTTTTGGCGCATTTTCATCCTGTTTTAGGCTGTTTTCAGTCTATTTTTTGGGTCATTTTGTGGACCGTTTTTGGCTCGAAAAACAGCCAACACCACAAAATGCAAATCTGGCCAGATGAAAATCACACACGGGAATTTTTGTTTCCGAAAAGGAAAAAAAAAAAAAGGAAATCCAAGCCGCTGCCAGCTCCAAGCACAACTCCTAACGCTTCCCAAGGCAAACAGTTCAAATTCAGTTTCTGACGGGAGATCCGACCGAGCGCCGAGTGCAAAATCTGCTTCCTTAGATGAAGCTTTGAATCCAGTCCCCGAAATGTCACCGCGATGCCCACAAATATAACACTTTCCGCTGAGCAATTGGCTGCAGGCTGCCGAAGAATTTGTCTTCCTTAAGCACCGGATGTCCCCACAAAGCAACCCAAGTGTGTTTTATTTACGTCAAGTTGCTAGGGGACAACTCAGGAATAACAGAGTTGGAAGGGACCTTGGAGGTCTTCTAGTCTGACCCCCTGCTCAAGCAAGAGATAGCAATAGCAATCGCAACTTAGAGTTGTATACCGCTTCACAGTGCTTTATAGTCCTCACTAAGCAGTTTTTACAGAGTCAGCCTTTTGCCCACAACAGTCTGGGTCCTCATTTTACCTACCTTGGAAGGACGAAAGGCTGAGTCAACCTTGAGCCTGGTGAGATTCAAAGTGCCAAATTGCAGGCAGCCGGCAATCAGCGGAAGTAGCTCTGCAGTACTGCACTCTGACCACTGGGCCACCATGACTCCTATACCATCAATACAATACAATACAATAGTAGAGTTGGAAGGGACCTTGGAGGCCTTCTAGTCCAACCCCCTGCCTAGGCAGGAAACCCTATACCGTTTCAGACAAATGGCTATCCAACATCTTCTTAAAGACTTCCAGTGTTGGGGCATTCACAACTTCTGGAGGCAACTTCTGTTCCACTGATTAATTGTTCTAACTGTCAGGAAGTTTCTCCTCAGTTCTAAGTTGCTTCTCTCCTTGATTAGTTTCCACCCATTGCTTCTTGTTCTGCCTTCAGGTGCCTTGGAAAATAGTGTTGGCTTTTTTGGCAGCTGCTGCCCACGGCTGGCTCCTATTTCAATGGTTGTCCACTAGGACTCCAAGATCCCTTTCACAGTTACTACTACTGAGCAAGGTACCACCTATACTGTACCTGTGCATTCCGTTTTTGTTGCCTAAATGTAGAACCTTACTCTTTTCAACATTGAATTTCATTTTATTAGATAGTGCCCAATGTTCAAGTTTGTCAAGATCCTTCTGTATCTTCAGCCTGTCTTCTGGAGTGTTGGCTATTCCTGCCAGCATGGTGTCATCTGCAAATTTGATGAGTTCCCCATTTATTCCCTCATCCAAATCATTGATGAAGATGTTGAAGAGTGCTGGGCCTAAAACAGAGCCTTGGGGGACTCCACTGCATGGACAATTCTGGACAAATGGCAATCCAATCTCTTGGAGAACTCACAACTTCAGGTGGCAAGCTGTTCCACTGGTTAATTACCCTCACTGTTAGGAAGTTTCTCCTCAGTTCTAAGTTGCTTCTCTCCTTGATTAGTTTCCACCCATTGCTTCTTGTTCTACCCTCAGGTGCTTTGGAGAATAATTTGACTCCCCCTTCTTTGTGGCAACCCCTGAGGTATTGGATCATGTCTCCCCTAGTCCTTCTTTTCATCAGACTAGACATACCCAGTTCCTGCAACCGTTCTTCATATGTTTTAGCCTCCTCCTCCTCCTCCTCACAATATTGTCGGAAGGGGGAAAACAATTAAACTGGCTGCTTTTCCATTTTTGCAAACAAGAAAAAGGAAGCCTTAAGAAAAATCTTGCCTTTTCCGCAGGATGCCTGGAGATTAATTTTTTTATTTTTATTGTGTTTGTTTTTCCCAGAGGTTGATAACACGCCAGAGGTAACTCTTAGAGATTTTACGGCTTTCCAGACTCTGTATAATTTCACGCCTGATGCTCTGGCTTTCCTTTTTACGAATCGTGTTTTTGCAAAGCTCACGGACCTCAAACCGATTTCATTTCCCACCCAAAGAAGGACCACGATGCCTCAATTCCTCGGGGATCAAACCGATAACAAGAGTTAGAGAGAGAGGGAGGGAAAGAGAGGGAGCGAGGGAGAGTGATGGAGACAGAGAGGATGAGAGAGGGAGGGAGGGAGAGAGAGAGAGGGAGTGTGTGTGTGTGTGTGTGAGAGAGAGAGATCTATCTATCTATCTCCAGGGGAAAATATACTGTATATATACCCTCTACCCTCAAAACGACGCTCTAGGGCACTGCACACCAGAACAACTAGACACAAGGACAGTTTTCCCCCATACCATCCCTCTGCTAAAGAACTCATTCCCACAAACTATTTACTAAGGCTGTATTACTATTAGTCTTCTCATCCTTCCTATTACCTATCTCCTTTTCTATGTATGACTATAACATTGTTCTTTGCATCTTTACAATTTACATTGTTTTATAAATGTATTAATTATAAATATGATTTACGTTAATTCTATTCTCTTTTCTATTCTATATTTTATTCTATATTCTATATTCTACTCTATATATTCTATTCTATATTCTATTCTATTCTATTCTATTCTACATTCTATATTCTACTCTATATATTCTATATTCTATTCTATATTCTATTCTATATTCTACTCTATATATTCTATTCTATATTCTATTCTATTCTATTTTCTATTCTACATTCTATATTATACTCTATATATTCTATATTCTATTCTATATTCTATTCTATATTCTACTCTATATATTCTATTCTATATTCTATTCTATATTCTATTCTATTCTATATTCTACTCTATATATTCTATTCTATATTCTATTCTATATTCTATTCTATATTTTCTTCTCTCCTCTTCTATTGTTTCTTATTCCATTCCATTCTCCATTCTCTATTTTCTGTTCTCTCTCTCTCTGTACACACACACACACACACACACAGAATAAAGAATAGAGTGTGTGTGTGTGTGTGTGTGTGTGTGTGTGTGTGTGGATAGATAGATAGATATATAGATATATAGATAGATAGATAGATAGATAGATACATACATAGAAAGATAGATGATAGATAAAAATCATTATAACCCCGTCAGACCTGCAAACACAGACGCCGACACAAAGAATTAAAGGGACAGCGAAATCAAATCTTGTTTTCATTAGAACAGCTGGATTTTAAAAAAATCTCACAAAAGGAAAATCTAGCCCAGAAGGTTTCCGACTCTTCTGAAGGCTTCAAACGACGACCGAACGTGGGGGAAAAAAAAAGGGGGGGGGGACAGCGGGAGGTTGTCAATCAGGCTGATACTCAAACAAATGCTTGACGGGGGTTGAGCCAATGCTACCTCCTCCGCATTTTGCCAACCTGCTTGAAATCAAGTTCCTTTCTAGTCTTCGCAGAGTCTTGCAAGTCCGCTGTGAGCCAGAACTGGTCTCCCGACTGCAGAAAGGAGCAACGCAAAATTTCGCGGGAAGAGGAGGTTATGCGCCCTAGGTGAGTTGCGCTGCAGGCTTTAGGGAAGGAGAAATAAAATTAAATCACACCCTCCAAAGCGCGTATCTTCTCCCCCCCCCAGGCCCTGATATTAGAGAGGCAGTTTGGTCTAGTGGTTAAGCATCAGGTCTAGAAAGCGGGAGGTGGTGAGTTCTAGTACAGTTTAGGCAGGACAGCTGGCTGGGTGACTTTAGGGCAGTTTAGGGCAATCACCAGGAGACTGGGAGTTCTAGTCCCATTTTAGGCATGAAAGGCAGTTGGATGATTTTGAGCCAATCACCAGGAGACTGGGAGTTTTGACCAATCACCAGGAGACAGTGAGTTCTAGTCCCACCTTAGGCATGAAAGGTAGTTGGATAATTTTGAGCCATCAACAAACAACATTCACACAATCTGCAAAACGGCTAAAGAAATAAGCCACGTTCTGGCAGTGGGAGCTGAGAATTGCACTCATCTTAAAGCATGCTGCCTGGGGAATTCTGAGAGTGGAAGCCCATCCCTCTTAAAGCATCCTGGCTAGGGAATTCTGGGAGTGGAAGTCCTCCCCTCTTAAAGCATCCTGGCTAGGGAATTCTGGGAGTGGAAGTCCTCCCCTCTTAAAGCATCCTGGCTAGGGAATTCTGGGAGTGGAAGTCCTCCCCTCTTAAAGCATCCTGGCTAGGGAATTCTGGGAGTGGAAGTCCTCCCCTCTTAAAGCATCCTGGCTGGGGAATTCTGGGACTTGAAGCCCATCCATCTTAAAGCATTCTGGCTGGGGAATTCTGGGAGTGGAAGTCCTCCCCTCTTAAAGCATTCTGGCTGGGGAATTCTGGGAGTGGAAGTCCTCCCCTCTTAAAGCATTCTGGTTGGGGAATTCTGGGAGTGGAAGTCCTCCCCTCTTAAAGCATTCTGGCTGAGGAATTCTGGGAGTGGAAGTCCACCCCTCTTAAAGCATTCTGGCTGGGGAATTCTGGGAGTGCAAGTCCATCCCTCTTAAAGCATGGCTGGCTGAGGAATTCTGGGAGTGGAAGCCCATCCCTCTTAAAGCATTCTGGCTGGGGAATTCTGGGAGTGGAAGCCCATCCCTCTTAAAGCAGGCTGGCTGGGGGATTCTGGAAGTGGAAGTCCACCCCTCTTAAAGCATTCTGGCTGGGGAATTCTGGGAGAGGAAGTCCTCCCCTCTTAAAGCATGCTGGCTCAGGAATTCTGGGAGTGGAAGCCCATCCCTCTTAAAGCAGGCTGGCTGGGGAATTCTGGGAGTGGAAGTCCATTCATCTTAAAGCATGCTGGCTGGGGAATTCTCGGAGTAGAAGTCCACCCATCTTAAAGGGTGAGTCCACTTCCACCCACCCTTTAAGGGAGCGCCTTTGGTGGGGACCGGCAAAAATGGCACCTTTACGACCCGTGGACTTCAACTCCCAGAATTCCCCAGCCAGCTAGACTCACTAATAGCATCTCCCCGGCAAACCCCATTTTAACCAGGCAAGTATTCCTGATGGAAACCAGGATCAACACTTGAACAAAACTGTAAACTATGCTTGGTGAATCTAATTAGGAGCAGACAAAAGGGGGGATCTGTGATCCATCTTCCATGCATTTTTGGAATGGTGTATTTTTTTCCATCATGTTCTTTCTCTCTTCAAACCCCCCCTCCCCGAAATATACCCACCGCACCCATTTCTCAGTTCAACCCTTGCACAACGGTTCATTTAGTGACCATTCAAAGTTACAACGGCACCGGAAAAAGGTGACTTAGGACCGTTTTTCGCGCTTACAACGGTTGCAGTAATCATGTGATCACAATTCAGACGCTGGGCAACTGACTCGTATTTACGACGGTCGCAGAGTCCCGGGGTCAAGTGATTCCCCTTTGGCGATCTCCCGACAAGCAAGGGAGGCCTGATTCGCTTAACAACCATGTGACTGACTTAACAATTGCAGTGATTCTCACTTAACAACCACGGCAGGAAAGGTCGTAAAACGGGGCAAAAACTCAACCAGTGTTTGGCCTGCTAACGGAAATTTTTGGGCTCAACTGTGGTTGTAAGTCGAGAGCTAGCTGTAAAGTCCTCATCTTAAGAGAGCAACTGTTAGAAGCTACAAGGGACCTACCTACCTCAGGGATAGCACCTCTTAACCCAGTAAGCAGCGGGTTGGGCTAGATGACCTCTATGGTCCCTTCCCACATTAGGATTTTCCCACCCAGAAAGGGAAAACTCTCACACTTACGGATTTACAAAAAGAGAAATCATCAAACCCATATTGCTTTATCCGTTCAGGTCCTCCCTTTGCCACAAACATAAAAATATTCCCCTTTAATTTTCTGGAAGGGGGTAAAAAATTCTTTTCTGCTTGAGGGAAGCAACCACATCTGGCCGGGCTAGGTTTCAGCCAGATGTGAATGTATATAGAATCCTTTTTTCAAAAAAAAAAATCCCTCCTCCAAATATCTTCCTGAAAAGTAGAGATGACAGAAGGGGAGGAAAAAATATAACAGGCGCACAGCCGGAGAATGTTTGGCTCAAAACAGGCCCCTCGGCCCTCGGTTACATGAAAAGGAGAATTTATCCAAAATGCAAAAAGGTCTCCCTTTTCTTTCTAAGTCTGTATTTCCTAAATTTACATTTAAATATGTCTCCGTGAGTGAGTGTGCCTCTGTCTGTCTGTCTGTCCTCCTGCCTGCCTGTCTATTGCTCTCTTTCTCTCTCTCATCATCTCATTATCTATCTATCTATCATCTATCTATCTATCTATCTATCTATCTATCTATCTATCTATCTATCTATATCATCTATCTATCATCTGTATCTCCCTCTCTCTTTTGATCTATCTATCTACCTATCTAACTATCTGTATCATTTATCTCTCTGTATCTCTCTGTATCTCTCTGTATCTCTCTGTATCTATCTATCTATCTATCTATCTATCTATCTATCTATCATCTATCTATCTATCTATCTATCTATCATCTATCTATATCTCTCTGTATCTGTCTGTCTGTCTGTCTATCATCTACTGTAAAAAAGATGTGGAGACTCTAGAAAGAGTGCAGAGAAGAGCAACAAAGATGATTAGGGGACTGGAGACTAAAACATATGAAGAACGGTTGCAGGAACTGGGTATGTTTAGCTTAAGAGAAAGAAGGACTAGGGGAGACATGATAGCAGTCTTCCAATATCTCAGGGGTTGCCACAAAGAAGAGGGAGTCAAGCTATTCTCCAAGGCACCTGAGGGTAGAACAAGAAGCAATGGGTGGAAACTAATCAAGGAGAGAAGCAACTTAGAACTGAGGTGAAACTTCCTGACAGTTAGAACAATTAATCAGTGGAACAGAAGTTGCCTCCAGAAGTTGTGAATGCCCCAACACTGGAAGTCTTTAAGAAGATGTTGGAGAGCCATTTGCCTGAAACGGTATAGGGTTTCCTGCCTAGGCAGGGGGTTGGACTAGAAGACCTCCAAGGTCCCTTCCAACTCTGCTATTGTATTGTATTGTATTGTACTCTTTCTCTCTCTTTTCTTGAAATAGGAAACCCGCAGAGGGGGACGCTAACTTCCCCCAGCCTGGAGCTGTCTTTTTAGATGGCACACTACAGTTACCATCATCCCCGGCCAGCACATCAGAAGTGCAGTCCAAAAGACAGGAAAGGCTGTGCGATACGTCAGGCCCATTTTTCCATTTGTTCCCCCCCCCCCCCTGCTTTCCATGCTGCTAAAATCTCACAAAGACCAGAGGAAACAACAACCCTCAAATAAAAACACGAGGAGGGCAGTGGAAGAATTCCCATCCCTGCCACCAGCAGAGCCAAGCTGTGAAAATCTGGATGGCTGCTAAAATTGTAGGTCTGTCTCCTCCCCCCACCCACCCCCACCCCAAATTTCTGGAGGGAAAAAAGCCCACCTGTGTTTTGCTTGGGGTTTTTTTTGGACTCGGAATGTGCCTCCTTTCTCCACCCTGTTCAGACCGTGTTAAAAACAAAAGCAGGAAAAACCCTTTTGACAACTTAAAACTAACAAAAAAGGCTGCAGGATGTTTGGCTGATGGGAATACATTTCCCCCCCCCAATTTAAACAACTTCAGGAGTGGGAAAAATTAAAGTCACAGCAGCAGCATCCATCCAGAGACCATGCAGCGTTTTAATCTAAAGTTGTGGCCGTGGGAAGATTTATAAAGCCGTTACGAGCGGAGCGTTAAATACCCCCCTCCCCCCCCACCCTTATGGCCCTTCCAGAAAACCCTTAAAATGTTTTTTTTTCCCCAACAGGCTTGGGGGAATCTTCCGGTAATAAAGAGCCTCTGGCATCTGTTGGCTGCATTATGGGTAATAATATTCTCCGCTCGTGGTCTTGTTTTTTAATCTACTTTTATTGTTTTATTGCTTGCAACTGGTTTTGCAGTAGGTTTTAATAGCAGTTTTTACTGTAACGTGGCTGGAGTTGTTTTGTGTGAGATGATTTGCGATGGAGGGAGATGGAAAGGAGGGAGGGAGGGAAGGAAGGAGAGGGAGGGAGAGAGAAGGAAGGAAGGGGAGGGAGGGAGGGAGGGATGGAAGGGAGAGAGAAGGAAGGAAGGGGAGGAAGGGAGGGAGGGGAGAGAGGGAGAAGGAAGGAAGGGGAGAGGAAGGAAGGGAGGGTTGGAAGGAAGAAGGGGGAGGGAGAAGGAAGGAAGGAAGGGGGAGAGAGAGGGTAGGAGGGAGGAGAGGGAGGGATGGAAGAAAGGAGGGAAGGAGAGGGAGGGAAGGAGGGGGAGGGAAGGAGGAAGGAAGGGGAGGAAGGAGGAGAGAAGGAAGGAAATAGGTGTATGGGAGGGAGGGAAAGAGGGAAAGAAAAATAAAAGGAAAGGAAGGAAATGAGAAAAGGAAGGAGGGAAGAGAAGAACAGCAGGTAGAGGGAAAAAAGTGTGGTAGAAAGCAAAATAAGGGAAGAAGGAATAGAAAGAGAAGGAAGACTAAATAATACAAGGTGGAATGAGAAAGGAAGGAAGAAAAAAGGAAGGAAGGAAATATATATGTTGATGGGAGGGAGGGAGGGGGGGAAGAAGAATAAAAGAAGGAAAGGAAGTGGAAAAAGGAAGAAGGGAAGAGAAGGGTAGCAGGTAGAGAAAAAGAAGGATGAATAAATAATACAAGTGGAATGAGAAAGGAAGGGAGGAAAAAGGAAGGAAGGGGAGAGAGAGAGAGAGAGAGAGAGAGAGAGAGAGAGAGAGAGAGAGAGAGAGAGAGAGAGAGAGAGAGAGAGAGAGATCACTTACATCTACTGCATTTCAAGTTCCTTTAGAATTCAACTTTTGAGAAGAGAAGACCCAAACCATAACTCACCTCATGCGGGATAGGATCTTAAAACTTAGTAGGAGTTTGGGGTGGGGTTGTCACCTAGGGCACAGGAGAATTGTTCCAGATGAATAAACACTCCTTCCTTCCTTCCTTTCCTTCCACCCTTCTCCTTTCCTTTCCTTCCTTCTTCCTTCCCTTCCTTCTTCCTTCCCTTCCTTCTTTCCTTTCCTTCCTTCTTCCTTCCCTTCCCTATATTTTCCTTCCCTTCCTTCCCTTCCTTCTTTCTTTCCTTCCCTATATTTTCCTTTCCTTCCCTTCCCTTCCTTCCCTTCCTTCTTTCTTTCCTTCCCTATATTTTCCTTCCCTTCCTTCCCTTCCTTCTTTCTTTCCTTCCCTATATTTTCCTTCCCTTCCTTCCCTTCCTTCTTTCTTTCCTTCCCTATATTTTCCTTTCCTTCCCTTCCCTTCCTTCCCTTCTTTCTTTCCTTCCCTATATTTTCCTTCCCTTCCTTCCCTTCCTTCTTTCTTTCCTTCCCTATATTTTCCTTCCCTTTCCAACAGATACACAGATATATAAATCTACATACGCCTCAAACCGAGGCCACAAATGACAAGCAAAAACGATAACCGCAAGAGAGCTTGGGACAAAGAGCTTCACCACAGACTTTCTTAGAATTTAGGGCACCCAGACCTTCGCCCCGCAGGCCAATATATAATTAAGGCTCCCATCTTCTTTTCTCCTTCTCTCCGCCAAGCGGGAGAACATCTGGCCAACATCTGGATCCGTTGCTAGCAAAGGCTTTTGGACTGGCTGCCCTGGATCATTCAGCATTTGGGAGGGGGTGTCTTCATTTAAGGGGAGGGAGGAAGGGATTGGGGTGATTTCCCACCGCTCTCCCCCCCCCCAACTGTTCAGGCCCCCCAACCTGGGTCAGCCACTTTGATGGGAGAGGAGAAGGATGCTGCTGTTGCTAGGCACCAAGCAGTCACCTAGCAACTGTCGGTAGTGGGAACAGAGGACCAGGTCAACCTACATCCTTCCCTCTTGGAGAAGATGGCAGATTTCTCCCCCCCCCCTCTTATTGTGGTTTACTACCACGAGTTTACAATATGGCCAGTTGTAGTCACAGCAAGACACAATGGTGCCCAAAAGGCCACCATCGTTAAGTCGAGGATTACCTGTCCAGGCTTGTATGGGTCTCGCAGACCTTGCAAAAAAATCAGAACTGGGAACAGTTTACAACTAATCCTCAACTTACAACGGTTCATTTAGTGACCATTTGAAGTTACAACAGCATGGGAAAAAGTAACTTATGACCGTTTTTCACACTTACGACTGTTGCAGCATTCCTAGGGTCAGGTGATCCAGCCAGAATGATTTAAGAGGGGTGGACTTCCACTCCCAGAATCCCCCAGTCAGCCATGATTTAAGAGGGATGGGCTTCCACTCCCAGAATCCCCCAGCCAGCCATGATTTAAAAGAGATGGGCTTCCACTCCCAGAATGCCCCAGCCAGCCATGATTTAAGAGGGGAGGACTTCCACTCCCAGAATCCCTCTGCCAGGAAATCTACACATCTTAAAGTTGCATAGTTTAAAAAACTCTGATCTTAAGAGTGATGGAGGATATAATTTGTGTGTGGAGGGGGGAACTGGAAGGAAAGGCGGGGCGGTTATTCAGGCAGATGACATTGGGAGGTGGAGAATAAGGCCCTCATTAATTAGCAACTGCAACGTGCTAATTGTAAAGTGTTCTGTAAACAGCGAAGTTCAGAAACCGAAGAGAACTCCACCATTTCTAATTAGTTCATTAAGAGGGAGGGAGGGAAGGAAGGAAAAGAGAGAGAGGAAGGAGGGAGGAGGAAGGAAGGAAAAAAGGGAGAGAAAGCAGGAAGGGAGAGAGGGAAGGAAGGAAAAAAGGAAAAAAGAGAGAGGAAGGAGGAAGGGCGGAAAGGAGGGAAGGAAGGAAGGAAAAAAGGGAGAGGAAGGAGGGAGGGAGGGAGGGAAGAAGGGAGGGAGGAAGGAAAAAAGGGAGAGAAAGCAGGAAGGGAGAGAGAGAAGGAAGGAAAAAAGGAAGGAAAAAGGGAGAGAAAGGAGGGAGAGAGGGAGGAAGGAAGGAAGGAAAAAGGGGAGAGAAAGCAAAAGGGAGAGAGGGAAGGAGGGATGAAGGAAAAAAGGGAGAGAAAGCAGAAAGGGAGGGAAGGAAGGAAGGAAAAAAGGAAGGAAAAAAGGAGAGAAAGGAGGGAGGAAGGAAAAAGGGGAGAGAAGGCAGAAGGGAGGGAGGGAGAGAGGGAGGAAAAAAGGAAGGAAAAAAGAGAGAGAAAGCAGGAAGGGAGGGAGGGAAGGGATGAAGGAAAAAAGGAAGAGAAAGGGGGAGGGAGGAAGGAAGGAAAAATGGGGAGAAAGGAGGGAGGGAGGGAAGAAGGAAAGAGAAAGGGGGGAAAGGAAGGAAAGAAAAAGGAAGGAAGGAAAACAGAGAGAGGGAGGGAAGAGTGGGGAGAGAGGGAAGGAGGGAGGAAGGAAAGGAAGAAAAAAGGAAAGGAGGAAGGAAACAAAGAGAAGGGAAGGGATCCAATCTAAGGCACAGCACATTTTTTGTACGAGTTCATTCCTTAAAGACTTCATATTTCATTTTAATATAGAATGTTCTTGTAATGTAGCCAATTAGTCCAAGAAAGCAAAATGGGTCGAAAAGATGAAGATCAGAACCAAAGGCCCTGAAGCGTGGGCCCATGCCAGATCCAATTTTCGATACGGTCCATAAAGGAAGTTATTAAAACCATAAAGCCTTTCTTTTCAATTCAGTAGGAGAAATTATATGTATAAAATATCTATCTATCTATCTATCTATCTATCTATCTATCTATCTATCTATCTATCTATCTATCTATTTATCTATCTATCTATCATCTATCTATCTATCATCTATCTATCTATATCGATCTATCATCTATCTATCTATCATCCATCTATCTATCCATCTATCTATCATCTATTTATCTATCTATCTCTATCTCTGTATCTATCTATCTATCTATCTATCTATCTATCTATCTATCTATCTATCATCTATCTATCATCTATCTATCTATCTATCATCCATTTATCTATCTATCATCCATTTATCTATCTATCATCTATTTATCTATCATCTCTATCTATCTATCTATCATCTATTTATCTATCTCTATCTCTATCATCTATCTATCATCTATCAATCATATTTATCTATCTACCTCTATATCTATCATCTATCTATCATCTATCTATCATCTATTTATCTATCTATCATCTATCTATCTATCTATCATCTATCTATCTATCTATCTATCATCTATCTATCTATCAATCTATCTATCATATATCTATCTATCATCTATCATCTATCTATCTATCTATCTATCTATCTATCTATCTATCTATCTATCATCTATCTATCTATCTATCTATCTATCTATCTATCTATCTATCTATTATCTATCTATCATCTATCTATCTATCTATCTATCTATCATCTATCTACATTATATTGCCAAAAGTATTTGCTCCCCCATCACTTCCCTGGCCACAGGGGTATAAAATCAAGTCCCTGGGCTGTTTTTGCAAACATGTGTGAAAGAAGAGGTCGCTCTCAGGAGCTCAGTAAATTCCAGAGTGCAACTGGGATAGGATGCCACCTGGGCAACAAATCCAGTCGTGAAATTTCCCCGCTCCTAAATATTCCACAGTCCACTGTCAGCTGTCTTATAAGAACGTGGAAGTGTTTGGGAACGACAGCAACTCAGCCACAAAGTGGTAGGCCACGTAGACTGACGGAGCGGGGTCAGCGGATGCTGAGGCGCATAGTGCGAAGAGGTCGCCCTTCGGGGAGAGGGGGCGGTCTATAAATCAAATAATAAATAAGTAAATAAATAAATTTCTGCAGAGTCAATCGCTGTAGACCTCCAAACCTCACGTGGCCTTCAGGTTAGCTCAAGAACAGTGCGCAGAGAGCTTCATGGAATGGGTTTCCACGGCCGAGTAGCTGCACCCAAGCCATACATCACCAGGTGCGATGCAAAGCGTTGGATGCAGTGGTGTAAAGCACGCCGCCACTGGACTCTCGAGCAGTGGAGACGCGTTCTCTGGAGTGACACATCGCGCTTCTCCATCTGGCAATCGGATGGACGAGTCTGGGTTTGGCGGTTGCCAGGAGAACGGTACTTGTCTGACTGCATTGTGCCAAGTGTAAAGTTTGGTGGAGGGGGGATTATGGTGTGGGGTTGTTTTCCAGGAGGTGGGCTTGCCCCTTTAGTTCCCGTGAAAGGAACTCTGAATGCTTCCGCATACCAAGACAGTTTGGACAATTCCATGCTCCCAACTTTGTAGGAACAGTCTGGAGCTGTCCCCTTCCTCTTCCAACATGACTGTGCACCAGTGCACAAAGCAAGGTCCATAAAGACATGCATGACAAGAGTCTGGGATGGAGGAACTTCACTGGCCTGCCCAGAGTCCTGACCTCAACCCGATAGACCACCTTTGGGATGAATTAGAGCGGAGACTGAGAGCCAGGCCTTCTCGTCCAACATCAGTGTGTGACCTCACAAATGGGCTTCTGGAAGAATCGTCCAAAATTCCCATCAACACACTCCTCAACCTTGTGGACAGCCTTCCCAGAAGAGTTGAAGCTGTTATAGCTGCCACGGGTGGACCGACGTCATATTGAACCCTATGGATTAGGAATGGGATGTCACTTACAGTAAGTTCCTATGCGAGGAAAGGCAGGTGAACGAATACTTTTGGCAATATAGTGTATATTTTAAAAGGAAGCCCAACTGAAGCTGGACACAGAGATGCAAAGAGCAACGAGGCCACAAAGAAAACTTTGCAAGCCAAGATGAACTATAATGACCAACGCTACCAAATTCATCTATTGGGACTACATCTCCCATCTCTTGCAGCTGGGGATGATGGGGCCATCCGCCAAAGGACATTGGCCACTATTCAACTCTACATCCTGAGGCCCAACAGGTAGTCCATGCTTTAGAACCATTCATTTAGCAACCATTCAAAGATACGACGGCACTAAAAAAATGGACTTAACATGATCAGTCCTATAACCGTCTCTGTTCCTTTCTATTTTCTCGGGGTCCCCAAACTAAACCCCCACCTGTATCATCTGCCAGTCACCGTTTCTCTAAAAGAAGCCGAAACAATTTTTTTTTTTAAAGCAAGGCCCCGTCTCGGAGTCACGTCCGTCACTCGCCTATCACCGGCTACCTCCGATAATCCATCTTTTGTTGCGAGACGTTGCATGGTGCCTTCTTTTATCCCCCTTTCTCAGCCTTGAGTGTAGGGGGGGGGAAGGGGGGGGAGGATAAGGCAGTTGGAAAAGAAACCCAACCAGACAATTTCAAAAGGGAACCGTTTGTTTCCCACCAAACTTTTTTTGGGGGGGGAAAGTACAAAGTTGAGACCCCTTGCTGGACGCAACGGGGGTGGCCCCGCCAGTCCTCTCGGTTCAGGTCTGTGCGTGAGCGTTTTGTCGCCTGCGGCGTTGCGAGACAAGTGTGCAAAAGCCCATCTTGTCCTCCCAAGTGGGAAGCCCTGCCTTTTGCCCCAACGTTCGAGGGGGAACACGCACAGCCCCGAAACGAGAAAAAAGAAAAAACAGCAGGGTCCCACACAACGACACTCAACGGTTTTCACAGCGAATTATCTTCTCGTTTAATCCCCCACTCCACCCCAAAAAAAGGACCCTTGGCCACCCTGCAAAATAGTCAAACCGAATCCCGGCGTGAATTTTCTCGCCGAGATTTCCGTCTAACTTTTTTTGTTCCCGGGCGAGAAATCACACTGATTTGCACCGATTGGTCGTTTCCGATTCGGGAGGGATCAAAAATCAGAAACTGCTCCTCCCGAGTCGGATATTATTATTATTATTATTTTTAAAAAGGAACTTTTCTTCCCCAAGGATGCTTTTAAGGGGTGGGGAGGAATGAAATATTAATGAGCCAGCGGAAAAGAAACTATTGTGTGAGCAAGGTTTAACGAGGACTAAACGGAAGACCCAGATGTTAATAAAAATTAGGAAAATAGAAGATCAAAGAGAATTGATGAATAAAGCGGGGTTTTAGGACGGAGGAGGGGGGGCAAAAAAAACAGGTACCATCACAAGCTTGACTGGCATGTCATTTCAAAATAAGGAAGCAGGGGGGGGGGGGAAAGACTTGTTAAGTTGGGAGAAAACCCAACTGTCAATGTTGGCAAGAGTTTTTGTGATAAAAACGAGTGCCGAACCTAGACGGATGCTTTCGTTTCAGGCAGTACAGCGCCTGTTGTGACAACTTGACGTGGCATTTATACGGTGTGGCGGTTGGAAAAAAAAACAGAGTTCAATCAAGATGCAAAGAGAAGCAGGTTGTGTTGTTGTTGTTTTTTACCTGGTGGGAAATTATATTTTTGCGGCCGTTTGCTGTTGATTTGGAGGAAAGAGAGCAGTTTGATTGAGAAATAAAAGACGGGTGAAATTGAAAAAACATGATCGGAGATATGGGTGGCATGGATATTTGGAGGTATGTATGGTCAAGTTAAGGCTAATGTGGATTTTAAAAATTGTGAGATGTGCCATATTGACAATACGGAATATTTACAAATCTTAAGGTGGTTGGGTTTCAGCACAATCAAAGCATTTTATAGGCAAGAAACAATAGGCTAACGTATCAGAGGCGCTAGATTTTTGTCGAAGGCAACGCAAAAATTAAATCATGAGAAGAACTGGTGGCTGAGGGATGCAGTTTTAAATGGTTCTCTTATTTACTATTATTGTTTATTGATTATGCTCTTATGCTGCCCATCTCACTCGGCAAAGCGAGTCTGGTTGGCTTATACCAGGGGTGTCCAAACTTGGGAACTTTAAGACTTGTGGACTTCAACTCCCAGAATTCCCCAGCCAGCATGGCTGGCTGGGGAATTCTGGGAGTTGAAGTCCACAAGTCTTAAGTTCCCAAGTTTGGACACCCCTGGCTTATACAATACAATACAATACAATACAATACAATACAATACAATAGTAGAGTTGGAAGGGACCTTGGAGGTCTTCTAGTCCAACCCCCTGTCTAGGCAGGAAACCCTATACCGTTTCAGACAGATGGCTATCCAACATCTTCTTCAAGACTTCCAGTGTTGGAGCATTCACAACTTCTGGAGGCAACTTCTCTTCCACTGATTAATTGTTCTCACTGTCAGGAAATTTCTCCTCAGTTCTAAGTTGCTTCTCCCCTTGATTAGTTTCCACCCATTGCTTCTTGTTCTACCCTCAGGTCCCTTGGAGAATAGTTTGGATTTTATAGTTGGGAAGAGAAATATAAAAATATTAAAAGTACATTATTCTTAGAGTCGTGCGGAGCTTGAAACAGAATTGAGGACAAATGGAGAAAAAGGAATTGCTTTTAACATAAATTTGGCTGAAATTTGAAGCAGAAGCAGAACGGGTGAAAGGAGGATGACAAAATAGGCTTAAATATTCCGGTTATCACACAAATCGAACAATGGAAAAATACGTGGTTGAACAATTTGAAATTTAGACGATGAACAGAGAGAAATGTTATAAAATGAAGGAAAGTTAATCCTCCACTTGCAACAGTTCACTTAGTAACCATTCAAAGTTACAACGGCACTGAAAAAAGTGACTTGTGATGTTTCACACTTATGACCGTTGCAGCATCCCTGTAGTCACATGATCAAAATTCAGACGCTTGGCAATTGACTCGCATTTATGACGGTCATATGATCCCCTGGGTCACGTGATCCGCTTTTGCGACCTTCCGACAGAGCAAAGTCAACGGGGAAGCCACATTCATTTAACGGCCATATTACTAACTTAATGACCACTGTCATTCCCTTAACAACTGTAGCAAGGAAAGTGAAATGGGGCAAACCTCACTTAACAAATGCCTTGCTTAACAACAGAAATTTTGGGCTCAGCTGTGTTCGTAAGTCGAGGACTACCTGTGCTATTAGTATATGTTACCATATACTGTCTAGAAGGTATAAAGACATTTCAAATTTATATTCTAAATGTGAACAGGAAGAAGGGACATTTTAGCATGTTTGAAGAGGATGTAAAACAGCTAGAAAAACTTTACATCTACGGTCAGGAAATTTCTCCTCAGTTCTAAGTTGCTTCTCTCCTTGATTAGTTTCCCCCCATTGCTTCTTGTTCTGTCCTCAGGTGCCTTGGAGAATAGTTTGACTCCCTCTTCTTTGTGGCAACCCCTGAGATATTGGAAGACTGCTATCATGTCTCCCCTGGTCCCTCTTTTCATTAAACTAGACCTACCCAGTTCCTGCAACCGTTCTTCATACATTTTAGTCTCCAGTCCCCTCATCCTCTTTGTTGCTCTTCTCTGCACTCTTTCTAGAGTCTCCGCATCTTTTCTACATCGTGGAGACCAAAACTGGATGCCGTATTCCAAGTGTGGCCTTACCAAGGCCTTATAAAGGCATTATAAAGTGGCATTAACACTTCACGGGATCTTGATTCTCTCTCTCTGTTTATCCACATTACAAGTGGGTAATTGGGTTTGGCTAGCTGGGTGATCAAAGGCTAATGAGTGTGACCCAAAAAATATCCACCCACCCATCAGTCTGTCCATCTGTCTATCTACCCACCCATCTATCCATCCAATCTATCATCTCTGTTTGTTTGTCTGTCTGTCTACTCCATATCTATCAACTCTGCATGTATGTTTGTCTATATCATCTCTATCACCTGTGTCTGTCTATCTCTATCTATCTATCATCTCCATCTGTCCGTCCTACCCATCCATCTATCTCTATCATCTGTCTGTCTATTATATTTATATCATATATTTATATTTATATCATATCATCTTATGTCTATATCATCTCTATCACCTCTGTCTGTCTATCTATCATCTCTGCCTGCCTGATGTCCGCCCATCCATCCATCCATCCATCCACCTCTATCATCTATCTATCATATTTATCATAGCTGTCTGTCTATATCATCTCTACCACCTGTGTCTGTCTGCCTATCATATCTGCCTGCTTGCCTGCCGTCAGTCCATTCTACCCATCCATCCATCCATCCATTATCTGTCTGTCTGTCATATTTATCATATCTGTCCGTCTGTCTATCTATCTATATCTATCACATCTGTCTGTCCATCCATCCATATCTATCTATCATCTATCTATCTATCTATCTATCTATCTATCTATCTATCTATCTATCTATCTATCTATCATCTATCTATCTATCTATCTATCTATCTATCATCTATCTATCTATCTATCTATCTATCTATCTATCTATCTATCATCTATCATCTATCTATCTATCTATCTATCTATCTATCTATCTATCTATCTATCATCTATCTATCTATCATCTATCTATCTATCTATCTATCTATCTATCTATCTATCTATCATCTATCTATCTAATCTCTGACTGCTGGCCTGCCTGCCTGCTTGCTGTCCGTCCTACCTATCTACTTACCTATCTACCTATCTATCTTTCAATTTATTTGCTGCCTATCTCTCTTGTCATCCAACTCTGGGCAGTTTACAATCTGATAAAACGGTATTACAAAAGCTGAAAACAGAATAAATACATTAAATAAATAAATACACTTATCCTAATTATTCTTCTTTCAATCAATAGAAAACCACCGGGTGTTTCTCCTACTGACAATTTATCCTGGCAACGCAGAACCTTGAATATTAAAAATAAAATAAAAAACCTCCTAAAAGTAAGATAGTGAAGAATGAACCCAACTTCTTAAAAAGGTGGCAAACTGCGGCTTCGCAACATAATGCCTTAATCTGAATTCCTCTCCTGAGATGGATGGGTATGGCGGGGTGGATTGGATCACCTCTAGGGGGACCCTTCCCTTGATACGATTCTAAGGCTAAAATTCCCCATTTCCTCCAGTGAATTTGAACACTTCCCCAAAAACCCCATCAAATTTTAGAAGGAAATAGGGGGAGAAAAGATACGAACTGATTGTCTGTGTCTAAGGAGGGAAAAAAAACCACGTTTCCAAGTATGCGAAGTAAAAAAAGAGAGAGCTTACATTTAAATTTTTACGCTAATAAATTGTCCACGTGGATCTGTCAACTAAATGGAAGCACTTTCCTGGAAAATTGGGAAGCTTGCTATGTTTTGTTTTGGGGGGAAATGGAATGATTTGGTTGGGTGGGGGGCAAAAACCAGATCTAAGCGGGGAGAACAGAAGCAAAATTCAATTTATTCGCTAGCAATTGAGCCGATAAATAAATTAATAAAGATCCAGATTTAAAACCCTTCGAAGGCTCCTTCCACAAATCCTTTGAGCTAACATCTGTAGCCAATTAAGAAATCAAACCAGATTTGATTTCAACATATGAAACAAGCATTTTTCCCCCTCTTCTGGGAGCTGCTACAGATTCAGCTGGCCTCTATCAGACCCCTTCCTTCAAACCCAAATTCTGTTTTAGCAAGGAAAAGCCCCTTAAAAAAAAAACCTTTACCTCCTCCCCCGGCAGATCTACCAACCGGGTAATCTCTGAGCGTGTCTGGTATTGCGGTTTGTCCCCCTCAATAAGGACTAGACACTTTTCCCAGTGAAACCCAGCGATAAATATAACTTCAGTTTATTGCGCTGCCCCAACTGTCTAACTAATTTGGCAAGGAAAAATCCACGCAAAGGGACAAGCATGGAAAAGCTGGATTTTCTTGCAAAACACACCCTGAAGATGTTTTATATAATTCCCCTCCCCTCTTTAAACATTAAAGAAGCAGCAGGAAAGATTAAAAAAATGAAGAGGGGGGAAAATCTTGCATTTGAAAATAAAAGGTTCACCACAGGCTCAAATCTTCTTCATTCATGCCCCGAATTGCCCCACAGGTAGAAGCACGCACCTGGTTACCTTTGCATTAGGAATTAAATTAAATCAACAGGTAGCAAATAACATTGTCCCCCTCCTGGCCCAGCCCTTCACCCGAAGGAAATTCCAGATCCAGTTGCTCAATGACTCACCGGCGTGTCTCTTCAGGTCCCTGCACATTTTCAACATATTTTTGATACGTGAGTGACGGCTGCCACGGCTATTTTAAACCACCAAGTGCAAGGAAAACCTATCCCACAAGCCGGGGCAAGTTGGATGCAGAGGCAGCCTGCTTAAATTAAAGGAGAGTTGGCGATAACATCAAGCTTCTAGACCTCATTGTGCGCGCTTCCATGCTCCGTCCCACCGCAAGCAGAAATCACAAAGACTGTGCACAATTAAAGAACATTCCCGAAGTCGCTGGACTGCTTCGATGTACCGAAATATTGCACCACAATCTGGAATCCCATCCAAACTGTACACCGTTTAATTTCCCGAAGGGCTTAGCTGGTTTTATAATTAGAAAACAAGGAATAATGCTGTCTAAAAAAAAAAATTTTTTTTTGCACAATCCTGGTATTCTTTAATGAGCATCTAATCTCTTTCCCCAAACCTGTGTTATCCCAAAACGCCTTAAAATTGTGATTTAAATTGTGGTTAAAATTTTTGTTTGGCGTTGTTTTCCCCTGAGACCAATTTTGATGAAACACTTCCATAGCGTGTTGCTAAAACGAAGATAAAAATATTCTTTTTTGTGTGTGTGTGTTTTTTAGACAGATAGTTTTGAGGTCTTTCTCTGCAAACCTATTCACACCCCCATGCTCCAAAAGAATCCTCCTAGTGCATAGATTAATCCTAGCCAATTTCATTTCGTTTAATTCAAGCTCACTCAAAAAAGGGTGCATTCATTTTTAAGGTCAAGCTTATCAACATTTTACGTGCCAAAAAAAAATAAAAATCACTTGACACTAATTGTTCGGCCAAAGTCCTGAAAATTCAATGTTTTGACATGATCTCACTGCAAAGCAGCTATGATAGGGGGTCTCCAATATGCAAACAATATACAATGTACAATATGCAATATGTATACAAATATACAGATGTATTTCTGCATCTGTTGAAATGATGTGTGTTACAGACATATACACATTTGTGAGAAAAAAACACCCCACGTACATGAACCTCTCCCTTAAACTTTATTTGCCGTGTGTGTGTGTGTTTGTGTGTGTGCATGTATTTATTGCAGCCTAAACAAAGAGGCGCGTGCCATTTTAAAAATTAACAATGCATTATCTTGTGTTTACAGATCATAACGCACCTCGCCCAAGGTGCGACGTAACACGGGCTGCGATCCGTCGCAACACTTTTAACACTAAATATAATAATAATAAACTGCATTTTCTTATCAGAGCCATATAGAAAATAACGAAAAATTAAAAAGGTTTGGAGGTGGGTTTTTTTTTTAGGGTGGGCCTGTCTTGCATCCATCCACCGTTGGAGTTGAAGCAAGATTACGAATTCTGAACGGATGTGAATGCGGAATTTTTCTCTCCCCCCCCCCCCAGTTATGGCACTGGACAATGGCATCTACCACTCCGCCCTTCGCGGCTGTGAACCATGGGTTTCCGAAGCCCAACGGCGACACAATCAAACATGGTTCACTTTTAAAGCAAAGATGGTGAAGGAAGATAATGGAAAATAATAGAACCTAGATTTTTTTTTAAAAAAAAAAAAAAGGGGGGGGGAGAAAAATCACAATATTTCTGTTGTCTTCCAAAGCTTGCCTTAACCTCAAACTGTTCCAACCAATTTTTTTTTAATGCCATTTAATCTGGACGGACTCCTTTTGCAATTAGGAGAAAACAAGCGATGCAAATTTTGGCAGATTTCCCCCCCCCAAAAAAATATCCTTTCGTGAAAAGGACCCCCGATTTGAACTCTCTCTTTCAACGCCCCCCCCCCCATTGTTTCTTTATTGTCTAAATTAGGGCAGGCCCAGTTTGCAAAGGAAAGAACCCCAAAATGGGATGCAAAATTATGATTAATTTGTTTTTGCAAATAATAATAATAATATTTCCATTTGATTGCCAAGTAAGGAAAAGGGATTGTATTTAAGAGTGTCGTTCGGGGGGGTCCCAAATTCAGGGTGAAGGGGTGGGGGAAATGAGGAGGGGGCGATTGCCATCTGGAATTGTTTGGTTGAAAGATAGACACACAAACCCTCTCCCCATATAATCCCACTACCCATTATGCAATTCCACCATAATCCCCCATTTTTGCAAAGAGTGAGGAGTGGGCAGTTTCCTGGGCTCTTCCTCAGGGGGGTGGGGGGCTTCCCCACTGGGCATGATGTCCCGTTTTCCCAGGGAGGGATAGCAGCCAGCTTTGTACCTCCCCACCGCAGACCCCCCCCATTATCCTGACTCCCCCTGCTTTGCAAAGAGTGAGTCGACTTCAGGGCGAAGACACGGCGGGACCCCCACCCTAAAAGGTTTACTGGGGGGCAGGGGGCGACAGTCAGCTTTACATTTCTTTCTTTGCCCCCTCCCCATCATCCAGATCCCCGCTTTGCAAAGAAGGCACGGCCGGGACCCCCCAACAGTTCCCTGAGCTCTAAAAGGGGAGGGGGCTTCCCAACAAGATCAACTGGTTTTTTTGGGGAGGGGGCACCAGGCTCGTTCGCTCCTCCATCTCTCCCTGCCGAACCCCCTCTTGCAAAGGAGGCACGGCCGGGACCCCCCAACAGTTCCTTACTCTCTAAAAAAACTCTGTTTTTCTGGGGAGGGGGCGCCGGGCTGCTTCCCATTGCTCCCCCCCACACACACACACTTTGCAAAGCAGGCCCAGACTCCCCCTCCCCTAGTTTCCAGCGCTCTAAAAGAGGAGGGGGCTTTGCCACCGAGATCAACTCCGTTTTTGGGGGAAGGGGGTGGTTAAAGCCCCCCCCATTCCAACTCCTACCTTTGCAAAGACAACCCCCCTCCCAGTTTCAAGCTCTCCAAATGGGAGGGGGCTTCCCCCCCCCAGATGCGATCAGCTCGGTTTTTCCAGGGAAGGGGTCGCAGGGCTGGTTCTGAACCCCCCACCAAGACCCCCTAGCTTTGTGAAGACGCCCCCTCCCCTGGTTTCCAGCGCTCCGAAAGGGGGGGGCTTTCCTGCCCTCCCCAGATGCCATCAACTCTGTTTTTCCAGGGAGGGGGCGCCAGGTTGGCAAAGCGCCTCTATCTGCCGACCCCTTAGCTTTGCAAAGACGCCCCCTTCCCCTAATTCCCACCACTCTGAAAGGGAGGGGGCTTCCCAGCTGGAAACAACCCGTATTTTTCCGGGGAGGGGGCTGCGAGCTGGTTCCAACCCTCCCCACCGACCTCCCACCCCATGCCGACTCCGTAGCTTTGCAAAGACGCCCCCTCCCCTAATTCCCAGCGCTCCGAAAGAAGAGAGGCTTCCCCGCCGCGATCAACCCCGTTTTTATCCGGGGAGGGGACGCCAGGTTGGCAAAGCCTCCCCCCTCCATATGCCGACCCCTTAGCTTTGCAAAGACGCCCCCTCGCCTAATTTCGGGGAGGGGGCTTCCACGCCCCTCCTCCCGAGATGCCAGCAACTCCGGGTTTTTCCCCCGTGGAGGAGGGGGTCTCGGAGCTGCTTCTTCCCCTTTCCCTGATCCGGACCCCCCCCCAGAATCCCCCCCGTGTAGCCCCCTCCCCACGCTGACCTTCCGGCGCTTGTCTGCGAAGGGCAGAGCCAGCCAGGGCATGGCCCGCGTGGCCTCCTGCCAGCGCGGCTGCTCCTGCTCGGCCGAGATGAAGACGATCTCCAGGCGCTGCTGCTGCTGGGGCTGCGGCGGGCGGGACGGGGCGGCGGCGGCGGCGGCGGCTGCTCCCTCCGGGCCGGGCTGGAAGCGGGCGTAGAAGGCGGCCAGGTTGGCGGCCACTTGGGCGCAGGGCCCGCCGCCGCAGTAGCCGAAGTAGAGCCCCACCAGCGAGACGCCCCGCGCCGGCAGCGACGCCGCGGACACCGCCGAGCCGTCGGGCGCCACCAGCGCCTCGCCCAGCAGCTCGGCCAGCGCAGCCATGCCCGCCGCCCCGACCGACAGGCCGACGCCAGGGGGCGCCCGAGGGACGCAGGGAAACCCGCGTGGCGCGCCCGCCCTCCCGACACGCCCACCCGCCGCGGGACACGCCCCCTCCTGCGCGCGCGGGACACGCCCCCTCTCTCCCTTGTGCGCGGGACAGGACACGCCCCCCCACTGACGCCTCAGATGCCCGCTCGCTTGATCGTGTGAAGGCGGGCCCAGGGCTGAGGGGGAGGGGCTTTTTTGAAAGGGGAGGGAAAGGTGGGGGGGTGAGGGTGAGGGGCTTTTTTGAAAGGGGAGGGGAAGGTGGGGCTGAGGGGGAGGGGCTTTGAAAGGGGAGGGGAAGATGGGGGGCTGAAGGGGAGGGGCTTCTTGGGAAGGGGCGGGGCTTCTGTGAAAGGGGAGGGGTGGTGAGCTGAAGGGGAGGGGCTTTGAAAGGGGAAAGGAAGGGGGCTGAGGGGGAGGGGCTTCTTTGAAAGGGGAGGGGAAGGGGCCTGAAGGGGAGGGGCTTCTTTGAAAGGGGAGGGGAAGGGTGGGGACTGAGTTGGGGGTTTCTTTGAGGGGGGCTGAGGGGGAAGATGAATTAGGGTCGTGTGAAGGTGACCAGTATTGGGGTTCCTTTTGAGGGGTATTAGGGAGGGACAGGGGGGAAGGTGGTGAGCTGAAGGGGAGGAGCTTCTTTGAAAGGGGAGGGGCAGAGGGAAAGGAGGGGGGCTGAGGGGGAGCCACTGGGACACTGCAACCGTCATAAGTCCATGCCAGTTGCCAAGCGCCCAAATTTTGACCACAGGGATACTGCGACCATCGTTAAGTGTGAACAAAAGTCACTTTTTTAGCACTGTGGTTACTTCGCATGGTGACTAAAATGCTGGTTGGGGGATTCTGGGAGTTGAAGTCCACCCACCTTAAAGCTGCTGAAGTGAGAAACATTGGTTTAAGTTGATAAAGATTGCTTTCCCGCAAGACAAACCCGCTTTGGCTTGGCTTCTAAAAAGATTGGCATGCCAGCACACCAGTCACCCTCTCATGGGACAGAACCACCCCACACACACACACACACACCAAGCCAAGATGGCTGAGTGGGATATTCAGAAGAACAAGCCCTCCCGAGACCCCCCAAAATCTCAGAAAAAATACAATTTTTAAAAAACTTCCATGGGAAAAGAGACACTGCAGCAGCTGTGAGGTTCAGGCGCCCCCTTATGGCTTCTAAGGAGCCCTGCATCTTGAAAAGAACATTTTTTAAAATCCTATTTGAATTTATTTTATCGGATTTAATTCATTGCATTTTAAAAAATCTTCCGTTGGTGGAGCTCAGGGTGGCTTTTCCATGTGACTCCCATTTGATATTGGTTTTATTTCTTTTAATTCTTTCTTAAATTTGCTTGACGCCCATCGCGTTTGGTTTGCTCCTCTTGTTATTAGGGGTATGTTAGTACTTTAAGAAAGGGACCACTAGGTGACTTTTCTGCCCCGCTTTGCCTGAATTCTCTTGGCCAAACCATCCCTGAATTACTGATGGATAACAAGAGCGAGATCTTTGATCCAAGGATGATTGTTTTCCTTGGAGGTATCCTCCTTTTTTTACAATGAGTACTTTGCCTTGTTTAATGGTGGAATCTAGCATTGGAAGGTAACCTTGAGGTCATCCAGCCCAACCCTTGCTCAGATTTGAGTCAGGAAAGACACTTTTTTTTAAAGTGGATTTCCAATCTTGTTACATGGCCTATTTTGAAGGGAGGTTTGAGGACAGCATAATTCTGACATATGAGCTGCAATGTTGCATAAATGACAGCTAGTCCTTAACTTACAACTGGTCCTTAACTTACAACTGGTCATTCAAACTTACGAAATACACACACACACACACACACACACACACACAAAATTTACCACCCAGTACCTATGGACTGGCCCCAGGTCATGTGATCACATTTGGGACGCTTGGCAACCAAACTACATTTGTGTCCGTTTGCATCATCAACTAACCATGATTTATGGTTTTGTCAGAAACCACCATTTACTTCCGGTTTCTGGCACAAGCCGTCATAATGAAAAATGGGCTCGCTTAAACAACCTTCACACTTACTTAACAACCTCTACCCCCAAAAGATGGAAAAATGGGGTGCAGTCACATGGTGACCCATTTAAAGACCAGCATTCAATTATGGTCATAAGTCAAGGACTACCTGCATTTAAAGGATCTCTTTTCAGAGAGACTAAGAAATTTTATGGGATCAGAAAGGGAGAATCTAGTGGTTTTTTTTGTCAGGTTCATGTCTTGACGTTAGCTGACTGACTTTTCCTATGTTATTTTGGAACTTTAGGAAAATAATGGCGTGCGTCAGTCCTTGTGACTTTAAGGTAGCCTTTGAAGATGAACCATCCACACTTAAAAAAATAAATAAACGGTTAAGAAATATTATGCGGGGTAACATTTAAGGAAGCAGCCTTGAAGGTCTTGGAGAAGATATCCAGATGGTGGTATGGCCTGCCAGCAGCCAACGGAGCTGGCAGCAGATTCAGACAGTGAGGAAGTTGGGGGGGGAACCTGGGCCAGTCCTGGAGTCTGGAGAAGGCTCTGATGAGAGCTCTGCATCGGAGGCAGAGGGGGCCAGAGCTGTATGCCAGTTATCAGCTGCCTTCGGAGCCAGAGATCATTGAAGCAGAAGAACAGCTGGAGCCTGTTCCCAGTATGCGCATGCACAGAGTTGCCAGACGAAGGGAACACCTAAAGAATGGGTCGATTTAGGAGTAAGGCCACAGGTGGACAATGAATGGCCCCTCCCAGAGGAAATAAAAGAGGAGCGAAAGGGGAGTGGAGTTTGCAGGAGACAATTAATTGGTTTGTGACTCCAATATTCCTGGCCAAGTTCTGCAGAGATCGGCCTGGCAGCTCTCCAAGCCAGAGAAGGTCTGTGACTGTAAATCCTCCTTTGAAAGACTTTGCTGGATGGGAATGAGCAGAATTCACAGCAAATTAATAAAAGGTTTTTTTGTCTGGACAAGGAGTTTGCTTCAGGCTCTCGGGAAGCCTTGGTCAGAACAGATGTTGGGATGTGTCTCCACCCAGAAAGATCAGAATTCGTGCAAAACACGGTTTTCCCTCTGACTCTATGGAAAGTTTGACTTTGGTGAAGAAGGAGAGGAAGAGTATTGGAAGTGTTAGATACAATAGTAGAGTTGGAAGGGACCTTGGAGGTCTTCTAGTCCAACTCCCTGCCTAGGCAGGAAACCCTATACCGTTTCAGACAAATAGCTATCCAACATCTTCTTAAAGACTTCCAGTGTTGGGGCATTCACAACTTCTGGAGGCAACTTCTGTTCCACTGGTTAATTGTTCTCACTGTCAGGAAATTTCTCCTCAGATCTAAGTTGCTTTTCTCCTTGATTAGTTTCCACCCATTGCTTTTTGTCCTGCCTTCAGGTGCTTTGGAGAATAGCTTGACTCCCTCTTCTTTGGGGCAACCCCTGAGATATTGGAAGACTGCTATCATGTCTCCCCTAGTCCTTCTTTTCATCAAACTAGACATACCCAGTTCCTGCAACCGTTCTTCATATGTTTTAGTCTCCAGTCCCCTAATCCTCTTTGTTGCTCTTCTCTGCACTCTTTCTAGAGTCTCCACATCGTTTTTACATCGTGGCGACCAGAACTGAATGCAGGATTCCAAGTGTGGCCAAGTGTTAGAACTGTGGGGTTGGAGAAGACAACTGAGAGGACCATGGATGGTCAAGAAACCCAAACAATGGATCATCAAACAAGTCAACGCGGAGTTCTCCTTCGTGACACAAATGACCAGGTTCAAATCACCCTACTTCAGACGCATGATGTGAAGACCCAACTTTCTGGGGAAGAAGGCTCTCCAATACTGGGAAAGGTGGAAAGAAGGAGAAGAGGACAACCTGCAGTAAGGTTGAGGGACTCAGTTATGGGGCCACTGTTGGAAAATCTGAAAGATTAAATTGGGGACAGATCTCCCCGGAGAAAAATATTATCTACTAGGTGATGTGTATTTATCCCAATCCTGTATTAGAGGAAGCCCCCTTGTGGAGTACTGCGAAGCCGTTACCATGGCAACTCCACTGTGCTGTACAGTAGAAGCCATTTTAAGGCACAACAGGCTGTATCTTAACAGAACTTGAATCCAAAATGCTCACTATCACTGTCAAAAGTACTGTGACTTGACACTATAGATATAATTCAGTCATTTTAATTTCAGCGGCCCAGGCATTCTGGATTTATGCTGGGACACACACATACACACACACACACCTACCTACCTACCTACCTCTCCAGATGGAGGGAACTCAGTCACAGTGCTAATGGGAACATCATTGGAAGACCTGAAGAAACACATTGCTGGAGAAGACTCCTGAGAAGATGGACAGCCATGAAAACACCTTGATGGATCATTGAAATAAATCAACCCAGAGTACTCACTGAAAACATCGGTGATCAAGCTCAAACCATCCTATTGTGGACGTATGATGTGTTTTAGAAGTTTGGAGAAGTCCATAATTGTGGGAAAAGTAGAAGGGAGAAGGAGGAGGAGCAGGAGGAGGAGGAGGAGATTAAAGAATGTTACAATTTATTCAAAGTTAGTTTAATAAAGGGGGAGTTAAAGTACAAGAATAGTAACATGTTAAAATTAGTTAGCTTATGGTTGTTAAATGTTTATACCCTGTATTTTGCTCTGGGAAGTCGGGGGGAGGGAGGGTGGGAAGAGGGAAGGGTAAGGGGGTGATAATTGTAAAATTTATTTAAAAATTTTAATAAAAGAAGAAGAAGAAGGAAGAAGAAGAAAGAAGAAGAAGCAAAAGGAGGAAGGAGAAACTAACTAAAGATAGAAGTTGTTATGAATCATTCTTGCCATACAGGTAGTCCTCGACTTACAGCCGTTTCTTTAGTGACCATTCAAAGTGACAATGGCACTACATAAAATGACAGGACTGTGAAAAAACACATAAGACCATGGACACTCGGCAACTGGCTCGTATTTATGATGGTTGCAACATCGCAGTCGTACGATCACCACCTGTGACCTTCTCAGCCAGCTTTTGACAAGTGACAGCGTCAATCATGGAGGCCGAATTTGCTTAATGATAGCATGGTTCACTTAACAACAGTGGCCAAAAGTTGCAAAATTGGGCATGACTCCCTTAAGAGCTGCCTGCTTTACAGTGGAAATTCTGGCCCGATACTGGTTGTAAGTCGACGACCACCGATACATAAATTAGATGGCATGGAGTAACATTAGAGTTACAAGCAGGATATGGGTGACTGCAGAGAGCAGTCAAGATGGCTCCAACAGCACCGTGGAAATTCACCCTGTTTTTACGCACATCAAAAATTGGGAGCTTTAGCCGACTCATCAAAGCTGCCATCTTGACTTTTTTGACCACAGCTGGGGACCTCCTAAAAGCAATGTTAACATTGCTGATGGAAATCCTGAAGCTGGCCTGGCCAAAGCCATTTTGAGGCTTTGGTGTTGTCACACTGAAGCTGAGGGACAGGGAGGGGGGGATTGGAGATAGCTGGGGTTGTGTAGTCAAAATAAAATACTTCCCCTTGGGAACCAAGGACGTTCTCTCACCTGGTCAGAGGGAGGAGGAGTGATGTCGCCAGGCAACCGGACAGTGCCTTGATTGGACCATGTGACTGACTGTTTTGAGAAAATGACAAACTTTTACTTACTAAATTCAAATCGCGGGAACCTTCAGAGTTGGTTTTCACCAGCCTGTGCCAATATGATATATCCAATAAAAGTATTCTTTGAGGAATCTACCTGCCTCAGACTTTTGTTTGCTGTGGTTATGTTACTTGGAACCCTGATAGCTGATGGAAACCACAGGTGATCAACCAAACCTTCAACAGTTTTCTTAAAAACAGAAATTTTATCAGTAAACGTGTACAGAAGACACCTGGATTTATTCCAATGTGATTTTTTTTCCCCTTTCTTTTTTAATATCTATTTTTATTTTATTCCAAAAAAGTTAAAATACAAAACACATTTTTTTAAAAAAAAACATTTTTTAAAAACACCTGGATTTATTCCAATGTGATTTCCCAAACGCCTTTAAAGGCGAGTTAAGTCTTTCCATCCCGTGGAGAAATCACGTCAAGCAGGTGACCCCATCGTTGTTCCAGGCCGATGGTAGAGGAGCGACCATCCTTGGGGATTGGATCCAAGGCTGGATCACTTTTTGATCCTCTGGGGTGAACGCTGATGAGGTGAGAAGGTCTCCCCTTCCAACCAGATGCCCTGTCTGATCCTCCTGTGCTGCACAGTTCTCAGAGCAGGAGATGGACAAGAACCCCCAAAACCAAGATGACGATCGCTAGCAGCAGTGCCAGTCCGCGTCGGAGAAGAAGTTGCTTGCAGGATAAGGCCCCTGTTGTTGGAGAAACGATAAACTGGGGCATCTCATCGTCGGGAAAGGGCTGATGGTCCGCTAAGTTTTCATCCGGGGAGCCAAGGCAGCTGAGAGTATCTCCATTGGGAACCTCCAAATTCATCGCAAGATAATCTAGATCACATGAAAAGGGTTAGACGTCACAGATTGATACGCTTGATCTGCCCGTCTGATTCTGGTGGAAGTACAGTAGGCCAGGCCTTAGAACCATGATTGAGTCCAAAACTTTGATTGCTAAACGAGACCGTTGTTAAGTGGTGTTTGCCCCATTTTATGACCTTTCTTGCCCTATTTGTTAAGTGAATCATTGCAGTTGTTAAGATAGCGACAGAGTTGTTAAGTGAATCTGGCTTCCCCATTGACTTTGTTGGTCAGAAGGTTGCAAAAACAACCTCGGGACACTGCAACCGTCGTAAGTATGAATCAGTTGTGAAACTGTCTAAATTTTGATCAAGTGACCATGGGGATACTGCAATGGCCGTAAGTGTGAAAAATGATCATAAAGTCACTTTTTTCATTGCTGTTGTTTACTTTGGGACAATCGCCTGGAGACAGTGTTTTCTAGTCCCACCTTAGCCATGAAAACCAGCTGGGTGATTTTGAGCTAGTCCATCTCTCTCAGCCCTGCACACCTCGCAAGGCTGTTGTGGTGGGGGAAAGCGTAGGAGGAAGGTGTGTTAGATATGTTTTGCCACCTTGATTTATTTGCAGAAATACCGTATTTTTCAGAGTACGAGAGGCACTTTCCCCCTCCCTAAAGGACGGTAAAAATGTGGGTGCGCCTTATACACTGAATGTAGCCCCGCCCACCCACCCCCACCCTTCAGCAGCAGGGATTGCCACGCACCATGGCCCCCTTCGTGGCTTACGTTTTTGGCCTCTGCGCCTCGCGTTTTCAGGCGGCGACCGGCGGCTATGTGCTTTGGTGATCCCTGCAGCCTTGAACGGGTCTCAAGCGGAGCGTTCTGAGGCTGAAAACGCGAGGCGCAGAAGCCAAAATGGCAACCCGGAACAGCTGCTGCCTTCTCTGACTAGTTCCACACTTCGCTTGCTATACTCCAGGGGTGTCCAAACTTGGCAACTTTAAGACTTGTGGACTTCAACTCTCAGAATTCATGGGAGTTGAAGTCCACAAGTCTTAAAGTTGCCAAGTTTGGACACCCCTGCTACACTCACTGGAGCACCCTGTGATGATCAGCTGCATTTTTGAAGCTGTGTATTTGCCCCAGCGAAGTGCAGTGTGTCTGCTGTGCTCACAACCAGCAAAACTGTTGCTAAAGTTCACCTCTGGAACTGCTTCTTTGGGGGTATTCCGGGAGGCCGATCCACCCGCCAATCAGCTGCTCGTGCTGAATGCTAAGGCTGTTTGCTAAGGATGCTAACCGGATGAATACCGATGGGTGCTGGCAGGCCGAGGCAGAATTTTCTTTCTTTCTTGTTTTCCTTCCTCAAAACTAAGGTGCGTCTTATACTCCAAAAAATACGGTAAATCTACACAAACGGTTGTACATTAACCTGTATTCAAATGCACGTGGACAAGCCGTGGTTCCCATTAGAAGCGTTACGGGGAACAGGCCCATTTTGAGGACTTCAGAATTGTGAGTTCTAGTCCCGTTTTAGGCATGAAAGACAGCCGAGTAACTTTGGCCCAATCACTAGGAGATGATGAGTTTTAGTCCTGCATTACAACCAGCTGGGTAACTTTGGCCATTTACTCTCTCTCATATCGACCCACCTCACAGGGTTGTTGTGGTGGGGAAAAGAGGAAAAAGGAGGAAGGTGTACTGGATATATTCGCCATCTTGCGTTATTTGCAAAAATAATAAAGGTGGGATCCAGGGAAATAAATAAAATAGATTGCCATGCATTGCAGACCAAATCTAAAAAAATGGAATACAATTGAACCCATCACACTCGTGCCACTGGTGGCGTGCAAGAGCCCTCACTGTGGACACGCGAGCTGTTGCCCCAGCTCACCTCCACAACGCATGTGCACATGCCTCCTGCTGAATTTCGGGTCTCTGCCGCGCCTCCCCCCTCCTGCGGCCAGTGTTTGCTCCCAGGGGGCTGCAGGGACCAAACTAGGCCCAAACAGGGTGTGGGACGACGGCAGGGGGCGGGGGTTGACGCATGGGTCACGTGTTCATATGCAGGAGTCACATGTGCAGGGGGGCGGGGGGCATGTTGCACGCGCCTTTTGGCACACAGCAACAAAAAGATTTGCCATTTTTCCAGGATGGGGCGTTTTTACCTGCGCTAACAGAACCCTCCTCACTTCCTTCTCTGGCTGTTAGTCCAGCTCGAATCTGAGCCTAAGGGAAAGAAACAAGCAGAACTAAGTTGGTTTCGTTCTGAAGACCGTGCCAGGATGCCATAATTCATGGTCTGCTCTTGTTGAGTCGAGACCCTGAACCCATTCCTCAGCGGGTACTAGTGAGGACAAGGCGCGATCAATTCTGCAAGGCAGACATTTACCTCTTCGGCGGCTTTTTTCCAGTTCATGCGTAAGGCGATAAGCAAGAAGGAGGCGGCTTGCAGAGAGATGCAGACGATAAAACCGGTCCACAGGCCTGAAGGGAGAGCAAGAGGTTGAATGCAGAGGCCTGTTTCTCAACCGCTGCCGCTTTAAGACAGGCGGACTTCAACTCCCAGAATTCCCCAGCCAGCATGGCTGGCTGGGGAATTCTGGGAGTTGAAGTCCAGCCGTCTTAAAGCGGCTAAGGTTGAGAAACATTGAGCTTAAAGTTTTGTATTCCATTTTCCCCCATAACAACCCTGCGAGGTGGGTTGGATGAAAATTACTCTGGGCTGGGGAGGACGTTGCCAGCTGGTGAATTCTGGGAGTTGAAAGGCCACCTATCTTAAAGCAGCTGACTGGGGAATTCTGGGAATAGAAGTCCACCCCTCTTAAAGCATGCTGGCTTGGGGATTCTGGGAGTGGAAGTCCACCCCTCTTAAAGCATGCTGGCTGGGAATTCTGGGAGTGGAAGTCCACCCCCCTTAAAAACTGCTGAGCTTGAGAAACACTACTTTAGGGAGTTTGCCTGTGGAACTGACTTCCACCAGATGGAGAGGGACCCACTGTGACTGCCCTCAAGGGACCTCAAACACTGCATGAGGCACATATGGCTGATGTTCCTAAGAATCCCACAGACCAAGCCAAACATCTGGAGGGCAGCTTGCAAAGGGAAACGGCATCTCCTGGCCGGCTCACCTATTACGCCCAGCTTGTACACGAACATCAGGGTAATCCCGATGGGCAGTCCAATGACGTAGTAACCCACTGCATTGGCGATGGCGCCAATTTTCTGCTTGCCGGCGCCCCTTAGCACTCCTCCGCAAGTGGCCTGGAGAATGGAGGTAGAGGAGGGAGGTTAAGGTATTGTCGTGGCCCATCAATGGCCAGAGGAGCTGACAGCAGATCTGGACAGTGAGGAGGTTGGGGAGGAAGATGGGCCAGTCCTGGAGTCTGGGGAAGGCTCGGAGGAGGGCTCTGTGTCGGAGGCAGAGAGGGGGCCAAGGCCGTATGCCAGTTATCAGCTGCCTTCAGAGTCAGACATCAGTGAGGCAGAAGAAGAGCTGGAGCCTGTTCCCAGTGTGCGCATGCGCAGAGTTGCCAGAGGAAGGGAGCAGCTAAAGAACAGGAGTTGACTTGGGAGTAAGGCCACAAGTTGACAGTGAATGGCCCTTCCCAGAGGAAATAAAAGGGGAGCGATAGGGGCTGGTGACTATTGGTTGGTGACTCTCCAAGGCTCCTTGCCAAGTTCTGCAGATATCGGCCTGGCAGCTCTCCAAGACAGATAAAGGTCTGTGGTTGTGAAATCTCTTGAAAGACTGTTGGCCGGGACTTTGCTGGAGAGGAATTCACTTTAAAACTAAATAAAAGGGGTTTTATCGCGACGAGGAGTCGGCTTCGTGTTTTTGGGAAGCCTAAGCCTGCTCACAATTCATGTTCTGCCAATGCTAGGGCTCCCCCAAGGGCTAAAATCCAAATAAAAGCAGTCATTAAAAAACATTTATCCAAGCACTACGATTTCTACCAGAACCATTTGTAGCTGTGAGGACTAGAAACCTGCTCCTTTTAAAAGGTAAAAAAAAAACTTTATTAAGTTTTTTTTTAACTTTTAAAAGGAGAGCAGGTTTCTAGTCCTCATGGCTATAAAAATCCATATGGGCGCCAAGAGCATCAGATCCCCCCCACCCCAACCCACAGCTTTGCGCAATGCCGGAAACTCACCGCCGTGGCATCGAACAGGTGAAACGGTGAGAAAATCAGCATAACTTTGGCGACCAAAGCAACGATTTCTCTGTTGAGGGAAAATATATAAATCTATATATTAGGAGATCCGAGTTCTGAAGTCGGAACGGGGAAAAAGTCAATTGGAAGATATACAGGAAGTTATTGGACTTTCGAACATCCATTTAGCATCCGTTCGAAGTTGCATCAGCACTTTAAAAAAAGATTTATGACCAATCCTCGCGCTTACGACCATCGCATCGACGGACCCTGTGTGCGTGTGTGTGTGTGATCAAACTTTGGAAACAGTTTTAGTAAGCAGTTTTTGGCAGCTCTGTCGTCATGGTCGCTTAAACGACCAGTCGTAAATCGAGGACAGCCTGTACACACAGAGGCACGACAGGCAGACTCCCACCCTAACCTTCCTGGGCCAAAAAAACGAGGGAGGGTCTCACTTGTCGTCCGTGAAGATGTAGGCCACCACATCCTTCAGGGCTGCCAGCAGAGCAGCGATAACCACAGCAAGGACCCCTGGGAAGGCAGAGAGGAGGGTGAGGGTCTTAAACGGGACTTCGGTGGGGTGGGGCAGGTGACAAGCGCTTCAGCCACCCCTACTTGGCTGTTCTAAGGACCCCAAACGATGCCTTGGGAGGGGGGGGAAGGGAGGTCCGAGGCATTTCTCAAGTGGGGAGGGATAAATTGGGAGTTAGAGAAGCCAAGGAAGTAAAAGTAAGATCTCTTTCTTTCTCTCTATCTAAATTTATCTCTAAACCTATCTATCGAATTACCCTATCTATCTATCTATCATCTATCCATCTATCTATCTATCCTGTTTCTCCAAAAATAACACCTCCCTGGATAATAAACCCAATCAGATTATGTATCATCTATCTATCATCTATTTATCTATCATTATCCAATCTACATTTTATCCTTCTATCATCTATCCATCCATATCTATCTATCTCTATCTATCTATCTATCTATCTATCTATCTATCTATCTATCATCTATCTATCATTATCATTATCCATCCATCCCAATCTATCTATCATATCCTTCTATCATCTATCTATCAATCTATCTATCTCTATCATCTAACTATCATCTATTTATCTATCATTATCCATCCATCTATCCATCTCAACCTATCTATATCTTATCCTTTTATCATCTATCCATCCATTTCTCTCTCTCTCTCTCATCTAACTCTCATCTATGTATCTATCATTATCCATCCATCCCTATCCCTATCTATCTATCTATCATCTATCATCTATCTATCTATCTATCATCTATCTATCTATCTATCTATCTATCTATCTATCTATCTATCTATCATCTATCTATCATCTATCTATCATCTATCATCCATCTATCTATCTATCATCTATCTATCTATCTATCTATCTATCTATCTATCTATCTATCTATCTATCTATCAATCTATCTATCTATCTATCTATCTATCTATCTATCATCATCATCTAACCATCATCTATTTATCTATCATTATCCATCCATCTATTTCAATCTATCTATATCTTATCCTTTTATCATCTATCCATCAATTTCTCTCTCTCTCTCTCATCTAACTCTCATTATTTATCTATAATTATCCATCCATCTCCATCTCCATCTATCTATCTATCTATTATCTATCTATCTATCTATCTATCTATCTATCTATCTATCTATCTATCTATCTATCTATCTATCTATCTATCTATCATCTATCTATCTATCATCTATCTATCTATCATCTATCTATCTATCTATCTATCTATCTATCTATCTATCTATCTATCTATCTATCTATCTATCATCTATCTATCTACCTACCTACCTACCTACCATTATTCATCCATCCATCCATCCACCCAACTATCTCTTATCTTCAACTCCCAGGATTCCCTGGCCCGTCATGTACTCCCCCCCTCCCCTCCAGGGCTCAAAGAGACATACACACCGCTGCAAAGCAGGGCCATGATGCATGACCTCTTGGCCTGGTCAGCATCGCCTGCACCCAAGGCGTTGCCCACGCGGACACTGGATGCTATGCTCATACCCTGCGGAAGCTGAGAGAAAGCTTGTGTGAGTGAAGTCCTTGGTTTTTTCATTGGTTTGGAGACAAAGGTGATAAAAATTTTTTGGGGGGGAACAACCATCTTGCTCAGCGACAGAAATTTTGGGCTCAATTGTGGTCGTAAGTCGAGGCCTACCTGTACCAAATTCGGTGAGTTTCAAAGCAGCTGAGTGCCAAGATAATGCTGTAAATCTTTATTTTCTATTAATTTTTTTAACCCCAGCAATGATAGCTGAGATTTGCTGCCCTAGGAGACATCTCACCCCATAAGCCTTGAGATGCAACGAGAAATTCTCCATTTTACGTAATGCTCCCTGCTTCTCACAGTCTGCCGTGGATGTTCATTCTTTTTCCTTCCCTACCCTCCGAATTTTAGCAAATTCTTACCAGGTATGCGATGGTCGACAGTTCGTAGATGATGGACTGAGCGCCTAATTCCACCGTACTCATTAACCCTGAGATGAGAGAAACGTGGTTGAGATTCAGAAGAATTGCACTGAACCGTGAGACAAGCGCCATATTAATTCAATATATAGAATAACAGAGTTGGAAGGGACCTTGGAGGTCTCCTAGTCCAACCCCTTACCTAGGCAGGAAACCCTATACCGTTTCAGACAGATGGCTACCCAACATCTTCTTAAAGACTTCCAGTGTTGGGGCATTCACAACTTCTGGAGGCAACTTCTGTTCCACTGATTCATTGCTCTCACTGTCAGGAAGTTTCTCCTCAGTTCTAGGTTGCTTCTCTCCTTGATTAGTTTCCACCCATTGCTTCTTGTTCTACCCTCAGGTGCCTTGGAGAATAGGTGGACTCCCTCTTCTTTGTGGCAACCCCTGAGATATTGGAACAATGCTATCATGTCTCCCCTAGTCCTTCTTTCTCTTAAGCTAAACATACCCAGTTCCTGCAACCGTTCTTCATATGTTTTAGTCTCCAGTCCCCTAATCATCTTTCTTGCTCTTCTCTGCACTCTTTCTAGAGTCTCCACATCTTTTCTACATCGTGGTGACCAAAACTAAATGCAGTATTCCAAGTGTGGCCTTACCAAGGCCTTGTAAAGTGGTATTAACCCTTCACGTGATCTCGATTCTATCCCTCTGTTTATGCAGCCTAGAACTGTGTTGGCTTTTTTGGCAGCTGCTGCACACGGCTGGCTCCTATTTAAGCGGCTGTCCACTAGGACTCCAAGATCCCTCTCACAGTTAAATAGCAATAATAAATATGCAGGAAATATCATTTGCTGCAAGCAAGAACTGGTGGGACCACAAAATAGAACCCAGTCGTGAATTTTGTCCTCAACATTTGTCATCAACGAAGTCATCAACATTCAATTTTGCAGCTACTATGATTGTTGGATGAGCAGGTACAAAAACAGCCGGGGAAGTAATCGAAGCCTCATCAGTCAAATAGGAGTGCTGATTTATCACCAGCTTCTCAAATATTTAGGAGACGGGGACTTGACAGCATAAGGACACAACAGCCAACAACTTAATAGGCAGCCATCAGCATCCCAATCAACCTCTAAAAAGCCACACACAACAGGCGCCATACTGTATAAAGCGCACACAAAACAGCCCTGCCGCGATTCACTTAGCAACCGGGGCAAGGAAGGTCGCAAAATGGGGCAAGACTCGCTGAGCAAGTATCTGGGCTTAGCGACATACATTTCGAGATCAGTCGTGGTCGTAAGTCGAGGCCTGCCTGTATAACTCCACCTAACCGTAGCAGTAACTCGCCGGCCAGAGGCTGCCTGGTGGGTGGGTGGGTGGGTGGGTGGGTGGGAGAGAGAGAGAGAGAGAAAAAGGGTCAGGGGTCTCACCTGCCAGGAAGCTCCCGATCTCAAAGGTCCACCACTCGATGCAGATCATAAACATGCTGGGCAGGGCGAGGTGGATGAAGGGCCCCCATTCCTGCAAACATTCCATCGTCCAGCCTGTCAGACAAGAGGGTTGCCATGTCAGGGCGAGGGGACTCTGCGTCTCTCTGTGTTGAGTCTATGTCTGTTTGTGTGTCTGAATATGGGTGGAAACGGGTGGAAACTAATCAAGGAGAGAAGCAACTTAGAACTGAGGAGAAATTTTCTGACAGTGAGAACAATTAATCAGTGGAACAGAAGTTGCCTCCAGAAGTTCTGAATGCCCCAACACTGGAAGTCTTTAAGAAGATGCTGGATAGCCATTTGTCTGAAACAGTATAGGGTTTCCTGTCTAGGCAGGGGGTTGGACTAGAAGACCTCCAAGGTCCCTTCCAATTCTGCTATTATATTGTATTGTTTGTGTGTGTGTGTGTCTGTCTATGTCTGTCTGTTTGTGTGCCTATGTATCTATGGTGGAGCAGTGTCTGTGTTTGTGTGTCTGTTTGTGTGTCTCTCGATGCTCCCTCCTTCCCCAGGTCGGCAAAATATTCCTCTTTTTCCTACCTCCCCAGGTTTCCTTATGGATCTTTTTCCACCAGACGAAGAGAAAGAGCAGGAAGGCCTGCAGGTTCTGTGAAAGGGTGTTGGCCCAGGCAGATCCTCTGCGGGAGAGAGAAAAAGAGAGAAAGAAGGAAAGAAAAAGGGAAAGAGAGAAAGAAAGAAGGAACGAGAAAGAAAGAGAGAAAGAGAGAAAGAAGGAAAGGCAAGAGAGAGGAAGAGAGAGAGGAATAAAGAGAAAGAAGGAAAGAAAGAAAAAGAGGGAAACAGAAAGAAAAAAGAGAAACAGAAAGAAAGAGAAAGAAAGAGGAAAGGCGAGGGAGAAAGAAATAGAAAGAGAGTGAAAGAGAGAAAGAAGGAAAGAGAGAGAGAAAGGCAAGGCAAGAGGGAGTAAAAGAGGGAGAAAGAAATAGAAAGAGAGTGAAAGAGAGAAAGAAGGAAAGAAAGAAAAAGAGGAAAGGCAAGAGAGAGGAAAAGAGGGTGAGAAAGAAAGAGAAAGGGAGAGAGTGAAAGAGAAAGAAGGAAAAGAGAGAGAGAGAAAGGAAAGTCAAGAGAGAGGAAAAGAGAGAAAAAGAGGAAGAGAAAGAGACGGGGAGAAAGAAAGAGAAAGAGAGAGAAACAGAGAGAGAGAGCAAGAGAGAAGGAAAAAGAGAGAGGGAAATAGAAAGAGATGGGAAAAAGAGAGACAGAGAGAAAGAGAGAGAAGGAAAGAGAGAGGGGGGAAGAGAAACAAAGAGAGAAAGAGAGAAGAAAGAGAGAAACAGAAAAAAAAGAAAAAAAGAGAGAGAAACACAGAGAAAGAGACAAAGAGAGCGAGAGAAAGACAGGGATAAAAGAGAGAGAAAGTCAAAGAAAGAGAGAGAGAGAGAAAGAGAGAGAGAGAGAGAAAGAAAGTCAGTCTGAATGTTTGTTTGACTGAACTCATGAGAGCTAGCAACTTCATTCTTATTACAGGTAGATTCACAACTTACAGCCACATCTTAGACCAAGATTTCTATCATTAAACCAGGAAGCTGTTAAATGCCTGACTTTATGCCCTCTTCTGCCACTATTGATGAGCAAATCACTGCAGTCATTAAGTGAATCATGCAGTTGTTAAGTGAAACCAGCTTTCCCCATTGACCTTGCTTATCAGAATGTCGCAAAAGAGGATCACCTGACCCGTGGACACTGTGACCGTCATAAATATGAGTCAGTTGCCAAGCATATGAATTTTGATCACGTGACCATGGGGAATGCGGCGATAGTCGTAAGTGTGGAACACGGTCCTAAATCCCTTTTTCCAGTCCTGTCCTAACTTCGAACGGTCACTAAATCAACCGCTGTCAACCGAGGACTCCCCGTCTTCGGGAAGATTTAAAGCCGCCTCTCCGGCTGTTCCGCCCACGGGAAATGAAGAGCGTGACGTTTTGAACCCGGGGACTTTGGGGCAATGGGAAATCTGTCACACTTACACCACGCCCAGCTTGAAGGTGTGCAGGAAAATTGTGTTCATGATCACATTCAACACGTTCACCACCACGCCGGTCACGACTTGAGGCAAGAGGACAGCCTGGAATGCAAGAAACGGATGTGTGAACTCAAGGACAATGGTGGGATTCAGCCACTTCGGGCTGGTTCAGGCGAAGCGGTTGTTACATTGCTGGCTGGCCACGCCCCTTCCAGGAGTCTCCACGCACCCCGTTTTGGCTTCCAGGTTAGTGCAGGGAGGCCTACTGGGCCCACAATGGGACGTGGGGGATTGCGGCGCCCCCCTTCCCTCTGGGGCCCGTTTTACTCCCAGGAGGCTGCAAGGAGCTCTAGTAGGGCCAAAACGGGGCCCGGGGGATTGTAAGCCCCCCGCGGCCCATTTTTGGCTGCCAGGGGTTGCAGGAAGCTGAGTGCTGCCTATCACACCTCCTGGCCATGCCCACCATGTGCCAAGCCCACGCAACCGGCAGAGAAGCGGTTGTTAAATTATTTGAATCCCACCACTGCACAAGGGCATATTTCAGCAATGCTATGATGCAGGTGGAAGCTCAACCGGTTGAAGCCAAGGTGTAAGCTACCTGCAGGCCCCAGACTGCTGACTTTGGGGACAGAAACAAGGGGGGAGTAATTTAAACAAGAAGAGATTGGACGACCATTTGTCTTAAGTGGTATACATAGGGCAGTGTTGGCGAACCTTTTTGGCACCGAGTGCTGGAAACTGGAAGAGCAGTTGCCCGGTGCGCATGCGCGTCAGGGGTGGATTCCGGATCCTGTCGCAACTGGTACACTGCGCAAGGGGCCAGGAATCCTAGTCAGGCACACTCACTGCGCAAACCTGCACATGCCACCGGCCTGCGACACCCAGCTGCTCGGCAGTGGTTGCGCAGGCGGCACAAGTGGTGCGCGTGTGTGCAATTGGCTGGTCACGTTATAAACAGCTATGGAATGTGGACGGGCGGCAGGGCTGGGTTCCTGCCAGTTCTAACCTCTTCTATAGAAGAGGTTCCACAAATCTACCGTGCCGTTTAGAACCGGTTCCAGCTCTCTCCCCCCCTCCCATCCGCACATCATCAAGATGAAGAGCGAGAGGAGGAATTCTGGGAGTTGAAGTCCACAAGTCTTAAAGCTGTCAAGTTTGAACACCCCTGGGGTTTTTTTTCTAAAGGGTTAGGGGTGCAAGGGTCTTGTAACTTGACAGCTTTAAGACTTGCGTGCTTTAAATGCCAGAGTTCCTGAGCCAACATTTTGGTTGCTAAGCAAGAGCATTGTTAAGTGTGTTTCATCACATTTTACAAGTTGGCCACTCCCACTCGGTCACATGACTGGCAAGCACTCCCATTCAGTTACATGGCCGGCAAGCCATCCCACAAAGCAGGCCACACCTACAGAAGAGGTTCTAAAAAAATTTGAAACCCACCACTGGCGGGTGGGTGGGCTAAATGAGCCACCATACTGGTACCGTGGCCGCTGCTCTCGGCTACTCCCTGTACGCCCGTACTGGTACATACTGCCCAGTACCCACCACTGATCCGCGTGCCGGGAAGATGATCTTCTGGTTTCCAGTGCATCCATGCGCACCAGCCACCTGGTCTTCCAGTTTCTGGTGCACACTCACACGCGAAGACTAGCGGGCCAGAGCGCATGCGCGCATCGGAAACCAGATTATCTTCTTGGCATGCATATGTGCACAATGCAGCTGCTCTTCTGGCGCTCTCATATGCGTGAAGTCCAGCTGGCCGGCGCACCAGAACCCAGTGCAGTAATGGACAACAGATCGTCTACCCGGAGAGATTGCTCTGCGTGCCACTTCCGGCCCGCGTGCCATAGGTTTGCCATCACGGATATCGGGTTTCCTGCCTGAGCAAGAGGTTAGACTAGAAGACCTCCCAGGCCCCTTCCAACTCTGTTTACTCTGTTAATCAGGACTGTGGGGACATTTTAAGTTAATTTATGAGAAGGTGCTTCAGATCACAAGGGGCACCAACAATACAGGTAGTCCTCGACTTACAACCATTCATTTTAGTGACCGTTTGACGTTACAGCGGCACTTGAAAAAGTGACTTAGGAACGTGTTTCACGCTTATGACGGTTGCAGCCTTCCCCTTGGTCACGTGATCGAAATTCAGATGCTCGTCAAGTGCTTCACATAGTTACGACGGCTGCAGTGACCCCTGGGTCACACGATCCCGTTTTGCGACCTTCGTGACAAACGAAGTCAATGGGGGAAAAGCCAGATTCGCTTAAAAACCCTGTGGCTAACTTAACAACTGCAGTGATTCACAAAACAACGGTGGCAAGAGAGGTCATGAAATGAGGTGAAACTCACGTAACAAACGTCTCACTTAACAACCAAAATTTTGGACTCAATTGTGGTCATAAGTTGAGGACTATATGTATCTTCTCAGCTTTGGAGACCCAAAATCCTGGACCCTTAAGGGACACCTTGCTGAAACGTACAGACACACACACACACCTAGAAAATCTGCAAAATGCAACATTGCACAACCTAGAAGTGTGTTGATGGACAGCTGGGCAAAATAGACGTTAAGCTTAATAATCAATAAAAAGAAAAGAAAAGAAAATTTAGAAATAGGAGAATAATAGAATGATATGATCCAGTAAAAAGAAATATTAACAAGGTAAAAATATGTTTTCATTAGAATGTGTGGGAATTATATTAAGAACCTTAAAGCTGTTAAATAATTACGTTGTGTTGATTATATAAAACTTGATGTTTGAAACTCGAAGATTCATATTGTTAATAGAAAATAGATGGAAAAGAAACGATAAATGGTTTATTTTTCAAGAGAAGGAAGAATCAGATTGTTTGTACATGTTAAAAAACTAGAAATTGGAAAATAGGAGAAGAAAAGTAACAGGGCTAAAATTGGAAATAATGGAAATATAATGTACAACGAATTATATCTTTTGGTGGGAATGTTAAAGGGGGAATTCGGACAACACTGTTCACAAAAGAATTTTTATTATGTAACAAAAATAAATAAAAATGTTTTTTTTAAATAATAATCAATAAAAATTGATTCGATAAATAAAGTCTGTTCAGAATTCTTTGTTCTTTATTGGCCAAGTGCGATTGGACAGACATGAGGAATTTGTCTTGGATACATAAGCTCTCACTCAGAGTGGCGCGGTGGTCTAGAGGTGGAGCTCTCGCCTCAGAATCAGGAGGCTGTGAGTTCAACCCTAGGTAGAGGCAGATATTTCTCTCTCTGGTCACAATGAGAATGTATCTGCTGAAGAAAAACTCTGCATTGGGGACAGGAAGGGCATCTGGCCAGTAAACAATCAGCTCCATTCAGTTACCCCGCAAGCGATTAAGGGGTCATTAAAAGGGGATGATTAGGATGATGACGTAAGCTCTCACTCTGCATGCAAAACAACCAACTGATTTGGATTTACCTATGTAGTAGAGCTGTATCAATATTATCCTTCTCATCTTTCCTACTACCTACTCCCATCTATGATTTATCACTTGTTGTATCTTATGACTAGCTGGATACCCATGCTTCGTGACGAAACTATGTGATCAGGCTATGCAGGAGGAATTTGGTTCAGATTCAGAATCCGGTCACTCAGTGGTGGTCGGTGATTGAAACAAATAAGGGAATATCGCTCCCGCTGCCTTGAGTCCGGAAGCAGTTCTATAGGTTGAAGGCGTAGACATTTTGGTGAGGTACCGACATTTAGTACTGTAAGGAGCCCCAGACCGCTCCTGAGTGGAACATCTGCCATTTGAACTGAGGTAACAGAATGTGAGGCACCTGGCAGTTGGAACAGAGTTCTTTTCAGGTGGGGAGGGAGAGTAGAACTCCTTAGCATCAGAGCGTGTTAATTATTGTATAAGAATTACTAACAATCTGATGATCATTTCGAAAAATCCTTTCTTAGCGAGCACCTAGAAGCAGAGAGGAACCTAGGTGCCAAATGTCAAGTTTGTAGGCTTTACAGTTCTGGAGATTTTGTGAGTAGTGAGTGGTATTTGCCTTTTATATATATAGATTAATGATTGTAACTATTTATTTATTTATTTTATTTATTTACTAAGCGCTTATAGACCGCCCCCTCTCCCGAAAGGGACTCGGGGCGGTGTACAGTCCATATCAGAAATACATCATTTAAATAGCTATAAAATTAGACAATTAAAATTATTAAATAGATAAATAGATACGAAGGAGGATAAAAGGTTTAAAGAACTGTACAGCTGAGTAAATAATTTAAAACCCCAACAAATATCCCATAAAATTAAATTTAAAAAACAATTCCCCTAAAAAACCAGTTCAGAAATATGTTTGCCAGGAGGTAGCAGTTATAATTATGCCAGGCCAGCCAATCGGAACAGGTGTGTCTTCAATTTTTGTCGGAAGGAGCGGAAGTTGGTGGTGGTTCTAATGTCGGGGGGGAGGTCATTCCAGAGGGTTGGGCCCATCACAGAGAAGGCCCTACTCCTTGGCGCCGCCCGTTGACATTGCCTAGTGGACGGCACTAGGAGAAGTCCCTCCCTGTGAGAGCGAATTGGCCGCAGGGATGTGTGTGGAGAGATGCGATCCCGCAAGTAACTAGGTCCTGTGCCATGGAGCGCTTTAAAGATGGTGATCAAAACCTTGAAACGCACCCGAAAAACCACAGGCAGCCAGTGCAGCTCGCGCAGGAGTGGTGTTACGTGGGAGTACCTAGTACTCCCCATGACAGCCCGCGCGGCTGCGTTCTGGACTAGCTGCAGTCTTCGGGCGCGTCCCAAGGGAAGCCCCATGTAGAGAGCATTGCAGTAGTCCAGGCGAGACGTCACCAGTGCATGAGTGACCGTGCGTAGGGCATCCCGGTCCAGGAAGGGGCGCAATTGGCGCACCAGGCGAACCTGGTGGAACGCCCCCCTTGCCACGGCTGCCACATGGTCATCCATTGACAGCCGGGCATCTGGGAGGACGCCCAAATTGCGCGCCCATTCCACAGGGCCGCTGATGTATAGCAAGGAGCCAAGTATACAATCAGCAGAACCCACTGCCTCCCTGGGCCCCATTTCACACCTAGGGACTCACACCCGGGTATCTGAGGGACAGTGAACTCCCTCGGCTCTAGACTATCCCGTATAACTACCGCCACCCCACCACCCTTACCCAGGGCCCGAGGCTGATGGAATGCACGGAAACCCGGTGGGCACATTTCCACGAGGGGTAAACCACCCTCGTGGCCCAACCAGGTCTCCGTTATCCCTGCAAGGTCCAGCTCCCCCTCAGAGATCAACTCACTGATGAGGGGGGCCTTGTTGGTCACGGACCTTGCATTGCAAAGCATCAGCCGCAGGCCCTGGCTCTGTAGTTCCTGACCACCTAGACTGCGGGGATTGGTACAAACGACCGGGCGTAGCCAGCAGCCACGGTCTCCCAACCGACCTTGTGATCTTCTCTTGTCCTCGCATCCCCCCCTCCCCGCGACCGTTGTAATAAAACAACCCTCTGCTGGAATAATTTGTTCCCTCTCCCCCCCCACCCCGCTCACTTCCCTCCTGGACTCACCTGTTCGTCTGGCACTGGCTCCTCTCCCGGCCTGGTTAACCCACCCACCCTCCCTGGAACCCCCTAAAAACAATACAAAACATTTAGATAAAAATCCCCTCAGCTTCCGTTTCTTCCACCTCTCGGGGTTCGCAAACCCGTCATCAAGGCAGGCCCTTGAGAGAGCCAAGGGCCATGCCTGCAAGAGAGGGGCCTCCCGCAGGCGGAGGAGGTCTGACCTTGAATAGATTGTTAGATTGTTAAAAAACCCAGTAGGATAAGGGTGCTGGTGATGAAAAGTTAATAGCCGGAGGGCTAGAGTCTCAATGGGAAGCTGGAGGCTTTAATGTCCAGATAGTACTTGGAAAAGGGGGAGGGGGGAAATGCTCAAATATTCCCAAATGGTGAAGGAAGGCAGAGATGACAGAAAATGGGAGACAGTCCAAGGTGGTTGCAGATGGATGTGGTTGCAGATGGATGTGGGTTCCTTAATGGGTGGGGGGGCGCATTCTTGGCCCAGTTGTTCTTAGCCTAGGCAACCGCTCAGGCCCATCCATAGCCCTGAAGCAGGGCCTCCAGTGGCCTCAGAAGCTCCAGGCCACCCCCAACCGTTGTTTCAGGTCTTCACCTGCACTTCTGGTTCCCAGCCAAAGCACCCAGTGGGCACACTCACCTTGGCCCTCCATCCGGCGCCCACAGATTAGGGTAAAGTTCTCAAAAAATTCTCCAAGTTCTCCAAGTTCCCGGGAGCATGGGAGCAGCCAGGATACGGCAAAATACCATAGAGGAGTCCCTGGCTGCGGCTCCTTCCACTCGTCCGTCGCCGCAGCTGTCTCCCTTTGCCCCTCCCGACTGCCTCCCAGCCTTAATCACCTCTCCGGTGCCTCCGGTGCCTCGCTGTTCTCCCCGGCGCCTTTGTCCTTATTTTTGCCCTTTTCTTTCGCCGCCAGCGCAGTTTGATGCTGCGCCGCGCTGCGAGCGCTGCGAGCGCCGCCGCCATTGCTTCAGAGCTTCCTCCCCAGCCGCTTACAGCCGCTCCGCTCCCTCTTTCCTTCCGATCTTCTCTGACCACCCTGGCGGGCCAAAACGAGCCCAAAACACCCGGTCGGGAGCTCCATGGTGATCTTAGGAGCTCAGAAAGGCGACCGCCATCGCCGGAAGCTCCTCCTCCTCCTTCTATGATCGATATGATATAAGACAGTGATGGCTAACCTTTTTCCCATCACGTGCCAAAAGGGGGGGAGCACAGGGGGGGTCGTGCGTGGACATGCCCACACCCATAATGACCCCCATGCACATGCGTGCATGACCACCGCCCTCCCCCCCCCGTTTTTGGCGCGCTATGGACTTGTTTTTCACCCTCCCTAGACTTCAGAGACTTTCTAGGAGCCTGGGAAGGACGAAAGCAGCCCCTCCGGAAGCCATCCGGAGGCTTTGGGAGACTCCCCTGAAGCCTCTGGAGCGCGAAAAATGGCCCTAGGGGCAAGCCAGAAGCCACTTCCGCTTCAGTGCAAAAAACGGCCCAACACACAAACTGGAACTCTGTTCCTGAACTGAAGGGCGAAGTCAGCTGGCCGCGCGTGCCCTAACAAATGGTTCCGCATGTCACCTGTGGCACGCGTGCCATAGGTTTTTTCATCACAGATATAAGACCTATTGCTTTGGGTATTTTGTATGTACACTGCGAGCTTATGAACCGTAGACAAATCTCTTGTGTGTCCAATCACACTTGGCCAATAAAGAATTCTATTTTATGCTATTTCAGCATTATCCTCATCTGCTGCTTTTGAGGGACGGTTGCCTCTCCCAGAAACTTCTATTTTTAAGAATAGACATACCTGACTTTGCAAATAGCGTGTTTCCAGCTGGTAGATGAAGGCGGCCTGCAAAAACACCGCAAAGAGATTAAATTAGTTTCCTTGATTAAAAACCACTTTCATTATTATTTTATTCACTTTGTTTTATTTTTCCTGCCGCGCCCGGGACCCTTACAGGGAGGCGAGGGTCCCAAGTGAAATGTCAATGGGGGTGGGGGGTGGGAAGCAACAATTCAGGGAGTCCTTGACTTACGACGGTTCTTTTTTTTTCTTTCTTTCCTCATTAAATTTACCTTGCCCAGTACGTGGACGATGCCGGGCAGCTTACAGATGTAATTAGAGATGTAATTAAAATATTTCGATTTAGCCACCATTTGAAACCAGGATGGTAGTGAAAACAGTGACTTGCGACCAGTCCTCGCTCTTACGACCATCAGAAACAGGTGACCATATTTGGATGCTTGGCAATAGGCATGTATTTACAATGGTTAGAGCTTCCCGGTGGGTCATGTGATCTCCATTTGTGATTTCCCAGCTGGCTTTGGCCAAGTGGCAGAAGCTGAATTCGCTTAACGACCGCATGATTCACTTACTGGCAATCCTCAACTTACAACCACAACTGAACCCCAAATTTCTACCACTAAGCGAGGCAGCAGTTAAGTGAGTTTCCCCCCTTTTTACGGCATTTTGTTTTGTCACGGTTGTTAAGCGAATCCGTGACGTTGTTAAGTGAATCATGCAGTCGTATAACGAATGTGGCTTCCCGCAATTGCTTGGCAGTAGGTCACAAAAGGGGATCACATGACCCCAGGACAATGCTACCGTCATAAAAATGAGTCCGTTGCCAAGCATCTGAATTTTGATTCTGTGAAATCACAGGGATGTTGCAACAGTTGTAAGTGTGAGAAACAGCCATAAGTCACGTTTTCCAATGCCATTATTCCTTTAAATGGTCACTAAATGGATGGTTGCTAAGGGGAGTACTAACTGTACTTGCAGTGATTCATTTAATAGCCGTGGCACAGGAAAAGTTTCTGCGTGGCTAACTTAACAACTGCCTTACTTAGCAACGGAAATTCTGGTCCTCATTGCGGACGTAAGTCAAGGATTTACTACCACCATCGAGCCCAAAATGTATGTTGCTAAGTGAGAAATGGGTTGGGTGAGTTCCATCCCATTTGACCACTTTTCTTGCCACCATTGCTAAGTGAATCGCTATAGTTGTTAAGTGAGTGACATGGTCGTTAAGTGAGTCTGGCTTCCCCGCTGACTTTGATGGCCAGAAGGTCGCAAATAGGGGATCACGTGACACCCCCACCCTGGGGACACGGCAACTGTCACAAAGCTGAACCTGTTGATCAGGTGACCCATGGGGAAATGCTGGAAAAGTTGTCGTAAGTCACTTTTCTCAGTGCCGTTGTAACTTCGAACGATCGTTAAATGAACCGTTGAAAGTTGAGGACTACCTATAGTCCCCCCCCCCTAAATAACCCTTTACTTGGGTTCACATTGCGCCTTGAACTCTCGAAAAGCTCAATAATTAACATGCCGACGGGTGTCGCGCATTGGCGGTTGTGATGCATATTTTGAGCAACAGGGAGCCGCAGCAGAGGGATGGAAGAGCCACATGCGGCTCAAGGGCCCACAGGTTGCTGACCCCTATCTTAACCCAACAAGCTGTTTTGTTTCACTTTTCAAAGTCCTGTTCACACAACCGACCGGCAAACAGACTTCCCCTTGACCTGGTGTGTATGTGTTGTATGAACAACACAGCCAATGAAAACGCTTACCGGCAGGGCTGGAATGAAGATCATCACGTAAATGTGGGTTAATCTGCAAGGAGAAAAATGAACATTTTGTTTGTTTGTTTGTTTGTTTATTGGATTTATATGCTGCCCTTCTCCCAAAGGACTCAGGGCGGCGTACAACATTAAAAACAAACCACATATTACCAAAGTTAAAAAGGAAATTAGGTAGAGTATCCAAAAACAAACCCAATTAATATTAACAATAACATTTTAAAAATTAGATTAAAATTAACAATTAAATTAATCATGTATTTTATTCTGTTCAGGCCAGGCCGGCTTGCTGCAAAAAGCCAACTTTTTAGGGCGCGTTGGAAGGACCGGAGGTCGGGGATTAGGCGAAGCTCCGGGGGCAGCTCATTCCAGAGGGAAGGGGCTCCCACAGAGAAGGCTCTCTCCCTGGGGGTCGCTAGCCGACACTGCTTGGCCGACGGCACCCTGAGGAGGCCAACTCTGTGGGATCGTACTGGACGGTGGGAGGCTACAAACAAACATTTTAATGGGATGGGAACAAAAGGACTTGGGGGGGACGTGATAGCAGTGGTTCAAACATTTGAGCGGCTGCCCCAAAAGGGGCTCAACTTATTCTCCAAAGGACCAGAAGGCAAGACAAGAAACAATGGAGGGGAACTAATCAAGGAGAGAAGCAACCTGGAATTGAGGAGAAACTTCCTGGCAGTGAGGACAATTAACCAGTGGAACAGCCTGCCACCAGAAGTTGTGGGAGCTCCATCACTGGAGGTTTTTAAGAAGAGATTGGGCAATCACTTGTCTGAAATGGTATAGGGCCTCCTACTTGAGCAGGGGGGCTAGACTAGAAGACCTCTAAGGTCCCTTCCAGCTCTATTCCGATTAATTGATACGGGAGTCCTAGAGGCACAGTGGTTAGAATGCAGTACAGGTAGTCCTCAACTTACGAAAATTCATATATGACTGTTCGAAGTTACAACGGGACCGTTTTTTTCACCCAACTCCGACATGATCGCACGATCCAAATTCAGACGCTTGGCAACTGACTCATATTAATGACGGTTGCCGTGTCCTGCGGTCATGAGATCCCCTTTTGTGACCGTCTGACTAGCAAAGCCAATGGAGAAGCCAGATTCGCTTAACAACCGTGTGACCCATTTAACAACTGCAGCTATTCACGTTAACAACTCTGGCAAGGAAGGTCCTAAAATGGAGCAAAACTCACACAACCGCTTTGCTTATCAACAGAAATGTTGTAGTCGTAATTTCAGGACAAACACACACACACACACGTTTCAAAGATAAGCACGAATATTGGAAGTCTTCCTTTCTCGATGCCCAGGATCCAGCCCTCAAAGATAGACTGTCCCTTTCACTGGAGGTTCTCTTGCAAGACAAAATTGTGTTGTTGTTTTTAAGGGAAAGGCATTTAAGGATCTGCTTGTTATCTCCTTCTTCCCTAAAGCAGGGGTCGGCAACCTAAAACACTCAACGAGCCAGAAAGGTCCTAACAGAAAGCCCCCCCCCCCCGGTTCAATTCTTATTTTTAAAGATTTTTTTTTAAATTTTTGAATAAACACAAACAGACAAAACCCACACACACACAAAACCCACAAAACCATCTTCCATTACAAATTGTAGAAAGTGTGTCGATTGGTTACAAAAACTTCCGTGCCTCCCTTCCACAGCCATCACCTACAATTCATATCAAATCTTATATTTTAAATCAAGTATATTTATATATATATATCACTATCGTCATACCTCAACCTTCATTTGACTATAATTGTTTTTATGTAAATATTCCAAATTTAAAGCTTAACCACATAATGGCATTCCATTAGCTCTTCCCAATATCATCCAGGAACATTACATCTTTATAACATGTTCTAAATAAAAATTGGTTATATTTAATAATTTCCAAACCTCCTTTTGTAGTCACCATTTGCAATTTATATCAAATTTCCTCTTATCAAACATATATATATATAATCTTTATCAATCAATTATTTAACTATCCATTATCACTTCATTTTATACATAATGCTCTAAATTTAACTAAATTTGACTTAATTTTTTATTATGAGCTTTCATTAGAGGGATGTAGAAGAAACTAATCCATTTAATTTAAAGAATAGGATACATTTGCAAAAGTTTCATCCGTAAAACAAAACAAAAATTAAAAGGATAACACACTGTCTAATGTAGCTTAATTTCACCGCTTGCTCTCTTCTGTTTTCAAATTTAATTTAGCTTTAATTTTTTTTGAGGGTAGTCTCTTTTATAATAATAATATTTCCTCACCAGATGAACACACTTTCTCTTTCCGTTTTCCTCCCATTCCAGAGCTGTCTCAACTTCAGCAGCTTTAATGGCTGCGCTTCTATCGCCGGCATAAAGAGATTCTCCCGGATCAATCAGGGACTTTGCGATGTCCCTGGGATCAGCAGGACATACTCTTCCCTATCACCGTCTCTTCGGGACGGTTTAGGTCCAAAAGGACCACCCAGCAGCAAAAGTATCGACTGCGATCTTGGAGCTCCAAGATCGCACGTTGTGTTGTTGCAATGTCAGCTCCCCCCCCCCATTCAATTCTGAAGCCGACCGGAAGTCCGGTTCCCCCACCATAGAGTCTCCTCTTAGCACGGTGTCCTTTTTCCTCTACCTGTCATAACTGAAAGCCCTATCAATTGTGGAGCTCACCGGCGACAGGGAGCTGCACCAGAGGGTTGAAAGAGCCACATGCGGCTCCAGAGCTGCAGATTGCTAATCCCTGCCCTAAAGGATGAAGCTTTCTCTGATCTGAAGGTGAACTTTTGACCCAAAAAAATATAAGAGAGGGAAAGTGGAAAGTTTTTTCTCAAAGTTTGAAACGATGAAGAAGGGATGAAACACCGCCCCCCCCCCCCAAAAAAAACAGGAACGAGAAAAAGAGGCAAAAAACAAGAAGGGGAAGAAAAAAAGACAGTCATGCAGACGTTACACAAGAGCAAGGTGTGTTTTTGGAACACAACCCAGCCTTTCCTGCTTTTTAAAAAAGCAAACATTGTACCCTGGCATGAAATAGGAGAATCTGTGACATTAAACCATCTCTTTTTGTCCATTTTTCTTTTTGGCGCCCCACCCAAAGGGAGGAAATTAAAGAGTTGGTTTAATTGGGTTCATTTGGCTTAATTTGATCGGAACGGGTTTCTTGAAAGGGACACCTGCGATGGGTGTCTTTATATGTGCGGGTGAATTAAAAGTAGCATATCATAAACCCACTTACGGGTAGTCCTCGGCTTACATCCACAACGGAGCTCAAAATTCCTGTCGCTGAGACCTTAATTAAGTGCGTTTTGCCACCTTTCTTGCCGCCGTGGTTAAGTGAATCACTGCACTTGTCAAGCGAGTCACATGGTCGTTAAGTGAATCTGGCTCCCCTATTGACTCAGCTGATCAGAAGATCGCAAAAGGGGATCGCATGACCCCGGAACACGGCGACCGTCATAAATGAGCCAGTGGGCAAGCGTCTGGATTTCAATCACGTGACCATGGGGATGTTGCAACGGTCGTAAGTGTGGCAAATGGTCATAAGTCACTATTTTCTACTAATGTTCTAACATGGAAGGGACCTTAAGTGAATGGTCATAAATCAAGGATCCTCGGTAATCCACCATCCCTTGAAATACTCAGTTTTTTTCTGGAAAAACTGTATTTCCTGAGTTGTTTTATTTTTGGGGCCCTCAAAAACAGATGCTCCCTTAGCTTTTTTGACCTCCCTCCCTCACGGATGAACACAGTTTGTTAGGTGTTATAACCTGGTTTGCTACCCACTGCAATACTTGAGGCAGCCAAAGGGAACTGAAGCACAAGCAGTCCTCGACTTACGACCACAATTGAGACCAGATGGTTGTTAAGTGAGTCACACCCGATTTTACGGTTTACGTAGCAAAACGAGGTGAGGCAGGACTCCTCAAAAGGCCTTCTGTGTGACTGCGTTACCGAGTCTCTGAAGTGTAGTCACGTAAACCATGAGACAAGTGGACTTCAGAAATGGATCGTAGCAGTGGTAGGTTTCAAATTTTTTTACTACCTATTCTGTGGGTGTGGCCTGGATTGTGGGCGTGGCTCGGTGGTCATGTGACGTAAACCATGGGACAAGCAGACCGTCATAACTTCAGAAATGGGTCGTGGAGTGGTGGGTTTCAAAATTTCTTACTACCTATTCTGTGGCGTAGCCTGTTTTGTGGGCGTGGCTCAGCAGTCATGTGACCATGTGGGCATGGCCAACTTGTAAAATGTGGTGAAACTCACTTAACTGTTCCTTCCTCGGCTATTTGAAGAAGCCTCGCACTTCCTTCTCTTAGACAGCTGCCTCGTTTGCAATGTGATGGGGAGAAATCAGCGGAAGGACCGTACCGGTGCAGGGCCTCGGGCTATCCCGGTACTCAAAAGGACGCCCGATTTCCGCTACTGGTCCATGTGTACCGTACCGTACCGGCTGAAACCCACCTCTGGGTTGTAGCATCCTTTTTTTTCCACGTCAGTCGTAACTTGGAAGAGTCACTAAACTACCGGTTATAAGTCAAGGACTACTTATAAAAAGGGATTTTAGAGTTGAAGATCCGGCTATGGATTTGCACTGTTCTGCAAACCGAGAGCAGCCCTTTTTTTTTGGGGGGGGGGGGGTTTCTCTATCTGTTTTGCGAAGTTAGAGACAGATTCAAAACGCCAGGGACTAGCAACATGACTCCCAACGGCAAACAGAGGAGTTCCTGTACAGGCTGCCAAAGCCAATGGGTCACTGCGGCCAGAAGGGATTATCGTTCAGGAATGGGTGTGTGTCTGCACAAGGCCAGGCGTGTGCTCGGACACCATCGCCCGTTCGAGCGTGGTCCAACCTGGAGACATCCGGATCCTGTCGGAAAAGCAGCAAGATCTTCTCGGTGTTCAGGAAAAGGGCCCAGCAGGGGAAGCAGAAAAGGAGGAGGATCAGGATGCCCCGTTGCAGGATGGTACCCACTCTCTTCACGTTCTTACTCCCGTAAGTCTGGTTAAAAAAGAGAGACAATTAAAAAATATAATATAATATAATAAATATAATGTAATAAATATAATAATATAATATAATATAATATAATATAATATAATATAATATAATATAATATAATATAATATAATATAATATAATATAATATAATAAATATAATGTAATAAATATAATAATATAATATAATATAATATAATATAATATAATATAATATAATATAATATAATATAATATAATAAATATAATATAATAAATATAATATAATATAATATAATATAATATAATATAATATAATATAATATAATATAATATAATATAATATAATATAATATAATATAATATAATATAATATAATATAATATAATATAATATAATTAATGAAAAAAATAAAAAATAAAAATAATAAAATAAAATAAAATATAGATTAAAATATAAAATAAAATATAAAATAAAAGAATGAAATAAACAATAAAATAAAAAAATAAAATGAAATGAATAAAAATAAAATAAAATGAATAAAATAAAATAAAAAATAAAAAAATAAAATAAAGTAAAAAATAAAATAAAATAAAATAAAAAATAAAAATAAAATAAAAAATATAAAATAAAATATAAAATGAAAGAATGAAATAAACAATAAAATAATAAAGTAAAAAAATAAAATAAAATAAAACGAATAAAAATTAAAAATGATATTAAATAAAAAATAAAAAATAGAATAAAATAAAAAATAAAAAATAAAAATAATAAAATAAAATGTAAAATAAAAAATAAAATAAAATAATTAAGTAATAAAATAATTAAGTAATAAAATAAAAAATGAATAAAAATAAAATAAAATATAAAATAAAAATAATAAAATAAAATAATAAAATAATAAAGTAATAAAATAAAAATAAAATATATAAAATAAAAATAAATAAATAAATAAATAAATAAATAAATAAATAAATAAATAAAATAATAAAATATATAAAATAAAATAAAATAAATAAAATAAAATAAAAAGAATAAAACAAAAAAATAAAGTAAAAAAATAAAATCAAAGAATAAAATAAAAAAATATTTTTTTTGAAATAAAATATAAAATAAAATAAAAAGAATAAAATAGAATATAAAATAAAATAAAATATCAGTCGCTTCCCTCAGGGCATCTGGTAATCCTCGAGTTACGACCATGATGGAGCCCAAAATTTACATTGCTAAGTGAAACATTTGTGAATTTTGCCCCATTTTACCAATTCGAGGATCACATGCTTAAATTTATACGAATTCCCTCAGAACCATAAGCCTGTGAGGATTAGAAGAGACCTTTTATTGCCATGGTCCTTAAGCGAATCATTGTGGTTGTTAAGTGTAACGCACGGTACCTGGGACATGAGGGTGTCACATACCGATGCCAAGCCGGTACCCACCGAAATGCCAACCACGTTGACGACCTTTAAAGAAGGGAATGGGAAAAAAGGAAAAGTCAGCAAGAGATGTTGGATAGCCATTTGGCAGGGGGTTGGACTAGAAGACCTCCAAGGTCCCTTCCAACTCTGCTATTGTAATAAAGATCACCACTGTATCCAGCACCACTCAGCCTCCAACTTCAGCAATTTGAAGATGGGTGGATTTCAACTCCCAGAATTCCTCAGCCATCAATGAACGGAGGATTGCAGAATTCTGGGTCGATTTGTCAAAGCATGCTGGGAGTGGAGGTCCAGCCCTCTTAAAGCCTGCTGGCTGGGAGATTCTGGGAGTGAAAGTCCATACCTCTTAAAGGAGGCTGGCTGGGGAATTCTGGGAGTGAAAGTCCAGCCCTCTTAAAGGAGGCTGGCTGGGGAATTCTGGGAGTGGAGGTCCACCCCTCTTAAAGCCTGCTGGCTGGGGGATTCTGGGAGTGAAAGTCCAGCCCTCTTAAAGGAGGCTGGCTGGGGAATTCTGGGAGTGGAAGTTCTCCCCTCTTAAAGCATGCTGGCTGGGGGATTCTGGGAGTGAAAGTCTACCCCTCTTAAAGGAGGCTGGCTGGGGAATTCTGGGAGTGGAAGTCCATCCCTCTTAAAGCCTGCTGGCTGGGGAATTCAGGGAGTGGAGGTCCACCCCTCTTAAAGCCTGCTGGCTGGGGAATTCTGGGAGTGGAGGTCCACCCCTCTTAAAGCCTGCTGGCTGGGGAATTCTGGGAGTGGAGGTCCACCCCTCTTAAAGCCTGCTGGCTGGGGAATTCTGGGAGTGGAAGCCCTCCCCTCTTAAAGCATTCTGGCTGGGGAATTCTGGGAGTGGAAGCCCTCCCCTCTTAAAGCATGCTGGCTGGGGAATTCTGGGAGTGGAAGCCCTCCCCTCTTAAAGCCTGCTGGCTGGGGAATTCTGGGAGTGGAAGCCCTCCCCTCTTAAAGCCTGCTGGCTGGGGAATTCTGGGAGTGGAAGCCCTCCCCTCTTAAAGCATTCTGGCTGGGGAATTCTGGGAGTGGAAGCCCTCCCCTCTTAAAGCCTGCTGGCTGGGGAATTCTGGGAGTGGAAGCCCTCCCCTCTTAAAGCATGCTGGCTGGGGAATTCTGGGAGTGGAAGCCCTCCCCTCTTAAAGCATGCTGGCTGGGGAATTCTGGGAGTGGAAGCCCTCCCCTCTTAAAGCATGCTGGCTGGGGAATTCTGGGAGTGGAAGCCCTCCCCTCTTAAAGCATTCTGGCTGGGGAATTCTGGGAGTGGAAGCCCTCCCCTCTTAAAGCATGCTGGCTGGGGAATTCTGGGAGTGGAAGCCCTCCCCTCTTAAAGCATGCTGGCTGGGGGATTCTGGGAGTGGAAGTCCACCCCTCTTAAAGCATGCTGGCAGAGGGATTCTGGGAGGGGAAGTCCACCCCTCTTAAAGCATGCTGGCTGGGGAATTCTGGGAGTGGAAGCCCTCCCCTCTTAAAGCCTGCTGGCTGGGGAATTATGGGAGTGGAAGCCCTCCCCTCTTAAAGCCTGCTGGCTGGGGAATTCTGGGAGTGGAAGCCATCCCCTCTTAAAGCATTCTGGCTGGGGAATTCTGGGAGTGGAAGCCCTCCCCTCTTAAAGCCTGCTGGCTGGGGAATTCTGGGAGTGGAAGCCCTCCCCTCTTAAACCATGCTGGCTGGGGAATTCTGGGAGTGGAAGCCCTCCCCTCTTAAAGCATGCTGGCTGGGGAATTCTGGGAGTGGAAGCCCTCCCCTCTTAAAGCATGCTGGCTGGGGAATTCTGGGAGTGGAAGCCCTCCCCTCTTAAAGCATTCTGGCTGGGGAATTCTGGGAGTGGAAGCCCTCCCCTCTTAAAGCATGCTGGCTGGGGAATTCTGGGAGTGGAAGCCCTCCCCTCTTAAAGCATTCTGGCTGGGGGATTCTGGGAGTGGAAGCCCTCCCCTCTTAAAGCAGGCTAGCAGAGGGATTCTGGGAGTGGAAGCCCTCCCCTCTTAAAGCATCCTGGCTGGGGGATTCTGGGAGTGGAAGCCCTCCCCTCTTAAAGCAGGCTGGCTGGGAATTGAAGTCCACCTATCTTAAAAGAGCCAAGGTAGGGAAACAGTGTCAATGCTTCTCCAATGTCTTGTGCATCCATGCCCCAGTACATCTTTACCTCCTCTGGATCTACTGGGTGCGGAGGGGGCGGTGTTAGAAAATCTCCATTTCTGCCAGGTGGGGATGTACCTACCGAGACGGCAAGGGTGACCGCGTCCAATTCCACCTTGCCCAGGTGGCCGCAGAAGATGGAGCTGACCACACTGATCAAGAAGCCCAGCAGCTGCGCCGTGAACTGGTTAGGAAATTGCAAAATTAAAGGATTATTCCAGGAACAGACAAACACCTCCAGGGTCTGAAATCTGAAAGTCATTTAAGTATTTGCTTCTCAAAGTCATTCTCTTAAATGGGCAAGCTTTTATGATTGGCTAGAGAAAGGAAACTAGAAAGGAAAGTAGGGAGAAGATATAGAACCCAGATGATGCACTGTTAAATGGAAAAGGGAGGGGAAGAAGGGGAAAACAGAAAAGAAAATATTAAATATATATGTACGTATTCAAGAACGAAATATACAGTGGTGGTGGGGGGAAACATAGTTAGGATAGATTAGCGAAGGTAAGGGAACAAGAAATGACACTAAATTATATTTGGGTTTGCCGAAATACCATCCCAAGGAAACTGAGATTTGAAAGAGACACCTATAATAATAGAAAAAGAAAGGGAGAAAGGAAGAGAGGTGATGAGAGGAGGAGGAGGAGGGAAGGAAAAAAGAGGTAAGGAGAGGAGGATGGAATGGAGAGAAAGAGAAGGAGAGAGGATAGGAAGGGGAAGGGGAAGAGTAGGAGTAGGAGAAAGGGAAGGGAAGAAGGAAGGGGAAGGAGAGGCGGAAGGAAGCAGAGAAGGGAGGGAGGGAGAAAAGAAAGGGAAAATAAGGTGGTGTTACAACAGGAGGAAGGGAGGGTAAATAAAGCAACCCAAACTGTACACTTTAACCTATTAAATGAAATTATAAATGTATAAGAATGACAAATGTAAAGAAGAATAACAATTATGTGAATGTATACTTAAAATGTTATGTAAGAGAATAAAATATTTTAAAAATGGGGAAAAAAGTGGACAAGCTAAGCACCACCACGCGGTATTACAAAACTAGTGGGGATGACCAGGAGATTGAAATCGTAGAATAACAGAGCTCGAAGGGACCCTGGAGGTTTTTAACAGATTAACAGAGCTGGAAGGGACCTTGTAGGTCATCTAGACCAGTGGTGGGCAACCCGCGGCTCGCGAGCCACATGCGGCTCTTTACACCCTTTAATGCGGCTCTTCTGTGTGCCGGGTGCCCGCTCCCCTCCCTCCTCTCGGGCTTCGGAGGGAAGCTTCTGCAAAAGCCCGGGCGAGTGACAACCAATTTTGGTCCTATAACTGCAGAATGCTGCAAAATACCATAAATGCAGGCCAGTTGTTGAGTGTTTCAAATGTGATTGGAACACTCAACAAGGTGACCACAGTGTGTGTGTGTGTGTGTGTGTGTGTGTGTGTGTGTGTGTGTGACACAGACAGACAGAGAGAGGAACAGAGAGAGGGAGTGAGGGAGGGAATCAGAGAGAGACTGACAGACAGACAGACACACACACACAGACAAAGAGAGACATAGAGGGGGAGGGAGGGAGAGAAAGATAGACAGACAGAGAGAGAGACACACACAGAGTGAGTGATTAAGTGAATGAGTGAGAGACAGACACACCCACATACACAGAGTGACAGAGAGAGAGGAAGGGAGGGGAGAGAGACAGAGGGAGAGACAGAGACAGACACACACACACACACAGAGTGACAGAGATGGGGGAGGGAGGGAGAGAGAGACAAAGAGCCAGAGAGAGAGAGAGAAAGAAAAAGAAAAAAAGAAAGTGGGAGAGAGAGATGAAATTAAAAACAATAACATACAAACCTGACTTACTCAAACTATCCAAGGAAATGCAAGGCCAATGTTCACAACTCATGGTTGTGACTTTGTCAGTCATTGTCAGGATGTAATATTCTCTACATTGTAAGGCAAATTTTACGGAATTTAACGTTATCGATAAATAATATCGTTCTAAAGTTTTTGTTTTATTAGTTGTGTTATTTGTATCCTCCCGACCTATGTGGATACTTGCCTGCAGAATATTCTCAATAAAAACTTATTGAAACTAAAAACAGTGTACCATCCTATGTGTTTTCGGTTTTAAAAATGTGGCTCTCAAAGTAAATTTCAATCGTGGTTTTGGCGAGATTTGGCTCAGTTGAAAAAAAAGGTTGCCCACCACTGATCTAGACCAACCCCCTGCTCAAGTAGGAGACCCTCCACCCGTGGCAGCTAACCTTTTCCGGACCGAGTACCCAAAGTGTGCATGTGAATGCGCGAGTGCACGCTCGAACCCCCAAAATGCAATGCATGTGCGGCCCCTGTATATGCGCCCCACCCCCCGCACTTGCCCTGCTTTCTGGTGGCAAGCTGTTCCACTGGGGAATTATTCTCACTGTCCGTAAATTTCTCCTTAGTTCCTGGTTGCTTCTCTCCTTGATTAGTTTCCACCCATTGCTTCTTGTCCTGCCCTCAGGTGCTTTGGAGAATAGGTTGACCTATTCTTCTTTGAGGGAGCCCCTCAGATATTGGAAGACTGCTATCCTGGTCTTCTTCAGGAAATCCACCCTTAACCACTTTGTCTGACAGGCATGCTCCCCCCACAGAAGCTTTTAACTCCGGGATGGGTGTGAGCTCAGATCTTGCTTAATGTCAGGCATGCCTCCTTCAGTATCCAAGAAAGAAAAACCTCAACTCCATTTGAATAGAGATAAAGATAACTTTTACTAGCTATGAATTGATAGCAGCGAAAAGGAAAGCAAGATCTGAGCCAAAAAGGTGTGAACAAGTACATATCAATACAATACAATACAATAGCAGAGTTGGAAGGGATCTTGGAGGTCTTCTAGTCCAACCCCCTGCCTAGTCAAATGATTACCCAGCCCCCTCCCTCCAGTTACTCCAGCCCAGTGTCCAATCTGCAACTCCCTAAAGGTGTCACGTGGGGGTGCATCTTCAAAAGGCCTCAAGTTGGTATGCGAGATGGTTGGCCTTGACCAAGTCCAACCATCAGCCACCAGCATGCGCAGAAGATGGTGAGAACAAAACTCCCTTCTACATAACTCCTCCAGTACCATACAAGTCCCTTCCCCAATACCATGCCCCCACCCTCCCCGTTTCTATGGCAGCCGATAGCAAGCAAGCGAAGCAGAGGCTGACATTGTCATTCTGAGTTCCCACTAATCTTCCGTTTTTAGTTCTGCTCCTTTACTTTCTAGTTTCAAGTGTTGTGGGAAATGGTTCTTCAGCCAGATGCCAGCTTGCAGCAAAGTTCAGTGAAAACTGTCCAGATAGTTGTGGAAATCCCGGTTGTGGTGGTGGCAGTGGTGGAATTCAAGCATTTTCCTGGTGCGAAATTCAATACCCCAATATGATATATAAACAAATATATAAGCAGATAGAGGGATGGATAGACAGACAGATGGATAAATGGATAAAGAGATAGACAGATAGATGCATATGTAGATAGATAGATAGATAGATAGATAGATGGATGGATGGATGGATGGATGGATGGATGGATGGATGGATGGATGGATGGATGGGGTGAGTGGGTGGATAGTGTTGTGACCCGTCAGCAGATTCGGACAGTGGGGAGGTTGGGGAGGAACGTGGGCCAGTCCTGGAGTCTGGAGAAGGCTCTGAGGAGGGCTCTGTGTCGGAGGCAGAGAGGGTGTCGTCTGACAGTTATCAGCTGCCTTCGGAGTCGGACATCAGTGAGGCAGAAGAACAGCTGGAGCCTGTTCCCAGTGTGCGCATGTGCAGAGTTGCCAGACGAAAAGAACAGCTAAAGAACAGGGGTCGACTTGGGAGTAAGGCCACAGGTGGACAATGAATGGTCCCTCCCAGAGGAAATAGAAGAGGAGCGAAAGGGGAGTGGACTTTGCAGGAGAAAATTAGTTCGCTTCATTGATTCATGACTCTCTGAGACTCCTTGCCAAGTTCTGCAGAGATCGGCCTGTCAACTCTCCAAGCCAGAGAAGGTCTGTGACTGTAAATCCTCCCTCGAAAGACTTTACTGGATGGGAAGGAGCAGAATTCACAGTCAATTAATAAAAGGTTTTTTTTTGTCGGGACCAGGAGTTGGCTTCATGCTCTTGGGAAGCCTCGGTCAGAACAGATGGATGGGTGGGTGGATGTGTAGCAACAGACGGATGGGTGGACAGGTAGATGAAAGGGTGGGTGAATGGATGGATGAGGAATATGTAGACAGAAAGACAAATAGACGGATGGGTAAGAAGGTGTATTATAGGGAGGTAGATAGATTAAGGAATATTAGATGGATGGATAGATGGAGGGAGAGAGGGACGGATGAAGGGGGGGATGGACGAATGGGTGGGTAGGTAGATACTTGGATGAATGGATTCAGGGGTAGATGGACGGACTGATGGATATTGCAGATGGATGGAGGGATATGTAGGTGGATGGATAGGTGGAGGGAGGGATGGAGAGTGGATGGAGAGATAGATGAATGGAGGGATGGAAGGGAGGGTAGGTACATGGGTGGATGGATGGATGCAGGGATTCGTAGACGGACAGACAGACAGATAGATGGATAGGTAGGTAGACCAATGGATGGACACGTAGATGGATGGATAGGTGGATACTTGGACAAGCGGAAAGAGGGATGAAGGGATGGATGGATGGATGGATGGATGGATAGATAGATGATAGATAGATAGATAGATAGATAGATAGATAGATAGATACATACACACACACACACACACACACACACACACACACACACACGGGTAGGTAGATACATGGGTGGATTGATGGATAGAGGAATAGATAGATGATAGATGTTGCAAAATATGTTTGCTTCTGCCTATCGTCCTGGCTCTGAAATGCTCTACACTCACATGCCCTACCTAAGAGTCAACTCCTGCCAATCAAAGCGAGCGTTCAACACACACCGGGAGCTCTCTCTCTCTCTCCCCTTGCGGTCTGCAATCCTCCGAGCCAGGCAAACACGCCTTGTGTCTTTTGGTCCCAAAGAGTTTGATCTGGCTCTCGGAACCTGGGAATGGAAGCTTTAGCTTGGCGCGTTTTGTGCTGAAGGGAAAGCGTCCAAGAGAAGCGACACCCACCTGGACTAAGCCGGTTTATGCAATCTCCACCCGGGGCATTTGTGTGAGCTATCCGATCTAGGCGCTGACCTTTCTCCCTGCTGAAGGGGCGAAACGGGGGAGTTCGGAAAAGGAATTTATTTCTCGAGGAGCAAAGGGCAAAAAGCTAGGAAGCACTGTTGTATTCTGCACCGCACCCGAAGGCAGGACGAGAAGCCACGGATGGAAATTAATCAAGGAGAGAAGCAACCGGGAACTAAGGGGAAATTTCCTAACAGCAAGGACCATAAACCAGTGGAACGGCTTGCCACCAGAAGTTGTGGTTGCTTCATCGCTGGCCGTTTTAAAGAAGAGAATGGACAGCCACTTGTCTGGAATGGTCAAGGGCCGTGATGGCAAACCTATGGCGCAGGTGGCAAGCGGAGCCCTCTCTGCGGGCATGCGAGGTGTTGCCCGGTACAGCTCCACCATGCATGCGTTCATGGCTTGTGCTGGCCAGCTGGTTTTTGGGTTTGCCGTGCACGCGGGAGATGCATGCGTAGGGGGGGTTTGGGGGAGCACGGGGAGAACATGGTGTGCCCCACCCATGCTCCATTTTTGACACCAGGAGGCGTCAGAGAGGGCCCCCGAAGCCCAGGAGAAGGCGAAAAATAGCCTCCAGAGCCTGGGGAGGGCAAAAACTCCCAACCCGCGCAGGAGGGGGGGTGTTGCACGCGTATGCAGGGGGTGCATTCATAGGCACGGGGGTCATGCGCAGGTGCACAGGTGGCCAGGGCGCATTGCATGGTGCACAATTTTGGCGCACGAGGACAGAAAGGTTCGCCATCCCTGGTCTAGTGCAGCGATGGCTCACCATTTTGTCGTTGCACACCCATAATGCCATACCAGCGCACTCCCTGCGCATGTGTGTGTGTGTGATCCCCTTGCGCTCCCCGGCCCCCATGCATGCACCTGTACGTCTTGCATGCACCCCGCGCATGCGCCTGTGACGCCCCATGTGCCTCCGACCCATGAATGCGTGTGGGTCTCCCCATGCGCCCCCCCCCACGCATACACTGCAGAGGCCTGAAAACCAGCTGGCCGGTGGGAGGCGTATGTGCATCTGCGGTGGAGCTGAGCCGGGGCGACGGCCTGCATGCCTGCAGAGAGGGCTTTGCGGGCCACCGGTGGCATGCGTCCCTTAGATTCGCCTTCACCGCCCTAGACCGGGGGTCGGCAAACGTAAACACTCCAAGAGCCGTTTGGACCCGTTTCCCACAGAAAAAAAACACCGGGAGCCACAAAGGTCCTAACCAGAAGCCCCCGTTTAATTCTGGAGCTGACCGGAAGTTCAGTTCCCCCCCACCCCCACCATAGAGTCTCCTCCTAGCGCGGCATCCTTTTTCCTCTGCCTGTCATAACCGAAAACCCTATCAATGGTGGAGACAACTGGAAAACCCTCCCCTTGCCATAGAGTCTTCTCCTGACGCACTCTGCTTCTCCATCGGAAGTTCCTCTCAAAATTGTGGTGCTGACCGGTGATGGAGCCTCAGCAGAGGGAGGAAAGAGCCACATGCGGCTCCAGAGCCACAGTTTGCTGACCCCTGACCTAGACCACTCCAGACCAGTCTCTTCTTAAAAACAGCCAGTAATAAAGCACCCACAACTTCTGAAGGCAATACAATACAATACAATAGCAGAATTGGAAGGGACCTTGGAGCTCTTCTAGTCCAACCCCCTGCTTAGGCAGGAAACCCTACACCACTTCAGAGAAATGGCTATCCAACATCTTCTTAAAGACTTCCAGTGTTGGAGCATTCACAATTTCAGGTGGCAAGCTGTTCCACTGATTAATTGTTCTAACTGTCAGGAAGTTTCTCCTCAGTTCTAAGTTGCTTCTCTCCTTGATTAGTTTCCACCCATTGCTTCTTGTCCTGCCCTCAGGTGCCTTGGAGAATAGCTTGATTCCCTCTTCTTTATGGCAACCCCTGAGATATTGGAAGACTGCTATCATGTCTCCCCTAGTCCTTCTTTTAATTAAACTAGGCATACCCAGTTCCTGCAACCGTTCTTCGTATGTTTTAACTTCAGTGGATTGCTGGTAAAAGTACCTTTTCTCTAACGGAGTCGTTCTTTCCTAGGGAGTAAGCTGGGGCTTACTGTACCTGTAGCAGGGATGGGAGGGGCCTTAGAGGTCTTCTAGTCTAACTAAAGCAAACTCAGAACAACCTTCCCCAAACTCAGATGCTTCAACCTCTTCCGAAGCCATACCTTCTCTTTCAAACCCAACCCGGAATTCCCCCCCCTCCCCTGGAGCAATATCTGGAAAATATCAAAGCTGGACATTATCAGCTGATGGTCTCCTGACCAGGAGCCAGATGTTTCTCACGCAGCAAGGAACAAAGGCCAACTCAATTGGCAAGAGGGCATCTCCCCTTCTCCTTAACACCCAGAAATAACACAAACCCGCCAGCCGCCGGCAAAAAAAATGGGAACGTCAGTTGCACGCACAGAAACCAAAGAATTAAATTCAGGGGACGGGTCGTTGAGTGATGGATTAACCTCTTGGCATTTCCGGCTTCAGGTTAGAGGAAAAGCTTACCGGAAATTCCCCCCCCCAAAAAGATTCTCATTGGAAAACTCTGCCCAAATGGTGAATGGATTTATAAATAGAGGCGCGTCAGGAAGTTGTTTGCGGCAAGGAATAGTATCTAAGAATGCCAATCAACAGCAATTCTCAGTCCTGGCCATTTTAAAACGGGTGGATTTCAACCCCCAGAATCCCCCAGCAGAATGCTTTAAGGCAGATGGTGTTCTGGGAACAGAAGTCCATTCTGGGAGTGGAAGTCCACCCTTCTTAAAGCATGCAGGCTGGGGAATTCTGGGAGTGGAAGTCCACTCCTCTTAAATCAGGATGGATGAGGAATTCTGGGAGTGGAATTCCTCCCCTCTTAAAGCATTCTGGCTGGGGGATTCTGGAAATGGAAGCCCACCCATCTTAAAGCGTGATGGTAGGGGAATTCTGGGAGTGGAAGCCCACCCCTCTTAAAGCCTGCTGGCTGGGGGATTCTGGGAGTTGAAGTCCATCCATTTTAAAGCATGCTGGCTGGGGAATACTGGGAGTGGAAGTCCACCCTTCTTAAAGCATGCAGACTGTGGAATTCTGGGAATTGTACTCCGGACGTCTTAAAATGGCTAATGTTGAGAAGCACTGCACTTGTGCAATTTGTTGTGAAGAAAAAGTTTTTAAAAGAACTTTTGAAAACTTGATGGGAACTTGTTTAAACCTAAACATGTTAAAGATATACCGGTAATTGTTTCAGATGAGGCTGGCTCACCCCTTTCGATTTTAATTTAATATCTTCAATCCCACCTGTCCACTTAAAAGCACAAAGTTTTCTAGTCAATTTAAATGTTTTTTTAAATCCAAAGTGGCTCCAGAGGATGGGAAGTGTAGTCCGAGAGTGACTAACTGAAGTAGGGCTGAAGTATGGATTATATACCTGGATTGCCCCAATATGAAGATGTTAATAAATTAATTAGTCTGGTGGTTAAGGCACCAAGCTAGAAAACAGGAGATAGTGAGTTCTAGTCCTGCCTTAGCCATGAAAGTTGACCAGGTGACTTTGGGGTCCAATGACTGGGAGACTGTGAGTTCTAGTACCGCCCTAGGCATGAATATCGGTCAGGCCTTTGGCCTGAAAGCCAGCTGGGTGACTTTGACTCAGTCGCTTTCTTCCAGCCCAGCTTACCCCAAAGGGTTGTCGTTGTGGGGAAAATAGGAAGAGGGAAGTGGTGATAAGATATCACAAAGGTGCTTTATTTTCAAGAGGCAACTGGACTTCCTGTTTTTTTCTTTGAAGACGTTTCGCTTCTCCTCCAAGAAGCTTCCTCCGCTCGGTGGGCTAGGTACGTTTTGCCGCCTTGAGTTATTTGTAAAAAAAAAACAATCCAAAGGCAAGGATGCAAATACATAAATAAAAGCATTTCTGTTATTTTTATTTTATAGCAGTCTTCCAATATCTCAGGGGCTGCCTCAAAGAAGAGGGAGTCAAGCCATTCTCCAAGGCACCTGAGGGTAGAACAAGAAGCAATGGGTGGAAACTAATCAAGGAGAGAAGCAACTTAGAACTGAGGAGAAACTTCCTGACAGTTAGAACAATCAATCAGTGGAACAGAAGTTGCCTCCAGAAGTTGTGAATGCTGCAACACTGGAAGACTTTAAGAAGATGTTGGATAGCCATTTGTCTGGAACAGTATAGGGTTTCCTGCCTAGGCAGGGGGGCTGGACTAGAAGACCTCCAAGGTCCCTTCCAACTCTGCTATTGTATTTATTGTATTTTTGGTAGCCGACTGAAGAAATTAAAAAAAGGAAAAACAGTGCTATCTAGCAGTCAAAAAAGCCAATGCAATCCTAAATTGCATTAACAGAGGGATACAATCAAGATCAAGGGAGGTACTAACACCACTCTATAAACCTTTAGTAAGACCACACTTAAGAGTATTGCATTCAGTTTTGGTTACCACACTGTAAAAAAGATGTGGAGACTCTAGAAAGAGTGCAGAGAAGAGCAACCAGGATGATGAGGGGACTGGAAGCTAAAACATACGATGAACGGTTGCAGGAACTGGACATGGCTACTCTAGTGAAGAGAAAGACCAGGGGAGACAGGATAGCAGCCTTCCAATATTTGAGGGGCTGCCCCAGAGAGGAGGGGGCCAAGCTATCCTCCAAAGCCCCCGAAGGCCAGACAAGGAATAATGGATGGAAATTGACCAAGGAGAGATTCAACCTAAAATAAGGAGGAATTTTCTGATAGGGAGAACAGTCAACCCATGGAACAGAAGTTGCCTTTGGACGTTGTGGGAGCTTCATCACTGGAAGCTTTCAAGAAGAGACTGGACTCAAATCTGTCAGAAATGGTGTAGGGTCTCCTGCCTGGGCAGGGGGGTTGGGCTAGATGACGTCCAATGTCCCTTGTCACGATGTTAAAAAGTTTGCTAGGCATGAACTGACATTCAAGAGTTAAACTAAGAAAGAGTTATTGCGCAGGTCATAAAAGTTCTTATCTGAAAGTGATTTATTGCGCATGCGTTACACATTCCAGAATTCTTTTCTTCTTTGTTCGGCTGCCAACTTGGCAACCAGAGATTTTATTATCAAAATGTAACCATTAGTTATTTCTGTTTCATTTACTTTTATTATTTTCGTATTAAAGTTTGTTTATTAATTAGAATATACTTGTCAAAGACTTTTATTTTATTTTTTTTAATATCTCAAAAGATATGCGGAAGGGAATCAGCCCGATCCATTGATCTCAAATTTCTCCAGGGCGTTTTTTCCCCTGACAACTTGGTATGCAGAGGTTGGTTGATGATACCAGCTGAGATGGCTACAATTTATGGCTGTATTTTCTCTTCGTGCTATCTTATGATAACCGACTAAGGCTAATTAGCCATGTCGAAGAAGAGAAAGAAAAGAAAAAAACGCAGACATGGAAAGCGCTCGAAAGAATCCATTCCCTCAGACACAGAGGAGCAAGATTCTTCAGGTGCCGAGCCAGATGTGGGGGAAGGAGCTACAGAAGGCAAGATCTACGGACTGAGGTCAGTAAATCTCCCTCATTATCAAGATACAATTAATGAACGGCAAAAGTCTAAACGGCAACTGCCGGCAGAGAAAAAATCCTCCCACGCAGAAAGCAAAGTTTATGAAATCTTCCCAGATAATGAGGAAGAAATGCAAAGCTATCTATATCGATTAAAGCTGTTTGAAAAATATGCTAGGGAGGTGAGAGAGTGCTTTAACGAAATAAAGCGAAGTAGGAGGAGCTCCCCCACTCCCAAAATGTCTGAGGACGCCATCTTGTCTTCAAAACAACAGCCTAAGACACACCCCACAGAGTTCATTGGTCAATCAGAACAAAGAGATATGTACACGTCACTGAGGTCACGTGATCCCTTTGAGCCCATTGAACTTCCGGCCATGTATAGAGGGCTGCAGCCAAGAAGTGAAGCTGCACTGCCATCTGCTGGCGGAGAAAAATTATTAGAGCAAAAGATGATGCAGTTTCATCAAAGCTTTAAAGAATTAGCTATGAGCCCTTTAGAAGCCAAAACTTTGCCTCCAAAGGTTAAGTCTTCAACACCCCCTGGCGGTGTGGAATCCTCCCTAGATGGAAAAAGGCAAAGCCAAAGGCGAATGCGAGGAAGTCAATTTGATGTTGCCACGCAAAGGCCAATGATGCAACCCCAGCATCCCCTGGTTCAACAACCAGCTTTGCAACCAGATCAACAAATTGTTCCAATGCATATTCCTCAGCAGGTATTCACAGTCACCCCCTTGACTGGTGAGTCCAAATTAAAGGAGTCAGGAGAGAATTATAAAGCCTGGGTCAGTGAAATTGCGCTCTTGCTTCGAAGAGAAGGCACACATTCCATGATTTTTAATCCTCCTCCTCAACCCTGGACACCTGCAATAAGAGACCTCGAAAACAGAGCAATCACGACTTTGCTCATGTCAATGGAAATTGAGATCCAAGGTATCTTTCCACCTGATGCAACTGCCCAAGAAATTTGGGCTATTTTGGAAGATTTCTACAGGCCCGTTTCAATTGAATCTTCATGTTTGCTCATGTCTGAATTCCATGGTTCGAAGTTGAAACCTGGTGAACGAATTGGTGGATATTTGACCAAACTGAAAAGAATGAGAAGTGAATTGAGACAAAATGGCCATGTAATCGATGATATCCAAATGATTAGCATCATCATTAACTCATTGAATTATGAATGGAAAGATGCTGTTGCAAAGATTAACTACGTGCTATTGCTCAACGCACAGTTAACCACGTTTGCAGACTTTTAGTGGAAGAGGAAGCTATCAGGTTAGCTACACCACATCTGCAACGACCTCCAGCATCGAAGGCTCCAGCCAGACGTCCCTTCCGAGGAAGAGGCTACGCTCCAAGGATGCCAAAGTGCTACACCTGCAACCGTGTGGGACATGACACCCGGGATTGTCCCCAACGAGTTCCAGCTCCCGCCACGTACCAGCCCAGAGGAACAGACTCCAGAGGCAGAGGTAGAGGCGGAAGACAAGGTCGTTGTGGTCCAAGGCGTGATCCACAAGCTCCACTTGTAACACTGGCCATAACCAACGTTCCACAACCTGATCCAAAGTTCGACAGACGTCTTTTGTGGACTTTAGATAGTGGAGCAGCTGTGCACGTTACTCACAGAAGGGAACTTTTCACAGAGATGGGCGAACCAGAGCCCAAGTATCGAGAACTGTATTCCTTCACCAACCACACTTGCAAGGTCATGGGAAAAGGAACTGTTTACATCGAAGAGCTCGATACACACATCCCTGATGTTTATTACATACCTTCAGCAACTAGTAATTTGCTTAGTCAAAGTCACTTGTCTAGAGATTTAAAGTTCCAGGTTCACCACCTCGAAAAAGCAAGTTACTTAGTTAAAGATGGAGATATTATTGCTGAAACTATGCTGATTGGTAGTGTTTATTACTTAAAGCCAAAGCCTAAAGGGCAAGCACAGGCAAGTATGCAAACTCCAAAAAGGCACAACGTGAACCCAGAGAGAGTTGTCCCAGAGAGAGAAAACGTTACTGTGCCAAAGGCTCCTAAAGCCAACAAACAGAGAAAACAAACAGATTGCTCAGAGCAAGCCTGAGGATCCTCATGAAACTGTTAATGTTGAGAATTCACTAACTGGTAAACCTTTGCATTCCAGGTGTATTCACAAGTGGCACAGAAGATTGGGACATGCCAGTTTCCGTGTTCTTAGAAAGATGCCGGAGTTCGCAAAAGGTTTGGATCTAAAGGGGTGTAAGGTGTTTTTGGATTGTGCCGTTTGCAAAAAGGCTAAATCCAAGGCGGCTCCAATTCCAAAACACGCTACACGCCAGTCAACACGCATTTTTGATTTGGTACACACTGACATAGTGGGTCCTTTCCCACCAACACTTGGTGGCAGAAAGTATTTTTTAACAATTGTAGATAATCATTCTAGATATGGATTTGTATATCCTATGAGAGAGAAATCTGAGACCTTTCAGATCTTTAAAGACTTTGCAGCGTTTGTTTCTACACAATACCAAGTTCGCATCGCCAGAATCCAGAGTGACCGTGGTGCAGAATTCATGTCTCAGCGTTTCCAGGACTGGATGCGTAAGAATGGAATTCTTCATCAGACATCTGCTCCATATACACCGGCTCATAACGGAGTCGTAGAAAGGAGACAAGGGGTTCTACAAACCATGATGCGTTGTCTTCTAGAAGATGCCATTCTCAGTAATGCATACTGGGGTGAAGCAATCAAGTATGCAAATTACATTGTCAACCGTACTTGGAGCAGTGTAATCAATCAAACTCCTTTCTACATGCTGTATGGCTACAAGCCTGATCTCAAGAACCTCCACATTTTTGGTTCATATGCTATGGTGAACACTCCCTTAAGTCAAAGAAGAAAGGGAGGTACAGTAGCAAAGAGACTGAGATTTATGGGTATTGATGATAATTCAAAATGGTACAAATTCATTGATACTAAACATGTGATTGTCATTTCACAATCTGCTAATTTTGAGGAAGATATTGACTGGTCCAGGATTCATTCCAATGATCCTGAAGTTTATTTTCCTAGAGATGGTGTTCCAGATGCCACGCAGCCTGATGACAATTCGCAGGCAGATGTTCCTTCTACCAGTTCTTCACAACCTGATGTTCCGTCTTCTCAAGCCGCGGATGCTGATGCTAGCGACGAACGTGAGGACGAGGATGATGATGATGAAGAAGAAGAAGACTGGACTGATGTTCCTAGACGTTCCAAGAGGGCCACAAAAGGAATCCATCCACAACGTTATTCATGGCAACTGACAAAATCACCAGTACCTTTGATTTGCAACGTTACTCTTCCTCCAGAGGCATTCACACAAATCAAACAGCTTCCTGATTCAGAACAAGACAAGTGGTACGATGCAATGCAGGATGAAATGGACAGTTTAAAGAAACTTAATGTATTCACACCTGCAAAACCTCCAGCAAACAAGAAAGTCATTGGCACCCGATGGGTCTACAGAATCAAGAGGAAACCAAATGGTGAGTCTTTATACAAAGCCAGACTTGTAGCTCAGGGTTTCGCTCAACGTTATCCTGAGGACTACACAAACACTTACTCACCAACAGTCAGAACTGAAAGTGTAAAAATTGCCTTAACCACTGCAACTATTCTTGGTTTAGAAGTTTTCCAATTTGATGTGGACACAGCTTATCTACATGCAGACCTAGATGAAGAGATCTACGTGAGAAGCCCTCCAGGATTCCGAAAGCAAGAAGGGGATACCTAGTTCCTGAACAAAAGTCTTTATGGTCTGAAACAGTCAGGTTTAATGTGGTATTTATGTCTTACTGACAAACTAAATTCAATGGGCTTTATTAAGTCCGAAACTGATGAATGCGTGTTCACAAAAAGATCTAACAATGCATATGAGATAATTCTTGTTTATGTTGATGATATTGTTTATATTGGTCCAAATAAGAAAATGAGTGAGATTTTCGCCAAAAGTTTGCAGAGATACTTCACACTAAAATCTTTAGGACACATTAGCACTTATTTAGGTGTTCAAATTGAAAAGACACAGAAGGGGTTTAGTCTTTCACAAGAAGAGAAAATTGAACACATTCTACATCATTGCAACATGAAAAATGCTAGCACAACAAAGACACCCATGCAAACAGATTTTCACAACTTAACACATGAACCAAGTCCTGAGTTCGAGGATCAAACACTATCGTTCAGTCATTGGTTCACTATTATACATTAGTAGTTGGACCAGACCTGACATCGCACTTAGTGTTAATCTTTTATCACGACACGTAGGTAAGGCAACACAATTTCATTGGTCATGCATTAAGAAGTTGTTGAAATACCTGAAACACACTAAACACATGAAGTTATTGCTAGAACCAACACACACTGATCAACCAAAGTTGATTTGTTTTTCTGATTCCGATTGGGCGAGTGACAAGAAGTCACGCAAAAGCACTTCTGGTTACATGATGTTCCTAAATGGATGTCCTGTTTACTGGCAAGTGAGAAAACAGAGTTTTGTTTCATGTTCATCTACTGAAGCTGAATATGCTTGTGTTTCAGATGCTTGTAATTCTCTAACGTGGTTTGATGCTTTGATCACAGATATCTGGACACGTCCGATTCGACCAATCACCGTGATGGAAGATAATGTATCTGTGGTTTATATTTCTGAGTCACATTTTACAGGTTCTAGGTCCAGACACATTGACATTCGTTATCAAAACACAAAGCAATTAGTTAAGCAAGGTTTTGTTAAATTGCAATATGTTTCTACACATGATCAGATCGCAGACATGCTTAACAAACCACTTGCCGCAAATCAACACGAGTATCTGCGAAAGAAGATGTGCCTTAATTGATGATTTGATGACGTCAGCCCAGACTAGCAAAAGAAGGGGTGTCACGATGTTAAAAAGTTTGCTAGGCCTGAACTGACATTCAAGAGTTAAACTAAGAAAGAGTTATTGCGCAGGTCATAAAAGTTCTTATCTGAAAGTGATTTATTGCGCATGCGTTACACATTCCAGAATTCTTTTCTTCTTTGTTCGGCTGCCAACTTGGCAACCGGAGATTTTATTATCAAAGTGTAACAATTTAGTTATTTCTGTTTCATTTACTTTTATTATTTTCGTATTAAAGTTTGTTTATTAATTAGAATATACTTGTCAAAGACTTTTATTTTATTTTTTTTAATATCTCAAAAGATATGCGGAAGGGAATCAGCCCGATCCATTGATCTCAAATTTCTCCAGGGCGTTTTTTCCCCTGACATCCCTTCCAGCTCTGTTAATCTAATCTAATATTTGATTTACAGCTGGCCAATGTTTGTCTTGTAATTCTTCCCAAAAGAGGCCTCCGAGTTGAAGAAAAAGATTGAAAAATGGACGGATGGAGAAATAAGAAGCAAGGGAGCCATAAAAAGAGACTTTGGTCGTGGTTTTTACTCAATCAAGGTTACCATTATCAGCTCAACGTGGGCAGAGCCCAGAATCCAGGTGAGTCAAAAGGACGAAATCCAAGAAAGAGCCTATGAAACTACTATTATGCCAGAAAAAAAAGCAAGATAGCCAAAACTCAGGCGCCTCCCACTTTCCCACTCATGACAGATAGCCCTCGACTCAAAGCCATTCATTTAGTGACCGTTCAAAGTCACAACGGCATTTTAAAAAGGGACTTTTTCCACACTTACGACCGTTCAGACGCTTGGCAGATGGTTCCTATTTATGACGATTGCAGCGTCCCGGGGTCACGTGGTCATCTGACAAGCAAAGACCAGGGGGAAGCCAGACTCACAGCCCTGTTAGTAACTGCAGTGATTCGCTTAACAACGGTGGCAAGGAAGGATGTAAAATGGGGGCAAAACTCACTTAGCACCCGTCTCGCTTCGCAACAAAAATCTGGGGCTCAATTGTGGTCGTAAGTCAAGGACTATCTGTGATCTGCTGAACTCCAATTCTTCCTTCTAGTGTTGGGTAAGGCGTGGTAGACTGCCTTGAGACACAGAGGTTCTTTTCAGCCATCCGGGCAAAGCCCCCTCCCTATTCTCTTGTCCATTCACCCCTGCAGCCTGGGGGAAGGACCGTTCAATCATCCCACTTATAGAAATTATAAGGCTATAGAATTATAGAACTGGAGGGGACCTCAGAGGTCCTCTAGTCTAGTCCAACCCACCCTGTCCAAATCAGGAGTCCTTATACCAGGGATGGCGAACATTTTCGGCACCGAGTGGCCAAACCAGAACGCAAGCCCATGTGAGCGTTGCTGGAGCACCGGAAACACGAAGACCAGCTGACTGGCGCGCGCATGCCTGTCTTTTGGCTGTTTTCAGACTGTTTTGTGAGCCATTTTCCGGCTGTTTTGGGGGGGGTTTCAGGCCATTTGTGGACTGTTTTCCGGCTGGTTTTTTTGGGGCTGTTTTCTGAGCCATTTTCAGGCTGGCTTTTTGGGCTGTTTTCAGGCTGTTTTGGGGCTGTTTTCTGAGCCATTTTCAGGCCGGTTTTGGGGGCTGTTTTCAGTCTGTTTGTGGGCTGTTTCCTGGCTGGTTTTTTTTTGGACTGTTTTCTGAACCATTTTCAGGCCCAGACTTAGTAACTTAGTTTTTTGGGCTGTTTTCCGGCCGTTTTGGGGCTGTTTCCGAGCCATTTTCAGCCTGTTTCTGAGCCATTATCAGGCCATTTTTCAGGCTGTTTTCCGAGCCATTTGCACCATTTTTATGGTGGTTTTCTGAGCCATTTCCAGGCCGTTTTCCGGGCTGTTTGTGGGCTGTTTTCTGAGCCATTTTCAGGCCGTTTTTCAGGCTCTTTTAAGGACGTTTTTGGGGGCAAAACCAACCCGAAATACGGTCCAGAAAACAACCCCCCCAAAAAGGCCCGAAAAACGGCCTGCGTTTTGGCCATTTTCAGTCTGTTTTCCGGCACTCCGGCACCCACGAAGACCAGCTGGCCGCTGCACATATACGTGCCAGAAACCAGAACAACAGCAGGTGACTGCACGTGTGCCCAAAGAGAGGGCTCTGTGTGCCACCTCTGGCACGCGTGCCATCGTTTTGCCATCCCGCGTCCTTATACCATCCTGGACAAATGGCTGTCCAATCAAAAGGTTGTATCTCTCCCTTTGACAGCTTCTGGGGATGTAGGTCCCGTATTTTTGGGGTCAAGTGGGGCTGGGGAGGGGGTATAAGAGAGGGGTCTTTTTCGGGAAGCCAGCCGGCAGGTGGAGGGCTGGGGAGTGGGGGGTTAGATGTTTAAAACTCTGTTAAAGTCTGCGACATCTGAACACAGAGCTGATTTCTGTATTTGCTAACACAAAAGTCAAAAGAAATCACAGCGTCGTCTTGAATAATTTAATTTAATTAATTAATTTATTTATTATGTATTTATTTATTTATTTGCTGGAAAGGGGTCTGTCTAATTAAATTTGGCTGCTACGCAGGTAGTCCTCAACTTACAACAGTTCACTTAGTGACCGTTCAAAGTTACAACGGCGCTGAAAAAAAAGTGACGTATGGTCATTCTTCACACTTACGACCATTGTTGCAACCCCGTGGTCAGGTGATTTACATTCGGATGCTTGACCACTGACTCACATTTATGGCGGTGGCAGTCTCCCGGGGTCGCACGATCCCCTTTCGGAACCCTTCTGACAAGCCAAGTCAATGGGGAAGCCAGATTCACTTAACAACCATGTGACTAGGTTAACAACTGCAATGATTCACTTATCAACGGCGGCAATAAAATGGGGCAAAACCGCTGTCTCCTCCAGCGAACAGAAATTCTGGGCTCAGCTGTGGTCGTAGGTTGAGGACTAACTGTCCTCATAAAAAGTGGGTGCACAGGATCACCCCCAAAATATCTGGTCCCCTAACCCTAACAAAACCCACTTGGGGTGGAACAAAATGATCCAGAGGTGATCAGTTTTGCCCCCTTCCTCAAACTTAATTTTTCTATTTTTAAAAAAATAAAACCACTTTCTCCCCCTGCTTTTTGCACCAGCCTTCGGTTCACCCCAAATTTCTGCCTCTCCTTCCCACCCCATCCTTTGAACTCCATGTTCTGTGTTCAGACAACCTTTCCAGGCAAAAGGAAGAAAAAAAACGATCCCATCTGCAGATCCAGCCTGCCACCTCTGCTTGGAAAGGATTTAGTTTCCTGCCAGTGAAGTCACCAGCCTAATTGACCCTAATTGTTCAGATAAAGGATCCTCACATATCACTAATTGGACAGAAATGGGACAGGAAAGGCAGGGCAGGGGCAAGTTCATTCACACAACCTAGAGCTAAAATGGGGAGAATTTAGTTCCAGCCCAGCCCCAAAATAATCCCATTTATTTGGCAGGTCCTGTGAACAAAAGGAAGAAGCAAAAATAGGACGTGTTTATTTCCATCCCAGCAAAAACAAACAAGCTTCATCTGCCTGGTTGTGTGAAGGAAGCAACTAAGGTTAAAACTGGGCGTGTTTATTTACGTCCCATCTGAAATAAACGTGTATAATCCAGCGGGTCATGTGAACACACGGGGCAAATTTATTCCCGTCCCAACCCCAATTAACACGTGTAGAATCCAGGGGGTTGTGTGAACAAACCAAGAATTGAAAAACGGGGCGAGTTCATTCCCCTCCCAATTGACACGTGTAGAATCCAGGGGGCGGTGTGAATCAACCCAAGAGGGGGAAAACGGGGCGAGTTTATTCCCCTCCCAATTGACACGTGTATAGTCCAGAGGGTCGTATGAACGAAGGAACTGGAGCCCGGACGGCCTTTCCCCGCCCCCACTTCCCCGATCCCTGCTTACCACGGGCCCGGCGATCTTGATCAGCTCCCGGGCTTCCTGCCAAGCGCCGACGGGCAGAAGGCGACGGAGGCTGCGGCCGCAACGGAAAGCCGAGAGGGGCGCCGGCGGGGAAGGCGGCCGACTCCGAGCCGGCTCCTCCATCACGATCTCGCCGGGGTCCCTTGGGCCATGGGGCGCGGGAGAAGAACCAGGCCGCTTCCTCCGCCGCTCCAGCAGCCCAACGGCCGAGGCGCCCCAGACAGCGGCAGCAGCACAAGCGGCACCTCCGGCAGCGGCTCCGGCGGCCACGTGAACGCTGGCCGGAGGGGGGCGTGGCCGGAGGGGAATCCCCGCCGCTATTGGGTGGGACGCGCTGTGACGCGCTGTGACGCGCGCCAGGCAGGGGCTCGGGAGGGGTCTTGCCCCGCCCACTTCCCCAAAAGCTGGGCTTCCCCTGGGTGGGCGCGGGGCAGCAGTTGGGCGCCTGGGACACTTAGACAGACGCTTACCCTGGCCCCGACCCCCTCCCCTGAACGCCCATTGGGATGGAGGGAGGGGGAGATCATAGATGATAGATACAGGTAAGATGATGGATAGGTAGATAGTGTTAGATCGGGTAATGGACAGGCACACATAGGCTTAATGATAGCAACAGCTCTTTCTTAAGTACAACAAGTGAGAACAATCCAGCGAAGGTTGAGTCTGACAGCAGCCCTTTTATAGGGAGCAGTCAGACCCTTCGACCAATAGGATTAAACCTCTGTTCCCGCCAGAATAGAGGACCTTGGTGGAAACCACTGTAGTTACAGCAAGTTTCTAACAGATAGTTGGATGGATGGATGGATGGATGGAGGGAGGGAGGGAGGGAGGGAGGGAGGGAGGGAGGGACAGAGATGATAGATGATAGATATAATGATAGACAGACAGATAAAGAGAGAGATAGAGAGATAAAGAGAGAGGGGGGAGAAGAGAAATGATAGATTATATACAAATAAGATGATAGACAGACAGATAGAGAGAGAGAGATAAATGAGAGAGGGGAGAGAGAAATGATAGATGATAGATGCAGATAAGATGATAGACACACAGAGAGAAATAAATGGAGAGAGAGGGAGGGAGGATAGATAGATACAGATGATAGAGAGAGGGGGGGAGAGAGAAAGGATAGATAGATACAAATAATATGATAGACAGAGAGAGAGAGGAGGGAGAGATATATGATAGATGATAGATACAGATAAAATGATAGACAGACAGATAGATATATGATAGGAAGATATACATGATAGATACAGATAAGATAACAGACAGACAGATGTAGATGATAGAAAGATGATAGATGATAGAAACAGATAAAATGATAGAGAGATAGTGATGGTAATAGTAATAATAAAGAGAGAGAGAGAGGTACAAACAGATACAGAAGATAAATAGATGATTTATAAACAATATAAATAGAGAGAATAGACAGATAAGGATGGAGAGAGAGAACGAGGTTTGCTCACAAGGCTGTAGCAATCACAATGACTGTTGGGTCATAAGTACGAGGACCGATCATAAGTCCCTTTTTCCAGTGTTTTTGTAACTTTTGCAACAAAATGGTTGCAAGTTGACTGCCTGTACAATACTTTTTTCTTGAATCTTCTTTTTCTTAGCTCTCTTGTATACCATTTCATTTTATCATTTATCATTTTATCTTTTACCAATAATTTTTAATAAAAATTACATATATTCCAAAAAACAAATCCCAACCCAACCAACAAGGCTGGACAAGACACTCCATCTCTCTTTCTCCGATAAGGCTTTGCACCCTTCATTGTCCGTCTGCAAAGGTCAGGGCTCATTACTACACCTCGGAGTTGCAAATATTTGCACCGTCATCTGTACTTAACTCTGGGGACGTTCCCCCTATCTCAAGGCATCTTTGATTCCTGCACACAGTCCGTTTTTCAGCCCCTTCTTAGATTCGTGGCTCTCTTAATCCTAATGTCCAGTTTTTGACCCCCGGACGATAAGTGTATTTGAATCTTTATCTCTTTCGTATCTACACTGGCGAGGGACATATTGCTTCAACGGTAGGATTGCATCCTTTTACGTTCACAGCTTGGCCTCGATAGATGATTTTTGCATTTGCAAAGCACGTCAAGGACAAAAATTATCCCTGCTACATTCCTGGCGCTGAAAATAAAAAGGCACTTATAACCGGTCCTCGGGTTTACGGTCGTCACAGCATTCCCCATGGTCATGTGATCCAATTTTGGGGGCCGGGCAACTGGCATATAATTCTCCACTGACAACTCCCTGAGTGGCTTTGGACTGTGTGATTCACGTAACACTTGTAACAAAAAATTGTTGTTGTTCTTCTTTTCCCCTTCCTCTTCCTCCTCTACCTCCTCTTCCTCCTCTTCTTCTTCTCCTCCTCCATCTCCTCCCCCTCCCATCATTCTCCTCTTCCTCCTCCTCTTGCTCCACTTCTTATTCTTATTCTCCTCCTCCTCCATCTCCTCTTCCACTTCCTCTTCCTCCTCTTCTTCTTCTCCTCCTCTCCATCTTCTCTCCCTCCCATCATTCTCCTCCTCCTCCTCTCCTCCTCCTCCTCCTCCTCCTCTCCTCCTCCTCCTCCTCCTCCTCCATCTCCTCCCCCTCCCATTATTCTCCTCCTCCTCCTCTCCTCCTCCTCCTCCTCCTCTCCTCCTCCTCCTCCTCCTCCTCCATCTCCTCCCCCTCCCATCATTCTCCTCCTCCTCCTCTCCTCCTCCTCCTCCATCTCCTCCCCCTCCCATCATTCTCCCCCTCCTCTTCCTCCTCCTCTTCTTCTCCTCTCCTCCTCCTTCTTCTTCCCCTTCCCCTTCCTCCTCCTCCTCTACCCCCTCTTCCTCCTTCTCCTCCTCTCCTCCTCCTCCTCCTCCTCCTCCTCCTCCTCCTCCTCCTCCTCCTCCTCCATCTCCTCCCCCTCCCATCATTCTTCTCTTCCACCACCACCTCCTCCTCTTCTTCTTCTCCTCCTCCTTCTTCTTCCCCTTCCCCTTCCTCCTCCTCCTCTACCTCCTCTTTCTCCTTCTCCTCCTCCTCTCCTCCTCCTCCTCCTCCTCCTCCATCTGCTCCCCCTCCCATCATTCTCCTCATCCACCACCTCCTCCTCCTCTTCTTCTCCTCCTCCTCCTTCTTCTTCCCCTTCCCCTTCCTCCTCTTCCTTCTTCCTCCCCCTCCATCTCCTCCCCCTCCAATGATTCTTATCCACCACCACCTCCTCCTCCTCCTCCTTCGTCCCCTTCCTCCTCCTCCTCTACCTCCTCCTCCTCCTCTTCTTCTCCTCCTCCTTCTCCTCCTCCTCCTCCTTCCTCCTCCTCCTCTTTCTCCACTTCTTATTCTCCTTCTCCTCCATCTCCTCCCCCTCCGATTCTCCTCCTCCTCCTCCTCCTCCTCCTCCTCCTCCTCCTCCTCCTCCTTCTCCTCCTCCTCTTTCTCCACTTCTTATTCTCCTTCTCCTCCATCTCCTCCCCCTCCGATTCTCCTCCTCCTCCTCCTCCTCCTCCTCCTCCTCCTCCTCCTCCTCCTCCTCCTCCTTCCTCCTCCTCCTCTTTCTCCACTTCTTATTCTCCTTCTCCTCCATCTCCTCCCCCTCCGATTCTCCTCCTCCTCCTCCTCCTCCTCCTCCTCCTCCTTCTCCTTCTCCTTCTCCTCCCCTGCTCATACTCTACAAATGCCCCTCCCTTCTAGACCTGATGATGTTACCTAGTTGGGTCACGAAATATCTGCAAGAAAACAACCCAGCTCAGAGACCACCAAGGACCCCACAGCCTCCTCTTTCTCCTACATTCTCCTCCTCCTCCACCTTCCTGCAAAGAAACCACAAATCTTAGAGAGCTCCAAGGATCCCACAGTTCTCCTCCTCCACCTTTTCCCTATAGTTAATCCTTGACTTGCAACAGTTCATTTAGTGACGGTTCAAATTTCCTACGCCACTGGAAAAAAAAACCCGACTTATCACCCTTTTCCCCACTTACGACCGTTGCAGCATTCCCATGGTCATTCAAACAAAATTCAGACGTTCGGCAACTGACTCATTCTTATGACGCTTGCAGCGTCCTGGGGTGGTGGTGCTGTGATCCCCTTTTGCGACCTTCTAACAAGGGGGGGGAGCCAAATTCGCTTAACAACCATCTTACTAACTGAACAACTGTGACGATTCACTTCACCACGTGGGTAGCAAGAAAGCTTGTACAATGGGGCAAAGTTCACTCAGCCATTGTCTCGCTTAGTGACGTAAACTTTGGGCTCCGTTGTGGCTGTACTTCGAGGACTACTTTTATCCACAGATAGTGCTGAAAATGTTAATAATCCCTTGCTCCTAATCGCCTGGGAATCAGCCTCCGAATAATGAGATTTAAGCTCAATTCCCCAGTGTGAATGTTTAACCTTAAATTACACAACCGGTTTCATTCATTTCTTATTAAGTGACGGAACCTTCTGGAAAATCGTCTCAGGCGACAGCCGTTAGCGGAGTCCCCTTTGCCTCATTGGGTCTCTAACCACGATCCAGGTCAAATGGCGCTTGCAGGTAGTCCTCGACTTACGACCGTTCGTTTAATGACCGTTCGAAATTAACAGCAGCGCTGAAGAAAGCAACGTACGATGACCGTTTTTCACACTTACGTCCGTCCGTTGCAGCATTCCCCCTGCTCACGTGATTTTAAACTCATACGTTTGGCAGATGGCTCGGATTTACGACAGTTGTGGCGTCCCGCCGGGGGTCATGTGACTTCCCCCTTTTGCGACTTTCTGACAAGCTAAGTGAACGCGGAAGCGAGATCCACTTAACAACCGTGCGAGTAACGTAACGACTGCAGTGATTCACTTAACAACTGCACCCGATTCACTGAACAATTGTGTGTGCGAGGAAGGTCGCAAAATGGGGCGAAACCCCCTTAGCCACTGCCTCGCTGAGCCACGGAAACGTTGGGCTCGTTGGCGGTCGTAAGTCGAGGAGCTGGTTGTGTAATGGAAGGTTAAACATTCACTGGGGAAATTGACCTTGGAAACTCTCACCTAAAAAGCTCTTCCCTGCAATGAGTCCACAATATCTGAAGAAGCAGAAGAATATAATTGTCCTGGGGGTCCTGTGATCTTCTTTTGCGACGTTGTAACAGCCATGGGGAAATCACGTTCCCTTAACCACTGTGCTATTCGTGGAATCGCCGTGGCGATTCGCTTAACGAATGCGGCGAGAAAAGTCGTAAAACCGGGAAAACTCACTCAATCCATTTCTCACAGAGCAACATGATTGTTGGGTTCCATTTTGGTCGTAGGTCGAGGACGATCTGCAGAGCTAACTAGTTGCGAAGGGGAGTTAATAATAATTAACGAACCGAGCTGGGAAGCCCGTGGATGACTAAATGATGACTAATTAGCTATGCTAATTGGAAGCAACCATGGCCCCCAGTTGTGTTGCAAGACCAGAAATGACAGTGGGTGTAATTTTATTCTTAAACGGATACCAAAGGTTTGCACCATCAAACATCGCCATTCATTAACGTAGCTGGGTGAAAAGGGACTTTCTGGGAAGGGAATGCAATTCCCAGTAACTCACCGAGCAAATCCCCGTCTTCGGAAGCTTTAAAATAGTAGTTCTCAATAGTAGCAACTGTGAGAGGGATCTTGGAGTCCTAGTGGACAACCATTTAAATAGGAGCCAGCCGTGTGCAGCAGCTGCCAAAAAAGCCAACACAGTTCTAGGCTGCATCAACAGAGGGACAGAATCAAGATCACGTGAAGGGTTAATACCACTTTACAAGGCCTTGGTAAAGCTACACTTTGAATATTTGCATCCAGTTTTTGTCGCCACGATGTGGAAAAAATGTGGAGACTCTAGAAAGAGTGCAGAGAAGAGCAAGAAAGAGGATGAGGGGACTGAAGGCTAAAACATAGGAAGAACGGTTGCAGGAACTGGGTATGTTTAGCTTAAGAGAAAGAAGGACCAGGGGAGACATGATAGCAGACTTCCAATATCTCAGGGGTTGCCACAAAGAAGAGGGAGTCAAACTATTCTCCAAGGCACCTGAGGGTAGAACAAGAAGCAATGGGTGGAAACTAATCAAGGAGAGAAGCAACTTAGAACTGAGGAGAAATTTCCTGACAGTTAGAACAATTAATCAGTGGAACAGCTTGCCTCCAGAAGTTGTGAATGCCCCAACACTGGAAGTCTTTGAGAAGATGCTGGATAGCCATCTGTCTGAAACGGTATAGGGTTTCCTGCCTAGGCAGGGGGTTGGACTAGAAGGCCTCCAAGGTCCCTTCCAACTCTACTATTGTATTGTATTGTAAAATCCAGCACACAGGAAGTCCTCGACTTACGACCACAATTGAGCCCCAAATTCCTGTTACTAAGCAAGAAAGCTGTTAAGTGAATTTTGTGCTATGTTCTGACCTATCCTGCCAGTGTTGTGGCCCGCCAGTGGTCAGCAGAGCTGGCAGCAGATTCGGTCAGTGAGGAGGGTTGGGGAGGAACCTGGGCCAGTCCTGGAGTCTGGGGAAGGCTCGGACGAGGGCTCTGTGTTGGAGGCAGAGATGGGGCCAGGGCCGTCTGACAGTTATCAGCTGCCTTCAGAGTCAGACATCAGTGAGGCAGAAGAACAGCTGGAGCCTGTTCCCAGCGTGCATATGCACAGAGTTGCCAGAGGAAGGGAGCAGCTAAGGAACAGGGGTCGACTTGGGAGTAAGGCCACAGGTGGACAATGAATGGCCCCTCCCAGAGGGAATAAAAGAGGAGCGAAAGGGGAGTGGAGTTTGCAGGAGACACTGAGTTCCCTTCATTGGTTTGGAGACTCCTTGCCACGTTTTGCAGATCTCGGCCTGGCAGCTCTCCAAGCCAGAGAAGGTCTGTGACTGTAAATCCTCCCTTGAAAGTTTTTGCTGGATGTGAAGGAGCGGAATTCACAGTCAATTAATAAAAGGGTTTTTTGTCAGGACCAGGAGTTTTATGCTCTCGGAAAGCCTCGGTCAGAGCACATAGTTGTTGACTGATCACTGCAATTGTTAAGTTAGTCACACAGTTGTTAAATGAATCTGGCTAAGCCAGACAGTTGCTAAGTGAATTTTGACCCATTTTATGACCTTTCCGGCCACAGTTGTTAATTGAATCCCTGCAGTTCTTAAGTGAATCACACGGTTGTTAAGTGAATCTGGCCTCCCTGTCGACTGCTGGTCAGAAGGTTGTAAAAGGGGATCACGTGATCCCAGGACACTGCGAGAGTCAGAAATATGAGTCTGTTGCCAAGTGTCCAAAATTTGGTTGTGTGGCCACGGAGAAACTGCAACTGTCGTCAGTGTGAAAAACGGTCGTCTTGTTTTTCCCCCGGTGCCGTTGTAACTTTGAACGGTCACAAAATGAACTGTTGTAAATCGAGGAGTGCCTGTAGTTTAGGATCTCATCACAGGGTTGTTTAGAATAGAGTAGAGTAGAGTAGAATAGAATAGAATAGAATAGAATAGAATAGAATAGAATAGAATAGAATAGAATAGAATAGAATAGAATAGAATAGAATAGAATAGAATAGAATAGATTGGAATAGAATACAATACAATACAATACAATAGTAGAGTTGGAAGGGACCTTGGAGGTCTTCTAGTCCAACCCCCTGCTTAGGCAGGAAACCCTACACCACTTCAGATGTCTCAGACCTTCACTTGGTTATGAAGATGGCTTATTCTATCCAAGGATACATTTGGGTCTGGAGAAAGGACCAAATCACATCCCTTATTGGCCAGCAAGCCCAAAAGACCACGTCCATCAGGGGGAAAGATGAAGGCGGAGGCCTCGCTTGGCAGGTGGTTCAAACACTGAGAAATTCTCACTGGATTATTTTCACATTTGTCCTTTTCCCCCGCTTCTCAACTACAATAAAATTGCGCGTATATTACTAGCACTGATGACATTACCTAGTTGGGTCATGAAACGTCTGCAAGGAAACCAACAAGCTCAGAGAGCATCAAGGACCCAGAGTCGTCGTGTCGTTGTCCTCGTTGTTGTTGTTGTTGTTGTTGTCATCCCCATCCCCATCCTCTTTCTCCTCCTCCTGCCCACAAATCTCACTCTCTTCTAGCACTGATGATGTTACGTAGTTGGGTGCCTGAAATGTTTTCCAATCCAGCTGAGAGAATACCTTCTTCCTCCTCCTCCTCCTCCTCCTGACGATGATGATGTTATCTAGTTGGGTAGTGAAACGTCTGCAAGACAACCATCAAGATCATAAAGCATCAAGGATCCCACAGTCCTCCACCTCCTCCTCTCACACACCCAATTCCCTTCTAGCACGGATGATGTTACTTAGTTGAGTCATGAAACGCCTGCAAGAAAGCCACCAAGCTCAGAGAGCACCAAGGACCAAATAGTTCTCTTCCTCCTCCTCTTCCTCCTCTCTTCCTCTTCCTCCTCCACTTTCTCCTCTCTGCAACCCCACCACTCTCTTCTAACACTGATGACGTTACCTAGTTGGGTCATGAAATGTCTGCAAGAAAACCAGCCAGCTCAGAAAGCACCAAGGACCGTACATATATTCCTGTTTATCATCCAAAGCTCCCCTAATTTTCAGACTTTTAAATCCAGGTTTTAAAATTCCCCATTGTTGTGGCCAATTTTATCTCTTCTTTCTCAGCCAAGGAAAACTACTCGGCTCTTACGCAAAGCCGTGTTTATACGACTCTGGGCTCAACTTCCCCGTCCTTTTCTTTGCTGGTTTTAAAAACATAAAATAACAGGCTTTGCTTTTCTTCCTTTCGGACAAATGGATGAATCCCCCTTTTGTTTAATTTACTTCTTTAAGCGGAGAAATGATATACAGCTGGTCCTCAGCTTACGACCCCGGTTGTTGTGCCCCAAATTTTCACCGCTAGGCAAGGCAGTTGCTAAGTAAGTTTTGCCCCATTTTACAACCTTTCCTGCCACCGTTGTTAAGCGAGACACGCTCGTCGTTCCGTGAATCGTGCCGTCGTTAAGCCCATCTGGTTTCCCCCGTTGACTTTGCTTATCGGAAGATGGAAGGCTGCAATACATGCCAGTTGGAAAGCGCCCAAATTTCAAACTCGTGACCAGGGGGATGCTGCAACGATTGTTAAGTGTGAAAAACAGTCATACGTCACTTTTTTCAGTGCCGTTGCAACATTGGCCATCAATCTAAAGGTTTTGAGTCGAGAACTGTGGTCGTCAGTTGAGAACAGAATACAGAGCAGAGGGTTGGACTAGATGGCCTCCAAGGTCCCTCCCGACTCTGTTCTTTTGTTCACTGCCTCTACTTTCAAATAGAATAACAGAATTGGAAGGGACCTTAAAGGTCTTCTAGTCCAACCCCCTGCTCAGGTAGGAAACCTTACTCTACCATTTCAGACAAATGGTTGTCCTACCTCTTCTTAAAAACTTCCAGCGTTGGAGCACTGACACCTTCTAGAGGCAAGCAGTTCCATAGATTAATTGTCCTCACTGTCAGGAAATTTCTCCTTAATTCTAAGTTGCTTCTGTTCTTGATTAGTTTCCATCTATTGCTTGCCTTCTGCTTTGGAGAATAGGTTGACTGCCTCTTCTTTGGGATAATCCCTCAAATATTGAAAAACTGATCATGTCACCCCTAGTACTTCTTTTCATTAAATTCGACATACCCAGTTCCGGCAACCGTTCTTCATATACTTTAGCCTTCACAGAATAAGTGTTCAAAGGGACCTTGGAGGTCTTCTAGTCCAAACCCCTGCCTAGGCAGGAAACCCTACAACACTTCAGACAAATGGTTATCCAACATCTTCTTTAAAACTTCCAGTGTTGGGGCATTCACAACTTCTGGAGGCAACTTCTGTTCCACTGATTCATTGTTCTAACTGTCAGGAAGTTTCTCCTCAGTTCTAAGTTGCTTCTCTCCTTGATTAGTTTCCACCCATTGCTTCTTGTTCTACCCTCAGGTGCCTTGGAGAACAGTTTGACTCCCTCTTCTTTGTGGCAACCCCTGAGATGTTGGAAGACTGCTATCATGTCTCCCCTAGTCCTTTTTTTCATTCAACTAGACATGCCCAGTTCCTGCAACCGTTCTTCATATGTTTTAGCCTCCAGTCCCCTCATCCTCTTTGTTGCTCTTCTCTGCACTCTTTCTAGAGTCTCCGCATCTTTTCTACATCGTGGAGACCAAAACTGGATGCTGTATTCCAAGTGTGGCCTTACCAAGGCCTTGTAAAGTGGTAGTCACCCTTACTCTGCTTGTGGTATATTACCGCTGCATTTCCCAACCAAGATGCTTTACTTCGAATCTTAGAATAGAGCTGGAAGGGACCTCAGAGGTCTTCTAGTCCAGCCCCCTGCTCACCATGGAGAAGCTTCCTCCTTCCATCTATGAAACACAGCTTCCCAAATCCCTGTCCTTGCCATGAGGACTAGGAACTTGCAATAAACAACAGCTTGGGAGGCAGCACCAGCTCCTCGGGGCCGGTGCTATTTTTAATGGCCAACAGATCTGACTTGGCAGAAGAGTTGTGTTTCATAACAGCTCCTGGAACCTCATCCGTAGTTTGACCCCTGGCCAACATCCCAGCGGCCCAAATCAACTTCCCACCCATGTCTACACACGCCTGAATTTCTCAACCGGCAGCTCCTCCCCATCTCTTATAGGCTCTGGACAGGCTCACACGCTCACCCTTTCCCCAAAAAGTATTGGACTGTGAAGAAGACTATCCGGGAGTCCAGATCTGCTTGGAGTGAAAACGTTCTTGAGGTCAAGGAGAAGAAACCCAATTTTTTTTTAGAAACCTCCTGAAGTCCTTTCGCCTCCTCCCGTGCGAACCTATGGATCAAGGGGCTTCAGACTTGGAGAAGCCCCCCCTCAGCACTTCATCCGACGAAGATCGCAAAAATTCGCTCCTTCCCTGCTGCAGGAAATTATGTCGGCTGTTTCCTTCCAATTTCTGGGAAGAGGTGAAGAATATTTTGGTGATGGCCGGGCCGTTGGTAAGTCTCTTCTTCGCTTTGCAAACGTACAGCCCATCAGACATGTTTTTAAGGCAGGTTTAAAAACAAAACAGAATATCAGAGTTGGATGGGACCTTGGAGGTCTTCTAGTCCAGCCCCCTGCTCAAGCAGGAGACCCAGTAACCCTTTCTGACAAGTGGTTGTCCAATCTCTGGATGCCGTATTCCCAAGGCCTTATAAAGTGGTATTAACACTTCACGTGATCTTGATTCTCTCCCTCTGTTGATGCAGCCTAGAACTGTGTTGGCTTTTTTGGCAGCTGCTGCACACAGCTGGCTCCTATTTCAATGGTTGCCCACTAGGACTCCAAGAATCACCTTATTCTCTCTCGGCTTAGCCAAGGTCGGCCGACTTTCATTTTTATTTTGTTTCTTTACAGAGATTCTCAGTCATCCAGGTTCCAGATCATGGTTCTCCCAAATGTCTTTTCTCAAGGGCAACTGGACTTTTCTAGCTTATTCTTCCTTGAAAATGTTTCGCTTCTCATCCAAAAAGCTTCTTCAGTTCTGAAGAAGGGAAATGTTTTTCAAGGAGGAAAAAACCAAGGAAGTGCAGTTGACTTTCGGAAAAATAAAAACACCTTTGGGATTTTATTTTGTTTTATTTATGAACAACTCTAGATGTTTGTGGTTTAGTGGCAGCAAAAAATTCCCCAGCCAGAATGCTTTAAGAGGGGTGGACTTCAATTCCCAGAATCCCACAGCCAGCAGGCTTTAAGATGGATGGACTTCAATTCCCAGAATCCCACAGCCATCATGCTTTAAGAGGGGAGGAATTCCACTCCCAGAATTCCCCAGCCAGAATGCTTTAAGAGGGGTGGACTTCCACTCCCAGAATTCCCCAGCCAGCATGCTTTAAGAGGGGTGGACTTCAATTCCCAGAATCCCACAGCCATCATGCTTTAAGATGGGTGGACTTCCACTCCCAGAATTCCCCAGCAAGCATGCTTTAAGATGGATGGACTTCAATTCCCAGAATCCCACAGCCATCATGCTTTAAGAGGGGAGGAATTCCACTCCCAGAATTCCCCAGCCAGAATGCTTTAAGAGGGGTGGACTTCCACTCCCAGAATTCCCCAGCCAGCATGCTTTAAGAGGGGTGGACTTCAATTCCCAGAATCCCACAGCCATCATGCTTTAAGATGGGTGGACTTCCACTCCCAGAATTCCCCAGCAAGCATGCTTTAAGATGGATGGACTTCAATTCCCAGAATCCCACAGCCATCATGCTTTAAGAGGGGAGGAATTCCACTCCCAGAATTCCCCAGCCAGAATGCTTTAAGAGGGGTGGACTTCCACTCCCAGAATTCCCCAGCCAGCATGCTTTAAGATGGGTGGACTTCAATTCCCAGAATCCCACAGCCATCATGCTTTAAGATGGGTGGACTTCCACTCCCAGAATTCCCCAGCCAGCATGCTTTAAGATGGATGGACTTCAATTCCCAGAATCCCACAGCCAGCATGCTTTAAGAGGGATGGACTTCCACTCCCAGAATTCCCCAGCCAGAATGCTTTAAGAGGGGTGGACTTCCACTCCCAGAATTCCCCAGCCAGCATGCTTTAAGAGGGGTGGGCTTCCACTCCCAGAATCCCCCAGCCAGCATGCTTTAAGATGGATGGACTTCAATTCCCAGAATCCCACAGCCAGCATGCTTTAAGAGGGGAGGAATTCCACTCCCAGAATTCCCCAGCCAGAATGCTTTAAGAGGGGTGGACTTCCACTCCCAGAATTCCCCAGCCAGCCATGCTTTAAGAGGGATGGGCTTCCACTCCCAAAATTCCCCAGCTAGAATGCTTTAAAATGGGTGGGCTTCCACTCCCAGAATCCCTCTGCCATCATGCTTTAAGAGGGGTGGGCTTCCACTCCCAGAATCCCCCAGCCAGCAGGCTTTAAGAATGATGGACTTCAATTCAGCATTCAAGTGGGGGAATTCTGGGTTTTGAAGTCCAACCTTCTTAAAGTCCCACAGTTGAAAAACATTGCTAATCTACAACCAAACCCTGAAATTGCTATTATTGCGCCCTTTCAACCTATTGGAAGCTTAAAGATGCACAGCTCCAGGATTCACATGGTAGCTTCTACCACCCTTGTGCGTGGCACTTTGAAGGGTCCCAAATCTTCACCTGCCCTCTCCTCACCTTTTTCCCCTTAGATGGTGATTCAACTCTTGGTGTTTATGATTCACGTCGTCAGTACGATATTTTGCGGGCACATGGGCAAGGTTGAACTGGCATCCGTCACACTTGCCATCGCGGTGAGTTTCTCTTTTTACCTGTTCCCCCACCACCTCCCTCCATCTTCTTCGGGTGGTACCTTCCAGCTGACTATTGGCTGACCTCTAAAAGCTAAACAGAGCCAGCCCTGGGATGGAAGACCACAAGGAAATCCCAAAGCTCACATAACAAACGCCTCGCTCAGCAACAAGTAATTTGGGGCTCCGTTGTGGTCGTAAGTCGAGGACTAGCTGCGTTGCGTTATTGCTGTGAAGGTGTAGCTTCAGTGGGAAATTGTATTGTATTGTATTGTAAATTGAAAGGTGCGCTTGGAGTTTCCAGTGTAGATTTTGCAAACTGTAGAGCTCCAATATTAGGATTAAGAGAGGGATTAAACCTTAACCCCTTTTATAATCTCCCTCTTATGATTTTGGATAAGAATAGTAGCAGGTAGGTAATCTCTGGAGTTTCTCACGTTTTTTTCCTCCTCTTTCTTTCTCCCTGTTTTTAGGTGATCAATGTGACGGGCATTTCTATCGGTTTCGGGCTGTCCTCGGCTTGTGACACGTTAATATCTCAGGTGGGTCACAACGGCAACTTTTTTACCTGCTTGGGGGAGATGTGGGGGTAGCTAAACAAGATCTTCCATGGAAGGCAGCCAGAGGTGGGTTTCGCATAATGTCCACGCATGTCCGTAACCTTTCACGTGTCAGGTTTCCTTAAAAATGCCCTAATTGATTCATGAATATATTGAGTCAAGGTTCAGTACCAAAACCAGTCGTTTATTAGGAGCACCACAGGCAAGATCTGTTCGCAGCAGTGACATGCGGTGAGGTTTATGGCTGGTGAGGCACTGACACAGTGGTGGGTTTCAAATATTTTTAGACTTGTGGACTTCAACTCCCAGAATTCCACAGCCAGGCCTGCTCAGTTCTGATTTAAAACGACAGCATTTGTTTTTCTCCTTTGCGAAATAAGTTTCCTTTTTTCATTTTCTTTTTCTTCTCCCTTCCCCTCCTTCCTCCCTCTCTCCCTTCCTCCCCCTCTCTCAAACACACACACACAGAGAGAAGTTGGATTGACTATCTCTCCTACCCCTTCCCTCTCTCACTCACTCTCAAACAAACACACACACACACACAAAAGTTGGATTGGATATCTTTTCCAGTGGCTTGAAAGCAGCTCCTCTGCCATCCCCCCCCCTTCCCCTGCTGTCTTCCCCAAACACCTCCACCATTGCAAATGCAGCCTGCTGTCCAGGTTGGAAATGCCTGGAACGCAATAAAGCCCACCCACTCACCTCCTGCTGGCAGGCTGGGGTGAGAGGAGAGGCAGAGAAGCCAGAGGGGAGCCGATCCGAGCCTTCCAAAAGAAAGAGGCTGGGGGAAAGTGTGTGTGCTACAGCATGGCTCTTTGCCTGGCTTCCGTGGATGACTCTGCTTAACTGTTAAAAAAACCCTCTAAAAAAGCGCCCTCTACTATGAGGCAGGAGAACTGCGTGCCTGACCTACGTCAGGAATTTTTAGGCTTTTAACCCTTGCTTAACTCTGCTCGAGTGATCATAAAATGCCTAAAGTCAGACTAGAGGAGGCCTGCAGTTCTCCTGCCTCATAGTAGAGGGCGCTTTTTTAGAGGCTTTTTTTAACAGTTAAGCAGAGTCATCCACGGAAGCCAGGCAAAGAGCCATGCTGTAGCACACATACTTTCCCCCAGCCTCTTTCTTTTGGAAGGCTCGGATCGGCTCCCCTCTGGCTTCTTTAGAGGCTTTTTTAAACAGTTAAGCAGAGTCATCCACGGTGAGGCAGCAACTAGCTCAGCTTTTTCCTTTTACATTTTTTTTTCTTTTCATGATGAGAGCGGTGAGGCTGTGCCTCACTTGCCTCACCTGACTGCACGTCACTGGTTCGCCGTCAAGTCTATGCTTTGTTTGGTTTATAGCTGAACTTTACCCCTGTTCCTTCCCTCCCCTCAGTCTGTGATACCAAAAGAAAGAACGCAATCCATTTTCCTTATTTATCTCTATTCAGGATGTTTGGAAGGGCTAAATCTGGGGATGGAGCCCCTTCAAAATCCAAAAGAGTGGCGTTTTTTAAAAAATATTTTCTGCACAAGAGATTCCATGTCCCCTTTGCTATTACGGGATTTGAAAGCGCTCCTGAGACGGTGATATAACATTGTTTATCTGTGGGATCCTTGGTGCTCTCTCTCAGCTTGGTGGTTTTCTTGCAGATGTTTCATTGCCTAATTAGGTAACAGCATCAGTGCTAGAAGGGAGGAGGGCTTGTAGGGAGGAGGAGGAAGAGGACGAGGACGGGGAAAAGGGCTGTGGAGTCTTTGATGCTCTCTGAGCTTGGTGGTTTCCTTGCAGGCGTTTCATGATCGAACTAGGTAACATCATCAGTGCTAGAAGGGAGTGGGGCTTGCAGGGAGGAGGAGGAGGAAGAGGAGGAGGAGGGAGAGGGAGGAAAAGGAAAACCGAGGGATCTTTGGTGCTCTTTGAGCTTGGTGGTTTCTTTGCAGACGTTTCATGACCAAACTAGGTAACATCATCAGTGCTAGAAGGGGGAGGAGGAGGAGGAGGAGGAGGAGGAGGAGGAGGAGGAGGAGGAGGAAGAGGAGGAGGAGGAGGAGGAAAACTGATGAGTCCTTGGTGCTCTTTGAGCTTGGTGGTTTCCTTGCAGACGTTTCATGACCAAACTAGGTAACATCATCAGTGCTAGAAGGGGGAGGAGGAGGAGGAGGAGGAGGAGGAGGAGGAGGAGGAGGAGGAGGAGGAGGAGGAGGAGGAGGAGGAAGAGGAGGAGGAGGAGGAGGAGGAGGAGGAAAACTGATGAGTCCTTGGTGCTCTCTGAGCTTGGTGGTTTCCTTGCAGACGTTTCATGACCAAACTAGGTAACATCATCAGTGCTAGAAGGGGGAGGAGGAGGAGGAGGAGGAGGAGGAGGAGGAGGAGGAAGAGGAGGAGGAGGAGGAGGAGGAGGAGGAGGAAAACTGATGAGTCCTTGGTGCTCTTTGAGCTTGGTGGTTTCCTTGCAGACGTTTCATGACCAAACTAGGTAACATCATCAGTGCTAGAAGGGGGAGGAGGAGGAGGAGGAGGAGGAGGAGGAGGAGGAGGAGGAAGAGGAGGAGGAGGAGGAGGAGGAGGAGGAGGAGGAGGAAAACTGATGAGTCCTTGGTGCTCTTTGAGCTTGGTGGTTTCCTTGCAGACGTTTCATGACCAAACTAGTTAACATCAGCAGTGGTTGAAGGGAGTGGAGTTTGCAAGAAGGAGGGGAACGAGGAGGAGGAGAGATAACCAATCAAAGGGTAACTGTAGGAGGAGGACCGACAGATCCTGGAGGTGGAGTCAAAACAGGAACCAGCCTAGCATCCTAACATAGCCACAAACAAACCTGGCCAAAGCTAACCATTGGTCAAGAAGATTCCCGCAGATAGGCTTTTTGCACTCTATCCCTTTCCTTGGCCTTTCACATGTGCCACCTCTGGTCTTTCCCCTTCTTCTTCCAGACGTACGGCGGGAAGAACATGAAACGGGTGGGCACCATCCTCCAACAAGGTGTCCTGATCCTCCTCCTCTGCTGTTTCCCATGCTGGGCGTTTTTCATCAACACAGAACAGCTCCTGTTGCTAATCCGGCAGGATCCGGAAGTCTCCAGGTGAGGAAGGCGATCGAGGCAGGTACCAATCCCACTCTATAAAGCAGTGACGGCTAACCTTTTTGTCTCTGTGGGCCAAAAGCGCATGCACGTGGGCGCAACAGCACACGCATGTGCCCTCACCCATAATGCAACGCGTGATGTGCTCCACCCCCCCCCCTGCACACATAACACCACCCCCCGCACCCCATTTTTGGCCTAGCAGGCGTCCCTGCAGCTTTCCGGGACCAAAAACAGTCTCCCTCATGTGCCCCGCCCCCGCGCATGCGCTATCACTGCGTTAATTGGTTTGCTAGCTGTGCTGAAGATTTATTGCGCATGCTACAGTTCTTATCTGACAAGTTTTACTGCGCATGCATTTTCACATGCCTTCTTAACTTTCACTTCTGTTCTTTTGTTCGCCTGCCAAGAGAGGTAGGCACATAGCTCTGCCAACATGTAATAAATTCAGTTAGCAAGCTTGTATTTCTACTTTCTTTTATATTAAAATGTTTTTATTAGATCATGCTTCGGGTTTATTTTTGCTTATTCAAGAAATATACTCCGAAGATACCCCAAAATTAACTAGCTGATGGAAGGTGCGCACGCATGCGCAGAGGACCAGAGGGGTAGGTTCGCCATCATAGCTATGAAGCTTTAGTAAGGCCACACCTAGAGTACTGCATCCAGTTTTGGTCACCACATCAAACATACGGTGAATGGTTGCAGGAACGGGGCATGGTTAGTCTAGTGAAGAGAAGGACCAGGGGAGACAGGAGAGCATAGTGCATGCTCCCAATTGCGAAACGGTAGGGGAGGTAAGTGAATTCCACTCCTGATACCCAGATGCTACACTGGCCATGTGTTGATGTTGACGTATGTATAAAAACAAAATAAAAAGCCTACAACCCCCCCAAAATATCACGTCTACTTAGAACAGTTTTAATCCATCAAGAATATCCATCCAAAATTCACATCGAGTAAGATTATTCGTTGAAAATTCGAAATTGGCATCGACTGGGAGCATTGTATGACATTCACACCCATTAAGAAATCTATTTAAAATCCACACCAAGGAAGCATTCAACATTCAGCTCCGTTAAGAAAGGACTCGAATCCATAATGAACATCCATTCAAAATTCAAACCATTTAAGATCTTTCAGAATTAAATGAGGAAAGAGCACCCATTCAAAATACAAAGTTGGTCACAAGATCACATGGCCCCCTCATAAAAATTTCCCACAAAACTGGGCCTTTTGAATTTAATTAAGTGGGCATTATCTTATACACACACACACACACACACACACACACACACACACACATACATACACACACACACAAAGTTAAAGTTTGAGGTATGTCACAAGATAGGGCTTCTTCAAAGAGGCTATTTTAGCTCGCAATGTGGTGCCCGAAGGGGCTACCTCAAAGCATATGAATTTTTAAAGACATCCATGAACGTAATTGCGGAATAGAATAATTAGAAATTAATGCCATTTTTTTTTTGTCTTTCCAGGCTCACTCAGGTTTATGTCATGATCTTTATCCCAGCGCTGCCTGTAAGTTTCCAGCTTTTCCTTCACTTTTCTTCCAGAGTCAGGAAAGAATTGATAGCTTCCCTTTCAAATATCTATCATTTATCTATCCATCCATCACATCTAGTTTTCTAGCTATCGGTATCTATCTAAATTTAGCTATTTAGCTACCTATCCACTCATCTATCTATCATCTATCTATCTATCTATCTATCTATCTATCTATCTATCTATCTATCTATCTATCTATCTACCTACCTACCTACCTACCTACCTACCTACCTACCTACCTACCTACCTACCTACCAGTGGTGGGTTTCTACCGGATCGCACCGGATCGCGAGATCCGGTTGAAGAATGAACCCGGAAGTAATTTCCTGCCCCGCCCCCTTGGCGTTTTTTGCATCGGGGCTGACTTCCCGCCGCCACTGCTGTTCCTTGTCTTCTGGCCGCGGCCCCACGCCGTGGAAAACATAGGCGCAATTACAGCCCGGAGCAGGAGCAAAGCCCCTTTCCCAACTGGCCTTTCCTCGCTTGGAGGGCTTTGGAGGGAAGCTTCTGCAGAAGCCCGGGTGAGTGACAACAAGTTCCCACCGTTACGAAGTCTCGGAGGCTGTAATTTTCTGAGCTGTGCGCGCGCGCCTGTTTTCCACGGCGTGGAGCAGCGGCAAGGCTCTGCGCAGCCAGCGATGATTCCGGGGGCCATCCGGGAAGATGAGGAACATGAGGGGGGACCCTGCCCCCCACTGATGGCCTCCGGAATCATCGCTGGCCGCGCAGAGCCTTGCCGCTGCTCCACGCCGTGGAAAACATAGGCGCAATTACAGCCCGGAGCAGGAGCAAAGCCCCTTTCCCAACTGGCCCTTCCTCCCTCAGAACGCTTCAGAGGGAAGCGTCTGCAGAAGCCCGGGTGAGTGACAACAAGTTCCCACCGTTACGAAGTCTCGGAGGCGGTAATTTTCTGAGCTGTGCGCGCGCGCCTGTTTTCCACGGCGTGGAGCAGCGGCAAGATTCTGCGTGGCCGGCAATGACTCAGGATGCCATCCGGGAAGACGAGGAACGCGAGGGGGAACCGTTGACGGCCTCCGCAATCATCGCTCGCCTCGTAGAGCCTCGCTGCTGCTCCACGCCGTGGAAAACAGGCGCGCGCGCACAGCTCAGAAAATTACAGCCTCCGAGGCTCAGAACGCTTCGGAGGGAAGCTTCTGCATAAGTCCGGCCGAGTGACAACAAGTTTCCGCCGTTACGAAGTCTCGGAGGCTGTAATTTTCTGAGCTGTGTGCGCGTGCCTGTTTTCCACGGCGTGGAGCAGCAGCGAGGCTCTGCGAGGCGAGCGATGATTGCGGAGGCCGTCAACGGTCCCCCCTCACGTTCCTCGTCTTCCCGGATGGCATTTGGAGTGATTGCCGGCCACACAAACCTCGCTGCTGCTCCACGCCGTGGAAAACAGGCGCACGCGCACAGCTCAGAAAATTACAGCCTCCGAGGCTTCGTAACGGTGGGAACTTGTTGTCACTCGGCCGGGCTTATGCAGAAGCTTCCCTCCAAAGCCCTCCAAGCGAGGAAAGGCCAGTTGGAAAAGGGGCTTTGCTCCTGCTCCTGGCTGGAGGCTTCCCTCCGAAGTCTTGGGATGTTCTGAGGAGCCCCCCAAGGAAAAATGCCGCTGCCAGGTAGTTAAAAGTACCTCTCTGATTCTGTCAAACTCTGTCAGTCTCTCTCTGATTCCCTCTCTCACTCCCTCTCTGTTCCTCTCTCTCTCTGTCTGTCTGTCTCACTCACACACACACACACACTGTGGTCACCTTGTTGAGTGTTCCAATCACATTTGAAACACTCAACAACTGGCCTGCCTTTATGGTATTTTGCAGCATTCTGCAGTCATAGGACCAAAATATATGGTTAAAAGCATATATTTTGGTCCTATGACTGCAGAATGCTGCAAAATACCATAAATGCAAGCCAGTTGTTGAGTGTTTCAAATGTGATTGGAACACTCAACAAGGTGACCACAGTGTGTGTGTGTGAGTGAGACAGACAGACAGACAGAGAGAGGGAGTGAGGGAGGGAATCAGAGAGACTGACAGACACACACACACACACACACACATACACACACAGACAGAGAGGGGGAGGGAGGGAGAGAAAGATAGAGAGACACACACAGAGTGAGTGATTAAGTGAATGAGTGAGAGACAGACACACCCACATACACAGAGTGACGGAGAGAGAGGAAGGGAGGGGAGAGAGACAGAGACAGACAGACACACACACACAGAGTGAGTGAGAGACAGACAGACACACACACACAGAGTGACAGAGATGGGGGAAGGAGGAGAGAGAGACAGAGATAGAGAGAGAGAGACAGACAGATAGACACCCAGAGAAAATGACAGAGGGAGACAGAGAGGGAGAGAGGGAGAGAGAGACAAAGAGCCAGAGAGAGAGAGAAAAAGAAAAAGAAAAAAAGAAAGTGGGAGAGAGAGATGAAAGAAAGAAAGAAAAAGAACTTATGACCACAATTGAGCCCAAAATTTTGGTTGCTAAGCAAGAGCATCGTTAAGTGAGTTTCACCACATTTTCCAAGTTAGCCATGCCCACCTGGTCACATGACTGCCAAGCCACTCCCACCAGGTCACATGGCTGGCAAGCCACTCCCACAAAGGAGGCCACACCCACAGAGTAGGTTCCAAAAAAATTTGAAACCCACCACTGCTACCTACCTACCTACCTATCTATTCATTCACCAGTATCTATCTGTATCTAGATAGATAGATAGATAGCTACCTACCTACCTAGCCATCCATCCATCCATCCACCAGTATCTAGCTGTCAGTCTGTCTGTCTCCATCCATCCATCCATCCATCCATCATCCATCATCCATCATCCATCATCCATCTTATCATCTTATCTTATCTTATCATCTTATCTTATCTCTACCTACCTACCTACCTACCTACCTACCTACCTATCTATCTACCTACCTACCTACCTACCTACCTACCTATATCTATTCATTCACCAGTATCTATCTGTATCTAGATAGCTAGATAGCTACCTACCTAGCCATCCATCCATCCATCATCCATCTATCTTATCTTATCATCTTATCATCTTATCATCTTATCTCATCTCATCTCATCTCATCTCATCTTATCATCTATCTATCTATCTATCTATCTATCTATCTATCTATCTATCATCTGTTGGTATCTACCTGTATCTAGCTAGCTGGCTGGGAATTCTGGGAATAGAAGTCCAAAGATCTTACAAACAATGAGAACCAATGGTCTAGATATTTTCTAAAAAGTCTTCCAAACTAGGCATTCAGGATGCAACAATTTTATGGCTTGGCAATGCTGTAAAAAATATGGCAATTCCTTTGTTTTAGAGCAACTGAACAACAAATTAACAAATCTTACTTTTTTCTGAATTGCTGATTTTTTTTTCTAATTTCCCTTTTGTTCCCTCTTCCAGGCAGCCTTTATTTACCAGATCCAAATGCGGTATTTGCAAAACCAGGTAGGGCATTCCTTTCTTTCTTGTGGTTAAGAATTTGTCCTCTTTGCCTCTGGAATAGGAATAGGAATAGGAATAGGAATAGAACTGAACTGAACTGAACAGAACAGAACAGAACAGAACAGAACAATAGAATACAAACAGAACAGAAACAGAAATAGGACAGGACAGAATAGAACAGAAACAGAACAGAATAGAACAATAGAACAGAAACAGAAATAGGTCAGGACAGAATAATAGAATAGAAACAGAACAGGAACAGAACAGGAATAGAGCAGAACAGAAACAGAAACAGAAATAGGACAGGACAGAATAGAACAGAAACAGAACAGAATAGAATAATAGAACAGAAATAGAACAGGAACAGAACAGAAACAGAACAGAAACAGAAACAGAAATAGGACAGGACAGAATAGAACAGAAACAGAACAGAACAGAACAGAACAGAACAGAACAGAACAGAACAATAGAACAGAAACAGAAATAGGACAGGACAGAATAATAGAATAGAAACAGAACAGGAACAGAACAGGAATAGAGCAGAACAGAAACAGAAACAGAAATGGAACAGAATATAACAGAAACAGAACAGAATAGAACAATAGAACAGAAACAGAGCAGGAACAGAACAGAAACAGAAATAGGACAGGACAGAATAGAATAGAATAGAACAGAAACAGAACAGAATAGAATAATAGAACAGAAACAGAGCAGGAACAGAACAGAAACAGAAATAGGACAGGACAGAAACAGAGCAGAAACAGAAATAGGGCAGGACAGAATAGAACAGAAACAGAACAGAACAGAACAATAGAACAGAAACAGAACAGAACAATAGAACAGAAACAGAGCAGGAACAGAACAGAAACAGAAATAGGACAGGACATAATGGAACAGAAACAGAACAGAATAGAATAATAGAACAGAAACAGAACAGAAACAGAAATAGGACAGAACGGAACAGAACAGAACAGAATATTCTTTATTGGCCAAGTGTGATTGAAAGGAAATTTTCTTAAAGAGGCTTAGTAGTTTGAGGGGTTGAAAAAACATGGTCCCACTTGAAGTGTAATTCAAAAAAGAAATAAAAGAATATGTATCTCATTGCAGAAAATCATCTGGCCAGAGGTTTTTTGTGGCATCGCTGCAAACATCATCAATGTCCTGGCGAATTATGTTTTCCTTTACCAGTTCAACATGGGCGTTAGGTAAGTACAGGAGGCTGTTGGGGCCAAAAATATCCATTTTCAGGGCAGGATGATTTGTTCTTCTCCATCCTTGGATCCCAGGTTTTCTTTACCAATTTATTTATTTGTTTTTGAAAACCCGACATCAATTATGGGTTTAGCAAAAAGATTGTTGATAAAACAATAGATTAAGTGAACTGGATTTCATCAAACCACAAAATGTGAACAAAAAATTCAACTAAGGGTAGTCCTCGACTTACGATAGTTCATTTAGTGACCAAAGTTACAACGGCATTGAAAAAAGTGACTTAGGACTGTTTTTCACACTTGTGACCGCTGCTCCATCCCTCGGATGCTTCGGATGCTTGGCAACTGACTCACATTTATGACGGTTGCAATGTCCTGGGGCCACGTGACCCTCTCTTGCGACCTTCTGACAAGCAAAGTCAAAGGGGAGGATAGATTCACTTAACAACCGTGTTGCTAACTGAATAATTGCACTGATCCAAGTAATAACGGCGGTGAGAAAGGTCGTAAAATGGGACAAAAACTGTCTCACTTAGCAATGGAAATTATGGGCTCAGTTGTGGTCGTAAGTCAAAGATTGGCTGCATATAGCAAAACGTAACAATTTAAAGGAGTAACAGAGATCCATTACAGGTAGTCCTCGACTTATGACCATCATTGAGCCCAAAATTAATCAGTTGTTAGGTGAGTTTTGTTCCATTTTACGACCTTTCTTGGCACAATTGTTAAGTGACTCACTGGAGTTGATGTTAGCAACATGGTTGTTAAATGAATCACTGGAGTTGATAAGTTAGCAACATGGTTGTTAAGTGAATCACCGGAGTTGATAAGTTAGCAACATGGTTGTTAAGTGATTCACCGGAGTTGCTAAGTTAGCAACATGGTTGTTAAGTGAATCACCGGAGTTGCTAAGTTAGCAACATGGTTGTTAAGTGAATCACTGGAGTTGTTAAGTTAGCAACATGGTTGTTAAGTGAATCACCGGAGTTGCTAAGTTAGCAACATGGTTGTTAAGTGAATCACTGGAGTTGATAAGTTAGCAACATGGTTGTTAAGTGAATCTGGTCCGTCCCCCCGTCCCCCCATTGATTTTGCTTGTCAGAAGGTCGCAAGAAGGGATCGCGTGACCCTAGGACGCTGCAACTGTCATAAACGTGAGTCAGTTGTCAAACATCTGAATTGTGTGATCCCTAAATGAACAGTTGTAAGTCGAGGACTACCAGTACGGATAATCCTTGGCTTATGACTACAATTGGAAGTGGGATGCGGTCATTAATTTTACAATTTTGCAACCTTTTCTGCCACAGCTGTTAAGTGAAGCATGCGGTCCTTAAGTGAAGCAGACAGTCACTAAGCAGATCCTGGTTCTCCTATGTCCTCTGCTTGTCGGAAGGACCCCTGGGAAAGTCACGGATGGCCATCCAATGTTCCTGGGAATGCTGCCAAGCGCTCCAATTTGGACCCTGCAGCCACTGAGACCGTCGTAGGTGTGAGGATGGATCATAGGCCACCTTTTTCGGGGCCGTTGCAACTTCAAATGGACAAAGGAAGGGGTCGTAAGTCGAGGACCATCTGTATTGGAATTCCTCTCCATCAAAGGCATGGCGAAGAAACGGAAAGCAACATGGTGTGAATAGTCACAAAATGAACCCCCCACACACAAAAAACCCTCCCAAAGGAATTATTTTTTTAAAATGCACCCTAATTTCTCCTCTGCGCCTCTTTTCCTTTCCTCCCAGGGGGTCTGCGTGGGCCAACACCATCGCTCAGTACGCGCAAGCCATCGCCCTCTTCCTCTACATCAAGTGGAAGAAGCTCCATGTCGAAACCTGGGGAGGTGAGATCCCCCCCCCACCTTATAGCCACGAGGAAGAGGGGGGTTTGGCCCTTCCTCACTCGCCCCCCTCGCCCACTCCTCAATTAGAAGGTGGATTAGAAAGACAGTTTGGTCTGGTGGAGGGAGGGCAAAGCCTTTTCTTACGGCGTGCCAAAATTGCGCCCCATGTGCAGGCCCACTCACCCCCTCCCTGCCCACCCGCACATGTGTATACACCAGGCCCACCCACCTTTTAGGCATGAAACCTATCTGGGTGACTTTGGGTCAATCACTAGGAGACAGTGAGTTCTAGTTTCGCCTTAGGCATGAAACCTATCTGGGTGACTTTGGGTCAATCACTAGAAGACAGTGAGTTCTAGTTTCGCCTTAGGCATGAAATCTATCTGGGTGACTTTGGGTCAATCACTAGGAGACAGTGAGTTCTAGTTTCGCCTTAGGCATGAAATCTATCTGGGTGACTTTGGGTCAATCACTAGGAGACAGTGAGTTCTAGTTTCGCCTTAGGCATGAAACCTATCTGGGTGACTTTGGGTCAATCACTAGGAGACAGTGAGTTCTAGTTTCGCCTTAGGCATGAAACCTATCTGGGTGACTTTGGGTCAATCACTAGGAGACAGTGAGTTCTAGTTTCGCCTTAGGCATGAAATCTATCTGGGTGACTTTGGGTCAATCACTAGGAGACAGTGAGTTCTAGTTTCGCCTTAGGCATGAAACCTATCTGGGTGACTTTGGGTCAATCACTAGGAGACAGTGAGTTCTAGTTTCGCCTTAGGCATGAAACCTATCTGGGTGACTTTGGGTCAATCACTAGGAGACAGTGAGTTCTAGTTTCGCCTTAGGCATGAAACCTATCTGGGTGACTTTGGGTCAATCACTAGGAGACAGTGAGTTCTAGTTTCGCCTTAGGCATGAAATCTATCTGGGTGACTTTGGGTCAATCACTAGGAGACAGTGAGTTCTAGTTTCGCCTTAGGCATGAAATCTATCTGGGTGACTTTGGGTCAATCACTAGAAGACAGTGAGTTCTAGTTTCGCCTTAGGCATGAAACCTATCTGGGTGACTTTGGGTCAATCACTAGGAGACAGTGAGTTCTAGTTTCGCCTTAGGCATGAAACCTATCTGGGTGACTTTGGGTCAATCACTAGAAGACAGTGAGTTCTAGTTTCGCCTTAGGCATGAAATCTATCTGGGTGACTTTGGGTCAATCACTAGAAGACAGTGAGTTCTAGTTTCGCCTTAGGCATGAAATCTATCTGGGTGACTTTGGGTCAATCACTAGGAGACAGTGAGTTCTAGTTTCACCTTAGGCATGAAATCTATCTGGGTGACTTTGGGTCAATCACTAGGAGACAGTGAGTTCTAGTTTCACCTTAGGCATGAAATCTATCTGGGTGACTTTGGGTCAATCACTAGGAGACAGTGAGTTCTAGTTTCACCTTAGGCATGAAATCTATCTGGGTGACTTTGGGTCAATCACTAGAAGACAGTGAGTTCTAGTTTCGCCTTAGGCATGAAATCTATCTGGGTGACTTTGGGTCAATCACTAGGAGACAGTGAGTTCTAGTTTCACCTTAGGCATGAAATCTATCTGGGTGACTTTGGGTCAATCACTAGGAGACAGTGAGTTCTAGTTTCACCTTAGGCATGAAACCTATCTGGGTGACTTTGGGTCAATCACTAGAAGACAGTGAGTTCTAGTTTCGCCTTAGGCATGAAACCTATCTGGGTGACTTTGGGTCAATCACTAGGAGACAGTGAGTTCTAGTTTCGCCTTAGGCATGAAATCTATCTGGGTGACTTTGGGTCAATCACTAGAAGACAGTGAGTTCTAGTTTCGCCTTAGGCATGAAACCTATCTGGGTGACTTTGGGTCAATCACTAGGAGACAGTGAGTTCTAGTTTCGCCTTAGGCATGAAACCTATCTGGGTGACTTTGGGTCAATCACTAGGAGACAGTGAGTTCTAGTTTCGCCTTAGGCATGAAACCTATCTGGGTGACTTTGGGTCAATCACTAGAAGACAGTGAGTTCTAGTTTCGCCTTAGGCATGAAACCTATCTGGGTGACTTTGGGTCCATCACTAGGAGACTGTGAGTTCTAGTTCCCCTCCCAGACTCCCACTAGTGACTTCTCAATTAGAGGATGGATTAGAGAGCCAGTTTAGTCTAGTGATTAAGATATCAGGTTAGAAAGAAGGAGATGGTGAGTTCTAGTTCCGTCTTAGACATGAAGGCCGGCTGGGGTGACTTTGGGCCAATCACCAGGAACTGTGAATTCTAGTCCCACTTTAGTCATTAAAGTCAGCTATCTAACTTTGGGCCAATCACCAGGAGACAATGAGTTCTAGTCCTACCTAACGCAGGATGGTATCAGGGGAGGGGGAAGTGGGGGTTGGCCCAATCACCAGGAGAACTCTGAGTTCTAGTCCTGACTTAGGCATGAAAGCCAGCTGGGTGACTTTGGCCCAATCACCAGGAGACTGTGAGTTCTAGTCCTGCTTTATTAAAAATGGCATTTGACTCTGTTTTGTGGACACTTAGATATACTTGTGCCGGACTCAAAAGCCAGCATTCTCTTGTTGTTTGACGTTTGCTTTCAAACCACGAATCCCGGCTTGTTCAAGCGATCTTCCTTTATTTTTCCAGGTTGGTCCATGGATTGCCTGCAGGAATGGGGCCTCTTCATGTCACTGGCATTTCCTAGCATGCTGATGACTTGCATTGAATGGTGGACCTTCGAAATTGGAAGCTTTCTGATAGGTCAGGAGTGGGCAGGGGGAGGAGCAATGGCTGGAGGTGGGTGGAGCCAAAAGGCATGACCCGCCCTTTCTCCTAGAAGTAGTCCTCAACTTACGACCACAATTGACCCCAAACTTTACGTTGCCAAGTGAGAAATTTGTGAAGCGAGGTTGGCCCCATTTTTACGACCTTTCTCGCCACATTCATTAAGTGAATCCCTGCAGTTCTTAAATTAGTCACACGGTTGTTAAATGAACCGGGCTCCCCTGTTGCTTCTCAGTAGGTCGCAAAAGGGGATCACACGACCGCGGGACACTGCGACCGTCATAAATAGGAGTCACTTTGCCAAGCATCTGAATTTTGATCGCGTGACCACCGTTGCCACAACGGTCACAAATGTGAAAAATAGTCCTAAATCATTTTTTTCAGTGAAATTTCGAACGGTCACTAAATGAACTGTTGTAAGTCGAGGACTACCTGCACTTACAAATGTTGCAGCACCCCAAGGTCATGTCATTTACACTTGAGCGCCTTCTCAATAAGCTGTGAGAGAAGCCGGACTCACTTAATGATCACACGGTTGTAAAAGTGAGGGCGACTCACTTAGCAACTGTCCTGCTTAGCATCAGTAATTCTGGTTCCAATTGTACATTGAGGGTTGTCATAATCCTTGGAGGAGCCCTCAGGGAAGAGATCCAAAAAGTCAACATGGCGGCTGAGCCGCCATGTTGACTTTTTACAATACAATACAATACAATACAGTAGCAGAGTTGGGAGGGACCTTGGAGGTCTTCTAGTCCAACCCCCTGCCTAGGCAGGAAACCCTATACCGTTTCAGACAAATGGCTATCCAACATCTTCTTAAAGACTTCCAGTGTTGGGGCATTCACAACTTCTGGAGGCAACTTCTGTTCCACTGATTCATTGCTCTCACTGTCAGGAAATTTCTCCTCAGTTCTAGGTTGCTTCTCTTCTTGATTAGTTTCCACCCATTGTTCTTGTCCTGCCCTCAGGTGGAGAATAGCTTGACTCCTTCTTCTTTGTGGCAACCCCTGAGATATTGGAACAATGCTATCATGTCTCCCCTAGTCCTTCTTTCTCTTAAGCTAGACATACCCAGTTCCTGCAACCGTTCTTCATATGTTTTAGTCTCCAGTCCCCTAATCCTCTTTCTTGCTCTTCTCTGCACTCTTTCTAGAGTCTCAGCATCTTTTCTACATCGTGGCGACCAAAACTGGATGCAAATATTCCAAGTGTGGCCTTACCAAGGCCTTGTAAAGTGGTATTAAGACTTCACGTGATCTTTTTTTTTTTTTCCAAACAAAAATTTTATTAGTTTTACAAAAAATAATCGGGAAAAGGGATGGTGAATAAGATTACAAATTTTGACAGCTACATTATGCAGGAAATGGCCCTCCCCCCATTCTCATAACTTTCATTTATTAATACATTAAGTTGTTACTACTTAATATTTTGTCAGCATATTTTAGCCTTTTATCTTCAAGTGATTTCAATCATTTTACATCAAACAGATTTTCTAGTTCATTTTTGTGATCTAAGTTTTCTCGGTGTTGCCTCTTCTCCCCCCACCAGCAAGGCTCCAGCACCTCCCGTGTCCTGTGTGTCCCGTGTAGTGTCATCAGATTTATCCAGGAGGACTTTGTTTTTTTCCATGAAGGCCTCAGCCTCCATAGTTGTGTTAATTCTAACTCTGGTGTCCTCCCAGAATATCAGCATACCTTCTGGCATGAGCCATCTAAACCACACCCCTTTCTGGTATAATTTCTTCGCTAGAAGCGAATATTTTTTTCTTTTATCTCTAACTTTCTTTGGGATTTGTTTCAAGGTGGCTATTTCTCTATCCTTGTATTTTAATACTTGCCCCCTTTGTGCACTCAGAATCTCATCTCTTGTAGTCTTTCTGAGAAATTTAATGTGGACCTCCCTTGGAACATTGTGTGTTCTGGCGTATGCTGAGTTTACTCTATAGACCAGGTCAATATCCCACCCCATCTGTTGTCTGTCTTTTTTGATATATTCAGCCAATAATTTTGTCATAATGTCCCTCAAATTTTCATCATCAGCTTCAATTACATTTTGAAATCTAAGGAAGAAAGACATCCTTTCAAACTCCATTTTTATCTGATGGTTCTCAAGTTCTTGGTTTCCTTTCTGCGCCCCCCCCCCCCAACCTCCCTCCTCATCTCAGCCGTCCCCTCCTCCAAAAGTTCCAATCTTTGTGTATTTTGGGCCGTTCGGTTCTGGTTTTCTCTGAGCTGTTCATTCATTTCTTTTAGTTGATTCTTCAGTTCTTCCTGCCCCTTTAAGATCGTTTGAAACATCTGTTGAGTTAGGTCCACCTCAAGGGGCTTGGGCTGGAGCAAAGATGTTAGTGTCTGTTGTCCACTGGGGCTGGACGCTGAGGATGTCGAGGCAGAACCAGCGAAGCCTGGTTTCCCCGGTGGTGGTTTTTTTTGTGCCATTGTGGTAAGAAGAGCTCAGAAATGTCTATGTCAATACAGGAAAAAAGCGATTGTAAAAGTAGATAGCCGAGAGAGATCAAAGACTTCACGTGATCTTGATTCTCTCCCTCTGTTGATGCAGCCTAGAACTGTGTTGGGTTTTTTGGCAGCTGCCGCACACGGCTGGCTCCTATTTAAATGGTTGTCCATGAGGACTCCAAGATCCCTCTCACAGTTACTACTATTGAGGAAGGTACCACCTATACTGTACCTGTGCATTCCATTTTTGTTGCCTAAATGTAGAACCTGACTCTTTTCAGCATTGAATTTCATTTTATTAGATAGTGCCCAATGTTCAAGTTTGTCAAGATCCTTCTGTATCTTAAGCCTGTCTTCTGGAGTGTTGGCTATTCCTGCCAGCTTGGTGTCATCTGCAAATGTGATGAGTTCCCCATTTATTCCCTCATCCAAATCATTGATGAAGATGTTGAAGAGTACTGGGCCTAAAACAGAGCCTTGGGATACTCCACTGCATACCTCCCTCCATGTAGATGCAGTTCCATTGAGGACTACACGTTGAGTGCGGTTGGTCAGCCAGTTACGAATCCATCTGGTGGTGATGCTGTCTAACCCACATTCTTCTACTTTATCTAGTAGTAGGTTATGGTCTACCTTATCAAATGCCTTACGGAAGTCCAAGTAAATTATATCGACGGCATTCCTCTGGTCCACTAATTTTGTCACTTTGTCAAAGAATGCAATGAGATTAGTCTGGCATGATCTGTTTTTGCCTTTGTTCTGACTTTTTGGATCTCTTCCCTCAGGACATCCCTGAATATTTATTTTTCCTTTTTCCTGTGATTTTAAAATTTTATTTCAGGCCTCCTCAGTGTGCTGGATCTGTCTGCGCAATCTGTCATCTATGAAATTGCCACCGTAGCTTATATGGTAAGCCTTTCCCGTCCATCATATCGCCACAAAATAGGGCGAGGTCTGCCATTTTGACTTTTTTGACCTTCCTTGGTAGACACCTGGAATTAGCAAACCAAAATGTAAATTTCCCTGCATTCTGTGTGCATCTTATGCTTTGCATGGGCTGTAATTGATATGCCGGTACAGTCGGTCTTTGACTTATGACTGTTTATTTAGAGGCCCTGTGTAATTACGAGGGTGTGGAGAAAAGGAACTTATGACCAGCTCTCACACTTACGACCATTTGCAGCATTCCCCCACGGACACCGGATCAAAATTCAGACGCTTGGCAACTGACTCATATTTATGACGGCTGCAGGGAGTCCCAGCCAGCTTCCAACAAGCAAAGTCAAAGGGGAAAGATGGATTCGCTTAAGGACCATGTGATTCACTTCATGACTACCCAAAAAGGTCGTAAAATGAGGTGCAACTCATTTCATGACCATATCACTTAGCAACCAAAGTTCCCATTGCAATCGTGGCCACATGTCAAACAACTGCCTCATTTACTGACTGTTCACATTTAACAACCATGAGAATTTTTTTTTACAATCAATCCTCACATTTATGACGGTCACAGGTCTATAAACCAAAGGAAAGTGGAAGTCAGATCATAAACACAGTTGCAATGTTTTGCTGAATGACCAGTTATGGTTGCTAAACTATCTGTGCCGTCCATACAGGAAGTCTTCGCTTTACGACCACAATGGAGCCCGAAATTTGCCTTGTGAAGTAAGATAGTTGTTCAGTGCGTTTTGCCCCTTTTTATGACCTGCCTTGCCACAGCTGCTAAGCGAATCACTGCAGTTGTTAAGTTAATAAAACGGTTGCTAAGTGAATCCGGCTTCCCCATTGAGTTTGCTTGTCAGAACGCTGCACAAAGGGATCGCGTGACCTCGGGTCCCTGCGACCGTCATAAATATGGGTCAGTTGGCAAGCCACCTGAGTTTTGATCATGTGACCATGGAGGGGATGCTGCAATGGTTGCAAGTGTGAAAAAAAAAGGGTCATAAGTCACTTTTTCTTCAGTGTCCTCGTGACGTCAAACGGTCACTAAATGAACGCGTGTAAATCGAGGACCACCAGTAGGGTATTTATTTTTTTAATTTTATATTAGAAAACTTACATTATCGCCTACTTGCACTTGGCGACTGAAGGCAGGAATATAAAAAAACAGGAATATAAAAAACATCACATCAAAAATAAAAATAGTAAAATAATTTTAAAAACAATAAATTATTAAAGTGATAAATTCAATTCAACGACCCTCTAAAACAGGGGTGTCCAAACTTGGGAACTTTAAGACGTGTGGACTTCAATTCCCAGAATTCCCCAGCCAGCATTCCCCAGGCAACTTTAACAGTTGTGGACTTCAACTCCCAGCATTCCCCAGCCAACTTTAAGACTTGTGGACTTCAACTCCCAGCATTCCCCAGCCAACTTTAAGACTTGTGGACTTCAACTCCCAGCATTCCCCAGCCAGCATTCCCCAGCCAACTTTAACAGTTGTGGACTTCAATTCCCAGCATTCCCCAGCCACCTTTAACAGTTGTGGACTTCAACTCCCAGAATTCCCCAGCCAGCATAAGTCCATAAGTCTTAAAGTTCCCAAGTTTGGACACTCCTGCTCTAAAAGGATGCAAATGACCAGCTGTCTGCAAGGAATATAAATCCTTCCATCCCCCGCCATCCAGTCAGAGTTGAAGAAGCTTCTTGGATGGGAAGGGAAACGTCTTCAAAGAAGAACCAGAAAGTCCAGTTGCCTTCCACCTTAATGGGCTCCATCCCATTCTGGGAATATATATATATTTTAAAAAATCAATAAATCCAGGTCTGTCTCCTCTCTTTGTCCGTTTTAGATTCCCTTCGGGATCGGGGCCGCCACCAGCGTCCGAGTGGGCAATGCCTTAGGAGCTGGGAAGGTGGAAGAAGCCCGGAAGTCTTCTGTGGTCGCCATATTTTGCACAGGTATCATTCTGGGGCCCATAGAAAGAAGAGAATCCATGGGAAGCATAAACCAGCATTTCAGGACCAGAATAGAGCAGGAAGGGGCCTTGGAGGTCTTCTAGTCCAACCCTCTGCTCAGAAAAGACCCATTCCAGGCAAATGCCAGTCCAGTCTCTTCTTAAAAACCTCCAGTGATGGAGTGTTCACAACTTCTGGTGGCAAGCTGTTCCACTGGTTAATTAATTGTCCACAGTTAGGGACACACCTGATCTAGGTGCTCCTTAAGTGTTTACCTGTGTATTTTTATTTATTTTTACTTATTTTTATTTATTTTTATTTACTTTTATTTATTTTTATTTATTTATTTTTATTTTTTATTTATATTTATTTATATTTATTTATTTTTATATTTATTTATATTATTTTTAATTTTTTTATTTATTTGTATTAATTTTTATTTATTTATATTTATATTTATTTATTTTAATTTTATTTCATTTTATTTTATTTTATTTATTTTTATTATTTTATTTTATTATTTTATTCTATTATTTCATTTTATTATTTTATTTTTATTTATTATTTTCTTTATTATTTTATTTTATTTATTTATTTTTAAATTTTATTTTATTTTATTTTAATTTTAATAATTTTAATTTAAATTTTTTGAGCCAGAAGCCAAGTTGCTTTCAGGGCTGCCTTGGTTTGAGAAGATATGAAAGCAACGGTTGCAGGAATTCGTTATGGCCAGTCTCGAGACGGTTACTTCTCTCCTTGATTAGTTTCCATCCGTTGCTTCTTGTCCTTCTGGTACTTTGGGGAATAGCTTGACTGCCTCTTCTTTGAGAGCAGCCCCTGAGATATTGGAAGACTGCTATCATGTCTCCCCTGGTGCTTCTTTTCTGGAATAGAATGAATGAGCTGGAAGGGACCTTGGAGGTCATCCAATCCAGCCCCCTGCTCAAGCAGGAGAACCTCCTATACCAGTGAGGGCTAAACTTTCCGCCGTCGCGTGCTGAAAGCCCCCTCGCCTATAATGCAAGCGAGTGCGACCTCCCCTGTGTGTGCTGAGGGAGCCCCAAAATGCAATGCGCCCTGCTCCCTGTGCGTGCCGCACATCCCTGCATGTGCCCTGCCCCCCCCCCGAGCATGTGGGACAGAAACCCGAAGAACAGCTGGGCGGCAGTAGGTGCATGTGCATGCACGGTAGAGCTGGGCTCAGGCAACGGCTGGTGTGCCCGCAGAGAGGGGCTGCTTGCCACCTGTGGCACACATGCCAGAGATTTGCCATTTCAGAGTGGTCACTGCTGGCTCCTATTTAGCTGGTTGTCCACTAAGACTCCAAGATCCCACTCACCAGTGGTGGGTTTCAAAAATTTTTAAAACCTCTTCTGTAGGTGTGGCTTGCTTTGTGGGAGTGGCTCGGCCGTCATGCGACCGGGCGGGAGTGGCTCAACAGTGATGTGACCGGGTGGGAGTGGCTCGATGGTCATGTGATCGGGTGGAAGTGGCTCGGTGGTCATGCGACCGGGTGGGAGTGGCTCGGCAGTCATGCGACCGGGTGGGAGTGGCTCAACGGTGATGTGACCGGGTGGGAGTGGCTCGGTGGTCATGTGACCGGGTGGGAGTGGCTCAATGGTCATGCGACTGGGTGGGAGTGGCTCAACGGTGATGTGACCGGGTGGGAGTGGCTCGGTGGTCATGTGACCGGGTGGGAGTGGCTCGGTGGTCATGTGATCGGGTGGGGTGGCTCGGCAGTCATGTGACCGGGTGGGCATGGCCAACTTGGAAAATGTGGTGAAACTTACTTAACAACGCTCTTGCTTAGCAACCGAAATTTTGGGCTCAATTGTGGTCATAAGTTCTCTTTCCTTCTTTCTCTTTCTTTCTTTGTCTCTTTTTTTTCCCCCTCCAGTTGGATTCTTCCTCCTGATGTGTGTTGCGTTGACAGCCTCGAAGGATGTTTTGGCGTACATTTTCACAAGTGAAAAGTGAGTGTGACAGTCGGGCGTGAACCCCTCAGATCCTGAGCGTATCTTGAATGCACAGGTTGTCTTCGACCTCCCACTATTTGTTTAATGACCACCTGAACTTATAATGGCAATGAAAAAACTGGTTTATTTACGGGTGTAAATTCAGGGGGGTTACCAAGGAACACCCCCCCTTGGTGGCCATGTGACTGGGGGGGCTGCTATTGTAACTTCAAACGGTTGCTAAGTCGAGGACTGACTATTCCAATAGTCCTGGACCTACAACCACAATTGAGCCCAACATTTCTGTTGCTAAGCGAGACAGATAAGTCTGTTTTTCCCCATTTTACGACTTTTCCCGCCACAGTTGTTAAGGGAATCACTGCCGTTGTTCAGTTAGACGCACGGCCGTAAAGTGAATCTGACTTCCTCGCGCTTGATGGAAGGTCACCAAAGGGGATCCAATCACGTGACCCCGGGACGCTGCAAACAGTTGTAAATATGAACCAGTTGGTCTGAACGGTCTGAATTTTGATCAGGTGACCAGGGGGATGCTGCGACGGTCGTAGGTGTGAAACATGGTTATAAGTCCCTTCTGAAGGTGCCTTTGTAGCTTTGAATGGCCACTAAATGAACTGTTGTAAGTCGAGGACTACCTGTAATAATAAATCTGTGTGTTTGTGAGTCCCAGGAATCAGGGGTGTCCAGTTTTGGCAACTTTTAGACCTGTGGACTTCAATTCCCAGAATTCTGATAGTTAGTTACAGATGAACAGAGTTGGAAGGGACCTTGTAGGTCATCTAGTCCAACCCCCCGCTCAAGCAGGGGACCCTACATCAACTCTGACAGATGGCAGTAAGTCTCTTCTTGAAAGCTTCCACAACTTCTCTTCTCTTCTTTTCTCTACTTTAACAGACAGATTGACTGAGTTTGAAGGGACCTTGTAGGTCATCTAGTCCACCCCTCCCAATCAGGAGATACTATTCCATTTCTGACAGATGGCAGTCCAGTCACTTCTTGAAAGCTTCCAGTGATGAAGCTCCCCCAACTTCTCTTCTTTTCTCCTCTCCGCTCCTTTCCTCTCAACTCTTTAACAGTTAAACAGAGTTTGAAGGGACCTATGGGGAACTCATCAAATTTGCAGATGACACCAAGCTGGCAGGAATAGACAACACTCCAGAAGATAGGCTTAAGATACAGAAGGATCTTGACAAACTTGAACATTGGGCACTATCTAATAAAATGAAATTCAATGGTGAAAAGAGTAAGGTTCTACATTTAGGCAACAAAAATGGAATGCACAGGTAGAGTATAGATGGTACCTGGCTCAGTAGTAGTAACTGTGAAAGGGATCTTGGAGTCCTAGTGGACAACCATTTAAATAGGAGCCAGCCATGTGCAGCAGCTGCCAAAAAAGCCAACACAGACCTAGGCTGCATCAACAGAGGGAGAGAATCAAGATCACGTGAAGGGTTAATACCACTTTATAAGGCCTTGGTAAGGCCACACTTGGAATACGCCATTCAGTTCTGGTCACCACGATGTAGAAAAGATGTGGAGACTCTAGAAAGAGTGCAGAGAAGAGCAAGGAAGAGGATTAGGGGACTGGAGACTAAAACATATGAATGGTTGCAGGAACTGGGTATGTTTAGCTTAAGAGAAAGAAGGACTAGGGGAGACATGATAGCAGTGTTCCAATATCTCAGAGGTTGCCACAAAGAAGAGGGAGTCAAACTATTCTCCAAAGCACCTGAGGGTAGAACAAGAAGCAATGGGTGGAAACTAATCAAGGAGAGAAGCAACTTAGAACTGAGGAGAAACTTCCTGACAGTTAGAACAATTAATCAGTGGAACAGAAGTTGCCTCCAGAAGTTGTGAATGCCCCAACACTGGAAGTCTTTAAGAAGATGTTGGATAGACATTTGTCTGAAGTGGTATAGGGTTTCCTGCCTAGGCACGGGGTTGGACTAGAAGACCTCCGAAGTCCCTTCCAACTCTGCTATAAGAAAGAGTTTGAAGGGACCTTGTAGGTCATCTAGTCCAACCCCCCTCAATCAGGAGACCCTACACCAATTCTGTCAGATGGCAGTCCAGTCTCTTCTTGAAAGCTTCCAGTGATGAAGCTCCCACAACTTCTCTTCTCTTCTCTTCTCTTCTCTTCTCTTCTCTTCTCTTCTCTTCTCTTCTCTTCTCTTCTCTTCTCTTCTCTTCTCTTCCCTTCTTTAACAGACAGATTGACAGAGTTTGAAGGGACCTTGTAGGTCATCTAGTCCAACCCCCCCCCCGCCCCAACCAAGCAAGAGACCCTACACCAATTCTGTCAGATGGCAGTCCAGTCTCTTCTTGAAAGCTTCCAGTGATGAAGTCCACAGCTCTTAAGGATTGGACACCCTGACTTAGAAGAGGTTGGTGCTGATGATGGTTTTAATCTTATTTGTCCCAAACAGAGAAGTGGTTGACCTCGTGGGTTATGTGATGCCCGTCTACATAGCCTTCCACCTGTTTGAAGCTCTTTGTGTGAGTCCTTTTCTTTCTCACTTCTTTCCACTGGGCTGGAGAGGGTTAAATAAATTTAAAAGCTGGAGTTAAGCCCTGGCATCCTCAAATGTTTTAGGGTTACAGTCAACTGTGGTTTGTTTAGTAGACCAAACCATGACTTAATGGGGTATATGAAGGTAGTTTGCTGTAGGGTGGAATGGGCGGACTTCAACTCCCAGAATTCTCCAGTCAGCATACTTTGTGGTTGAGTGACTTCAATTCCCAGGATTCCCTAATCAGTCTGCCTTAATTAACTCCCAGAATTCCTCAGTCAGTCTGCCTCACTTCAAATCTCAGAATTCCCCAGCCAGCAATGCTTTAAGATGGGTGAAATTCAATTCCCAGAATCCCTCAGCCAGCCTGCTTTAAGATGGGTGGACTTCCACTCCCAGAATCCCCCATCCAAAATGCTTTAAGATGGGTGGACTTCCACTCCCAGAATCCCCCAGGCAGCATGCTTTAAGATGGGTGAACTTCAATTCCCAGAATTCCCCATCCAAAATGCTTTAAGATGGGTGGACTTCCACTCCCAGAATCCCCCAGCCAGCATGCTTTAAGATGGGTGGACTTCCACTCCCAGAATCCCCCAGGCAGCATGCTTTAAGATGGGTGAACTCCAATTCCCAGAATCCCCCAGTCAGCATACTTTAAGATGGGTGGACTTCAATTCCCAGAATCCCCCAACCAGCCTGCTTTAAGATGGGTGGACTTCAATTCCCAGAATCCCCTAGCCAGCATGCTTTAAGATGGATGGACTTCCACTCCCAGAATCCCCCAGCCAGCATGTCTTAAGCAGGGTGTACTCAGTGCTGGGATTTAATTTTTTTACTACCGGTTCTGTGGGCGTGGCTTGCCTGGCGTGACAGGGGCGCTGCAAAATCCCCATCCCCTCCCAATCGGGAGGCAGAGAATAGATAGGAGCGAGGCCAGTCAGAGGTGGTATTTACCGGTTCCCCGAACTACTCAAAATTTCCACTACCGGTTCTCTAGAACTGGTCAGAACCTGTTGAATGCCACCTCTGGGTGGACTTCAACTCCCAGAATGCCCCAGCCAGCACAGTGAGAACCCTGGGAGTTGAACTCCACGCACCTCCAGTTTGCAGAGGTTCACAAACTCTCTTGTAACCCGTCCTTCTTTTCGTCCCTTGCAGGCGACAACCAGCGGGGTGCTGCGTGGCACCGGAAGGCAGAAACTAGGCGCCATTTTCAACACGTTGGGCTACTACACTGTAGGCCTGCCCTTGGGGGTCGTCCTCCTTTTCGTCGCCAAAATTGGCATGATAGGTACTGGCACTGAGCAGAGAGTGACACGGCAGCTCTTGTCCACGTAATCCTCGAGTTACGATGATAATAATTGAGCCCCACAGTTAGAGTTGTGACTCATGAGGATCCAGTGACGTGCAGTGAGGTGAGGCTGGTGACATCATCAGGAAGGCGGGGAATGGGACCACGTGTGCTGGAGGCTCAGGCTGCCTCAGCCTCCAGCATACGTGATCCCATTCCCCGCTTTCCTGAGCGTGCTCCGCCGGCTCGCGCTCCGCAGTCCTCGAAAGCGACTGGGGAACGACGAGAACCTTCCTGCCTCTGCTGGACTTTGCGCGCTCCTCGCGATTGCATATTGCAGTCGCGAGGAGCGCGCGAAATCCAGCAGAAGCAGGAAGGTTCTCGTCGTTCCCCAGTCGCTTTCGTGCCTTTGTCATCCGGGAGCGCCGATAACATTTCTGCCTCCGCAGCTCCCGGGCGCGGATGGACGGAGGTAGCCAGAATGGCACCGAGGCAGTCCGGCAGGCGAGCGACCGAGGATCAGGCTGCCTCGCTCGCTCTTTCGTCTGCCCTGACCGCCTCGGCATCGGTGTGGCTATATCCGTCCGGCCGCGCCCGAGGCGGTCTGGGCGGACAAAAGAGCTAGCGAGGCAGCCTGATCCTCGGTCGCTCGCCCGCCGGACTGCCTCGGTGCCATTCTGGCTACCTCTGTCCGGCTGTGCCCAGGAGCTGCGGAGGCAGAAATGTTGTCGGCGCTGACGGATGACGAAGGCACGAAAGCGACTGGGGAACGACGAGAACCTTCCTGCCTCTGCTGGAACCCAGTCGCTTTCGTGCTTTCGTCATCCGGGAGCACCGACAACACTTCTGCCTCAGCAGCTCCCGGGCGCGGCCGGACGGATGTATATAATATTATAATGTTATATATATATATATATATATATATATATATATATATATATATATATATATATATATATATATATAGTATATAATATTATATACTATTATTTCATGAAGAGAGGTGAGGCTCTGCCTCCCCTGCCTCCCCTGACCGCACGTCCCTGTGAGGATCATAAAACAGGTCTGATTTGACTTTTGCAATCTTTTTTCCCACAAGGGTTGCTAAGCAAACTCGCTGTTTGCGAAAGGGCGGTTTTTTTGTCGTAAACTGGAAATAAATGCAGGTTTGGAACAAAAAAAAGTCGCAAATCGTAGTCAGGAGGTGATCGTGGGAATCTTCAGATGTGGGACAGTTGCCCAAAAGGTGGACATATGACCGGGGAGAGGGACACGACGACGTCACAACTTCGAAACCAGGTTGCAAGTCATTCCAAAGTTGCTTTTTTTTCAGGCGACAAGTGGACTTTCTTGGTTTTTCTTTGAAGACATTTCGCTTCTCCTGCAAGAAGCTTCTTCGGCTCTGACCGGATGGTGGGGAATGGAAGGATTGATACTCCTTGCAGACAAGCTGGTCATTTGCGTCCTTTTAGAGGGTCGTTGAGGCCAATTGGAAGTTTGTCTGTGTCCTTGGGGACACAGACTGAGGCTTCCCAAGAGCCTGAAGCAAACTCCTGGCAAAAACCCCTTTTATTAATTGACTGTGAATTCGGCTCCTGGTCTTTCAAGGGAGGATTTACGGTCACAGACCTTATCTTGCTTGGAGAGCTCCCAGGCTGATATCTGCAGAACTTGGCAAGGAGTCCCTGAGAGTCATGAACCAATGAAGTGAACTAATGGTCTCCTGCAAACTCCACTCCCCTTTCGCTCCTCTTTTATTCCCTCTGGGAGGGGCCATTCATTGGCCACCTGTGGACTTACTCCCAAGTCGACCCCTGTTCCTTAGCTGTTCCCTTCCTCTGGCAACTCTGTGCATATGCACGCTGGGAACAGGCTCCAGCTGTTCTTCTGCCTCACTGATCTCTGACTCCGAAGGCAGCTGATAACTGGCATACGGTCCTGGCCCCCTCTCTGCCTCCGACACAGAGCCCTCATCCGAGCCTTCCCCAGACTCCAGGACTGGCCCAGGTTCCTCCCCAACCCTCCTCACTGTCCGGATCTTTTGGAAATAAAAAATAAAAGGATGCAAATGACCAGCTGTCTGCAAGGAGTGTCCATCCTTCCCTTCCCCACAATCCGGTCAGAGGTGAAGAAGCTTCTTGGATGAGAAGCAGAACGTCTTCAAAAGAGAAAAAAAAAACCAGAAAGTCCAGTTGCCTCTTGAAAAAAAACACCTTTGGGACAACCACGACCTGAATGTAGGAGAACCTCCGTAGACTTTCAGGATGCAAGTCCCTTTTCCATTTCCACTTAGCGTCTTTAAACTGTCGCTAAGTGATGAGTCCCAAATCGAGGACTACCTGCGTGTAATTAATACAGTGGCACCTGGATACTCAACTGTTTTGAAACTCCTTGAATTTGGTGCTCGACGCATTTTGATGCAAAAATGTTGCCCCGGTACTCATCGTTTGTTTAATACTCAACACATAAGCTAGAACTTGTCGGTGACGGCTGCCTTGTGATTCGCTGCAGCTAGTCCTCGACCTCCGACTGCCGTTGAGTCCAGAATTTCTGTTGCTAAGTGAGAAATTTGTTAAGTGAATGCTGCCCCATTTTACGACCTTCCTTCCCACCGCTGTTAAGTGAATCGCTGCAGTGATTCAATTAGTCACACGGTTGTTAAGTAAATCCGGCTTCCCTGCTTGTCACAAGGTCGCAAAAGTTGATCACGTGAGGCCGGGATACTGCAACCGTCATAAATGTGAGTCAGTGGCCAAGCCCTCTGAGTTTTGATCGCGGGGCCACAGGGAGAGTTGCAACTGCCGTAGGCGCGCAAACAATCACAAGCCACTTTTTTCAGCGCCGTCGTAACTTTACTCCTTAAGCGCATGGTTGTAAGTTGAGGACTCCCTGTGTCCAAGGTCATTAAGTGAGCTTGTCTGGGACAGTCGCAAATGGCAGTCACATGACCTCCGGACACTGTAAGCATCATAAATACGAGAATCATCTTTAAGTCACTTTGAATGGCCGCTAAGTCACCGGTCATAACTTGAGGACTGTCGTGTGATATTTTTTTAAAGTTTCTCCTCTTTGTGCTGTTTCTAGGGTTTTGGCTGGGAATGCTGACTTGCACCCTGATCCCCTGCATCTGTTCCATCACTTACGTTATCCGCATGAACTGGGACCAGGTGGCTGAAGAGGTAAGCGGCAACCACGCTCCACCCCTAGGGAACACTCCCCCTGCAGGACGATTCCTATCTCCCTTTTTTTCCCCCCGTCCTGGCCATTGGCGCTCTTTCACCCCGCTCATCTTACAAGGAGTCCTCTATTGACAACGATGATCAAGCCCAGACTTATATAACGCCGGTCATTAAACAAGTCACCGTGTAACCCCGTCCACTTTTGTAACCGGCTTTTTTTTATTACAGAGGTCGTTAAGTGAACGCCACGGTTGCAGAGCAAAAGCTGTGGTTGTTCAGCAAACGTCGTGGTCGTTAAATGAATCCGTTGTCTTTTCTTTTCTTTTCTTTTTTCTGGAAGGGGGACGTAAACCTTGGTTTCTGGCAAAACGGTACAGGGTTTCCTGCCTAGGCAGGGGGTTGGACTAGAAGACCTCCAAGGTCCCTTCCAACTCTACTATTGTATTGTAAGTGTCGTAAATCATGATTAACCTGACCCCCGGAGGCTGCAAATGGCTGTAATTGTGGGGCAATTGCTGAGCTGCCAAAATTCAAACATATGATCATATGAGTCAGAAACATATGAGTCTTTAAGTAGCCCCTAGGGGAGGTGTGTTGTAGCTATAAGCAGACTCTAAGTGACCAGTCGTAAAGCGAGGATTCCCTCCATGCAGAAATTCCTGTATGTTTTACTTATTGATTGATTGATTTGTTTTGTAGCCTTCCTTTACTATTTCTACAAATAACTCAAGGTGGTGAACATATACAATGCATCTTCCTCCCCCTATTTCCCCAGAAAAACCAACCCTGTGAGGTAGGTTGGCTGAGAAGGAGGGACTAGCCCAAAGTCACCCAGCTGGCTTTCATGTTGAAGGTGGGACTAAAACTCACAGTCTCAAAGTGATTTGCCCAGAATCACCCAGCTAGCTTTTATGTCTAGGCCCTAGGATGATACTAGAATTCACAGTCTCCTGGTGATTGGCCCCAAATCGTCCAACTGGCATTCACAACTGAGGCGGGACTAGAACTCCCCTCTCCAGGTGATTGGCCCAAAGTCACCCAGCTAGCTTTCATGGCTAAGTTGGAACTAGAACTCATAGTCCCCTGGTGATTGGCCCAAAATCATCCAACTGGCTTTCATGCCTAAGGCAGGATTAGAACTCACTATCACCTGGTGATTGGCCCAAAGTCACCCAGCTGGCTTTCATGGCGAAGGTGGGATTAGTATTCACAGTCTCAAACTACCGTTAATTGGCCCAGAGTCACCCAGGTAGCTTTTATGCCTAGGGTGATACTAGAACTCACGGTCTCCTAGTGATTGGCCCAAAGTCACCCAGCTAGTTTTCATGCCTAAAATGGGACTAGAACTCCCTATTTCCTGGTGATTGGCCCAAAGTCACCCAGCTAGTTTTGGGTCTAGAACTCCCTGTCTCCTGGTGATTGGCCCAAAGTCACCCAGCTAGTTTTCATGCCTAAGGTGGGACTAGAACTCCCTGTCTCCTGGTGATTGGCCCAAAGTCACCCAGCGAGTTTTCATACCTAAAGTGGGACTAGAACTCCCTGTCTCCTGGTGATTGGCCCAAAGTCACCCAGCTAGTTTCATGCCTAAGGTGGAACTAGAACTCACTTTCTCCTGGTGATTGGCCCAAAGTCACCCAGCTAGCTCTCATGCCTAAGGTGGGACTAGAACTCCATCTCCTGGTGATTGGCCCAAAGTCACCCAGCGAGTTTTCATGCCTAAGGTGGGACTAGAACTCATAACCATTAGACCAAACTGCCTCTCTTCGTTTCACACTCTTCTAGCAAAAAGGAGTTCTTAGTGTTAAGACGCATGCAAGCGCGCACTGCGCGTGTCCATGTGGACGCCACCGGGCCTGTTCCAACCGTACCGGTTGGAACGGTATCCGGAACCCACCAGTGGTCCATCCCGTCTCCTCGCTCCACTACCCTTCCTGGCCGAACCGCGGAGGAAAACTACAATGCTAATCCGGCCCTCCGAGAAATCCAGTTTGACACCCTGGCCTACAGTCACTGTGTGTGAGTTGGTTGGCCATATAATTTTTTAAAAAAATAAATAAATACGTTTAATAAAATATCTGCTGTCCGGCCCGTCTCTTTTTAGGCCCAGCTCCGTGCCAAACTCTCTCAGAAGCCAGTGGAGGATTTGAACTCGGTTCCCATCCCGGACAAGGCCGTTTCTTCTTCCAATACGGAACGCAAAGCAGGGTTTGGAGGTGAGCGAAGGAGCAAGACTTTGTAGCCGTGCCAGGCCCGGCCTTGCCGATACAGGCAGTCCTCGACTTACGACCATTCGTTCAGTGTCAGGATTAAGGAGTAAGAATCAAGTTTGCATTTTAAAGCAACAAGGAGGGCTTTAATCGAATCGGGTCCTGGAAAAAAAAAAGTTCTTCATTTTAAGATATAGTGAATTGTGGCCTCTATTCTGGTCGTTAAGTCGAGGACTGCCTGGAGCTGTGTTCGAGTCCCGCTTGTCCTTTTCTGTTCCAGGAAACATGGATGCCCAGAACGGCGTTGTGCTTCTGAGCTTCACCATCATAGATGGCCCAACCTTGCAGGACAAGGCAGCGTCCAGTGTCCCCAGGAGGGGCCGCGTTCTGACTACCAAAGAACTGATTGTGAGGCGGGGACTGGCGGTGGCCAGCGCCGTGGGAATTCTAGTCGTGGGAATATTGATACGGATATTCACAGTCGACAATTAACAGCTGGGGAGAGACTAGAACAGCCCCTCTTGAACCCAAGGCAAAGAAACGAGAGCGGGGTGCTCAGTGGCAGGAACCTGTTTCATCCAGCAGAGGGCACTAGTGTGTTATACTCAGAAATTCCACCAGGGGGCAAAGTTCAGAAGTTACAGACGTTATACTCAGAGGTTCAACCAGGGGGCGACGTTCAGAGGTTACAGACGTTATACTCAGCAGTTCCACCAGGGGGCGCCCATCTCAGACAAACATCGTGGGACGTTGGCCATTTTGCTTCGCCCAAGTTGGCCGAATCCGGCGTCTCAACATGCAAAAAGACTTGATTTTGGGGAGTTCAGAAAGTTTATTTCCATCACGCGGCCACCTGTTGTAGATAACCTAACGTATTTCATGTAACCTTTCCAGATAAACATCTTTTAGTAGTAATTTTTTTTTAACATGGTTTTTAAATGTAGGCCAGGGGTGTGCTGGCTGGGGAATTCTGGGAGTTGAAGTCCACAAATCTTAAAGTTGCCAAGTTTGGACACCCCTGATGTACGCCTTTCAAAGAAACAAGAAAAGCAGGTTAGAAAAGGTTAGCAAACAAGCAGATATGGACCCCAGGGAGGTCAAAAAAGTCAAAATGACACTCCAACCATGTCATACCATGTTTCCCCGAAAATAAGACCTCCCTGGATAATAAGCCCGATCGGGCTTCTGAGCGCATGTGCTAAAATAAGCCCTCCCTGAAAATATTGCAACGCAGTAGCAGCCATGAGGTGACCACGCTCGCCGCCTCCTGCACCTCAAAAATAATAAGACCTCCCCCAAAATAAGGCCAAGTGCTTATTTCGGGTGTGGATGGGTCAAAAGAAAATAAGACCCTGTCTTATTTTCGAGGAAACACAGTAGAAGTTTCATTCTTGTTTACGTGGGATTGCAAAGATGAAGTTCCAATGACATGGTTGGAAGGGTGCCATTTTGACTTTTTTGACCGCCTTGTGGATGCCAGTGGCCCTCTATTTTTTGGGGGGGTGGGGTGCCCTTTAATTTAAAGAGATTAACCCAAGCAGCAGACGGGGTAATTAATGTAAGATTTATTTGGCTTGTGCAAGGTGGGTTTTTTTTTAGCTATGGTTTGGTCCAACGAAGCTCTGAGGATCTTAGCTAGGAACTCAAGAATGCTATTTATACACGGAACACAATCTAACCAGGATTAGGCCCCCCTTCGGGTTTCTCTCTCAAGCTTCCAGCATTTGGAAGATTCTCCTTTCCGTCCACCGTAGTTCATTCGTAGGTTTTAATCACTTACTATTGTAGGAAGAAAAATTTACAAACCAGTGAGAAACGTACTGGAAATAAAATGGAGGCTGATTGGAAAGGATTCAGAACTACAGTGTGTAGTTGTGGGACAGCTGACAAATTGGTTTGACGAGTACCCGGATTGCTATAGGGTTCTGAGATGCTCCAGGGGGTTGTGCAATATAGTGAGCCTTGTGTCTTTTGCTATTCTGATGGTGGTGAGTTAATCCTATTATTTCCTAGAAGTCATTTCCTGTTCTTAGAATTTGGGGATGCCCCCCCCCCCCTGTAAATTTTAATCCCATCAACTGGAGTTGAAGGTGTTTTATTTGTGAATAGGCTGGCCTGGATTTCTTAATGGGCACAAAATATCCATCTCTAAAGACTTCGGGCATCTGCTGGAGGCTGTGGGGTGTTGCTTTCTGCCTCTAAGAACACGTTTCTCCATTTCTCCTTTGGGGAAATAGACTATTCAGCCTCTTTTAATATTCCCCCCAAAATTTCAATCTTTAGAAAGGTGTGTGGTTACTTCTTACACTATTAATCCTAGTTTGTTTGACGTCTGCTGGTTTCAAACCTAGGGTGATTGAACCAATGGCCAAGGGATGCCTAGGGCGTGCTCAGGATAATGGGATGCGGAACTGATCTTGAGAGATAGGAAGAAGCATATTTGCAACTGTCAGAGAAAAGGTTGCTAAGCCCAAAGCAGCAATAAGGACGTGGGAAACATCTTAGAAGATACCTTCACTAGTATCTTGAGCTGTAAATATGAGCTGGAGGGTGAGATTTACTTTCAATAACTGCGGAGCTCCTGTACAATGAATTTATTCCAGCTGGGGATGGTGGGAATTGTAGTACAGCTACATCATGCCTCCAATAGCATACGGCCTAACACATTACTCTCAAACCTCTGGACATATCCTTGGGTAGCATTTCTCAAGCTTGGCAGCTGGACGATGGGTGGATTTCCACTCCCAGAATTCCCCAGTCAGCGTGCTTTAAGATGGCTGACTTCCACTCCCAGAATTCCCCAGCTAGCATGCTTTAAGATGGTTGATTTCGACTCCCAGAATTCCCCAGTCAGCCTGCTTTAAGATGGCTGACTTCCACTTGCAGAATTCCCCAGCCAGCCTGCTTTAAGATGGCTGATTTCCACTCCCAGAATTCCCCAGTCAGCGTGCTTTAAGATGGCTGACTTCCACTCCCAGAATTCCCCAGTCAGCATGCTTTAAGATGGCTGATTTCCACTCCCAGAATTCCCCAGTCAGCCTGCTTTAAGATGGCTGACTTCCACTTGCAGAATTCCCCAGCCAGCCTGCTTTAAGATGGCTGACTTCCACTCCCAGAATTCCCCAGTCAGCATGCTTTAAGATGGCTGATTTCCACTCCCAGAATTCCCCAGTCAGCGTGCTTTAAGATGGCTGATTTCCACTCCCAGAATTCCCCAGTCAGCGTGCTTTAAGATGGCTGATTTCCACTCCCAGAATTCTCGTCAGCGTGCTTTAAGATGGGTGGACTTCCACTCCCAGAATTCCCCAGCCAGCCTGCTTTAAGATGGGTGGACTTCAATTCCCAGAATTCCCCAGCAAGCATGCTTTAAGAGGGATGGACTTCCACTCCCAGAATCCCACAGCAAGCATGCTTTAAGATGGATGGACTTCAATTCCCAGAATCCCACAGCCATCATGCTTTAAGAGGGGAGGAATTCCACTCCCAGAATTCCCCAGCCAATATGCTTTAAGATGGGTGGGCTTCCACTCCCAGAATTCCCCAGCCAGCCTGCTTTAATATGGGTGGACTTCCACTCCCAGAATCCCCTAGTCAGCCTGCTTTAAGATGGCTGACTTCCACTCCCAGAATTCTCCAGTCAGCCTGCTTTAAGATAGTGGTGAATTCTGGGTGTTGAAGTCCACCCAACGTCCAGCTGTCACGCCTGAAAAACACTCTGCATAGATCAAAAATATCTCTGTGGAGGACAAACCGGGACAAAATCAGCTGCCCTCAGAGCAAAACAATTTTGGGTTCAAATGCATCCCTCTTTTGTTCCCTGCCATAAAATTGTCTTTCCCGGAGAGAAGAAATATAAGAATATAGAAGATATATTCTCACCCGAGAAATCAACCTTTGCCGCTTACCCTAGTTGAGTTTAATGATTAAGGAGAAATTGTGTTAACTCTTGTAAGTAGGTGTTAGAAAAAACACCCCACCCGACACACACACACACATACACACACATGCCTGGAACAGTTTTTTTTTTTAACACCACATTGTGCGATGATGGCCTCTGTGGAATTGCGCTCTCAGAAAAGTACCACCTGAAAAAAGGGGGAGAAAAAATGTTAAAACTTCTGCATTAAAAAAAAAAGGACAAGAGATACAGGTAGTTCTTGACCGATGATTATTGCAATTGGGACCTTACAACCTTACTGACCCTTCAAAGTTACAAAGGCACTGAAAAAATGACTTATGACCGTTTTTCACATTTATGACCGTTGCAGCATTCCCCTTGGTCACATAAGTAAACTTCAAATGCTTGGCAACTGGTATATCCTATCATCTACCTACCTACCTACCTACCTACCTACCTACATCTATCTATCTATCTATCTATCTATCTATCTATCTATCTATCTATCTATCTATCTATCTATCTATCTATCTATCATCTATCTATCTATCTATCTATCACCTATATCTCTCTATCTATCTTTATCTATCTGTATCTATCATCTATCTATCTATCATCTATCTATCTATCTATCTATCTATCTATCTATCTATCTATCTATCTATCTATCTATCATCTATCTATCTATCTATCTATCTATCTATCTATCTTGTATCTATCATCTCTATCTGTCTGTCTGTCTGTCTGTATCTATCATCTATCTATCTATCTATCTATCTATCTATCTATCTATCTATCTATCTTGTATCTATCATCTCTATCTGTCTGTCTGTCTGTCTGTATCTATCATCTATCTATCATCTATCTATCTATCATCTATCTATCTATCTATCTATCTATCTATCTATCTATCATCTATCTATCTATCTATCTATCTATCTATCTCTATCTATCCATCTATCTATCTATCTCTATCTATCTATCTATCTATCTATCTATCTATCTATCATCTATCTATCTATCTATCTATCTATCTATCTATCTATCTATCATCTATCTATCTATCTCTATTCTATCTTTCTATCATCTTCCTTCCCATCCCTCCCTACTTCTGTCTCTATCATCTTTCTCTTCTCTTCTCTCTCTCTCTCTCCATCCATCCAATCATCTACATCTACTCATCTATTTATCCAAATATAAAATAACAGAATTGGAAGGGACCTTGGAGGTCTTCTAGTCCAACCCCCTGCTTAGGTAGGAAACCCTATACCGTTTCAGACAAATGGCTATCCAACATCTTCTTAAAGACTTCCAGTGTTGGGGCATTCACAACTTCTGGAGGCAACTTCTGTTCCACTGATTAATTGTTCTCACTGTCAGGAAATTTCTCCTCAGTTCTAAGTTGCTTCTCTCCTTGATAAGTTTCCACCCATTGCTTCTTGTTCTGTCCTCAGGTGCCTTGGAGAATAGTTTGACTCCCTCTTTTTTGTGGAAACCTCTGAGATATTGGAAGACTGCTATCATGTCTCCCCTGGTCCTTCTTTTCATTCCACTAGACATACCCAGTTCCTGCAACCGTTCTTCATATGTTTTAGGTCCCCTAATCACACAGCCTCGACAGGTGCTGCAACCTGAGCTGAGCTCCATCCTCTGCACATCAAAGGTGACTCTTGATCTCATCGTAAATACTTTAATCTTGTTTTCCTGGCAGCCATCTGGAGTGCATTGGCATGTTTTCTTTTCAAATTCCCAGGCTATTTTCCACCCGAGAGATTTCCTGGTTGCCTCTCATCCAAATAATAACTTGATATTCCCCTGCTTGGCTTCCCACTAGATGCGAGATGCCATTGTCAGCGAGAGGACGGACAGTCCTCGACATACGACCGTTCGTTTATGGACCGCTCAGAGTCCCATTAACTCCCATTAACCCCTGCCTCTTCCTTAGCAACAGGAAATTTCATCCTCCATGCTGGTCGTAAGTCGAGGTGTAAGCTCAAGCAGTTGCTAAACAAGCGGTCGTAAGTCCAAGACTAGCTATTGCATTTCCGGAAGCTTTGTGGAGGGGTCCATTTCTTGTTTCGGCCTACTGTTGTGGCCCGCCAGTGGCCAGCGTAACTACCAGTAGATTCGGCCAGTGAGGAGGTTGGGGAGGAACCTGAGCAGCAGCCCCCATTTCCCAGACCCCCCCTCCCCTCCAGTTTTCCTGACACCCTGCCAGAAAGAGAACTTCTAAGTCTCTTTTAATAGCTAGCTGCTTTACAAGAGAAACTCGGTGCATTGTGGTCAATTTTATCTTCTCGCCCTCCAAGTAAGACCTCCCTTGCCCTGGTAGAAGTGGGCCCTCCTCCTACTTGCAATAGGGGACCCCAGGTCAGCTGCATTCAGACAACCAAACAGCTACTTGTGTAGGTTGTGGTTTGCCGGCAGCCTGCGGAGCTGGCAGTAGAGTCGGAGAGTGAGGAGGTTGGGGAAGAACATGGGCCAGTCCTGGAGTCTCTGAGGAGGGCTCTGTGTCGGAGGCAGGGAGGGGGCCAGGGCTGTCCGACAGTTATCAGCTGCCTTCAGAGGCAGGCATCAGTGAGGCAGAAGAACAGCTGGAGCCTGTTCCCAGTGTGCGCATGCGCAGAGCTGCCAGAGGAAGGGAACAGCTAAAGAAGAGGGGTCGACTTGTGAGTAAGGCAGTGGTGGGTTCCTGCCGGATCGCACCGGATCGCGCGCTCCCTTTCGGCGCTAAACCCGGAAGTACGTTCTGGCCCCGCCCCTGGCGACAGGACGATGCTTGCCTGCGCTCCACCAGCTCGGCTGGGAGCGGAGACGTTTCCTCAGCGGAGCGGAGTGCCTGAAAGGGACGCAGGCTCAGCCTGCCAGGCTGCCACCGCTCCACTGAAGACATTGCTGAGCAGAGAAACGTCTCCGGTCCCAGCCGAGCTGGTGGAGCGCAGGCAAGCGTCGTCCTGTTGCCAGGGGCGGGGCCAGAACGTACTTCCGGGTTCAGCGCCGAAAGGGAGCACCCGATCTGGTGCGATCCGGCAGGAACCCACCACTGGAGTAAGGCCACAGGTGGACGATGAATGGCCCCTCCCAGAGGGAATAAAAGAGGGGCGAAAGGGGAGTGGAGCTTGCAGGAGACACTGAGTTCGCTTAATTGGTTCGTGACTCTCCGGGACTCCTTGCCAAGTTCTGCAGATGTCGGCCTGGCAGCTCTCCAAGCAAGATAAAGTCTGTGACTGTAAATCCTCCGTGGAAAGACTTTGTTGGATGTGAATGACCAGAATTCACAGTCAATTAATAAAAGGGTTTTTTGTTGGGACAAGGAGGTTGCTTCAGGCTCTTGGGAAGCCTCAGTCAGAACACCTATTCCGGAGCCCTGACGTCACACATCCTGGCCAGGACTCACCTTGATCACAACAGCGGCCACGATACCAAGAACTGCCAGGGCGACGAGGCCAAACTTCCACATGCTGAACCGCTTCAAGACGATGAATTTAGCCCAATCCACCTTCTTCTGGCTGTTAGGGGGGTACCGAATACTGTTGGCGGCTTCCATCTTGAACGACCGGATGAGACAGGCGCGGAGATGGGAAAAGGTATCGAAGCCGAAACGGCCGTGGTAGGCACCCATGCCACTGTTACCTGTGGGGAGAATCAGTTTTTAAGGGTCATAGGTGGGGAGAAGGGAGTTGTATAAAAACCAGGAGACAGGGAGTTCTAGTTCTGTGTTAGGCATGAAATCTGGCTGGCGGACTTTGGGCCAATCACCAGGAGATGGTGAGTTCTAGTCCCCTTTAGGCATGAAAGCCAGCTGGGTGACTTTGGCCCAGTCACCAGGAGACAGTGAGTTCTAGTCCTGACTGAGCTATGAAAGTCAACTGGGTGCCTTTGGGCCAATCACCAGGAGACGGTAAATTCTAGTTCTGTGTTAGGCATGAAACCTGGCTGGAGGACTTTGGGCCAATCAGCAGGAGACGGTGAGTTCTAGGTCCCCGTCCCCCCCCTTTAGGCATGAAACCTGGTGGGTGACTTTGGCCCAGTCATCAGGAGACAGTGAGTTCTAGTCCTGGTTGAGATATGAAAGTCAACTGGGTGACTTTTGCCCCAAATACTAGGGGATGGTGAGCCCTAGTCCCCCCACCCTTAAGCATAAAAACCGGCTAGGTGACTTTGGGCCAATCACCAGGAGAAGGTGAGTTCTAGTCCCCCCTTAGGCATGAAAACCTGGTGGGCGACTTTGGCCTAGTCGGCAGGAGACAGTGAGTTCTAGTCCTGGCTGAGGCATGAAAGTCAGCTAGGTGGCTTTTGCCCCAAATACTAGAGGATGGTGAGTTCTAGTCCCCCCCCCCCCCCTTAGGCATGAAAGCCAGTTGGGCAACTTTGGGCCAATCACTAAGAGACGGTGAGTTCTAGTCGTCCCCCTCCCTTAGGCATGAAAGCCAGCTGGGTGACTTTGGGCCAATCACCAAGAGACGGTGAGTTCTAGTCCCCCCCCCCCTTAGGCATGAAAGCCAGCTGGGTGACTTTGGGCCAATCACTAAGAGACGGTGAGTTCTAGTCCCCCCCCCCCCCTTAGGCATGAAAGCCAGCTGGGTGACTTTGGGCCAATCACCAAGAGACGGTGAGTTCTAGTCCCCCCCCCCCCTTAGGCATGAAAGCCAGCTGGGTGACTTTGGGCCAATCACCAAGAGACGGTGAGTTCTAGTCCCCCCCCCCCCCTTAGGCATGAAAGCCAGCTGGGTGACTTTGGGCCAATCACTAAGAGACGGTGAGTTCTAGTCCCCCCCCCCCCCTTAGGCATGAAAGCCAGCTGGGTGACTTTGGGCCAATCACCAAGAGACGGTGAGTTCTAGTCCCCCCCCCCCCTTAGGCATGAAAGCCAGCTGGGTGACTTTGGGCCAATCACCAAGAGACGGTGAGTTCTAGTCCCCCCCCCCCCTTAGGCATGAAAGCCAGCTGGGTGACTTTGGGCCAATCACCAAGAGACGGTGAGTTCTAGTCCCCCCCCCCCCTTAGGCATGAAAGCCAGCTGGGTGACTTTGGGCCAATCACCAAGAGACGGTGAGTTCTAGTCTCGTCTTAGACACAAAAGCCAGCTGGGCGACTTTGGGCCAATGCCTTTCAGCTCAACCCTCCTCACAGGGTTGTTGTGGTAGGAAAAATAGGAAGAGGAAGGAGCATTAGGTATGCCTGCCACCTTGAGGTACTAATAAAATAATAAAGGTGGGATATGCATAAATAAATAAAATAAAAGCAAATTGAAAAACCTAATTCATAAATAAAAATAAATATATATCTCTTCCCTTTCAAAGCCTCTAGAACCATGGTGGCAAACCTATGACACGCCTTCCACAGATGGCATGCGGAGGCCTCTCTCCGTCGCCCAGGTCAGCTTTACCACGCATGAGTGCGCGCCTCCCACCGTCTAGCTGATTTTTGGATCTCTGCCGGGCATATGGGAGACGTACGCGCATGTGCGGGAAGGCACGTGGGGGAGGGGTCGCGCGCACATGCGCGTGGGGGTAGCACACCTCCCCCACCGTTTTTGGTTTCAGGAGGCTTCAGGGAGGCCTGCTAGGCCCAAAATGTACCTGTGTGTGTGTGTGTGTGTGAGAGAGAGAGAGAGAGAGAGAGAGACATGCGCAGGAGGGGCGAATTGCATTATTTACCTCAGTTTCTTGATAATTTACCTCAGTTTCTTGATAATTACACACACGTGCGATTTCGGCACGTGAGGAAAAAAAGGTTAGCCATCGCGGTTCTAGAAGATCTATTGCACAAAAGATGTCTGTTGCTTTGGGCATACCTTGCCAAATTGGGACGTCAGATAAGTCAAGGCGTTACATTAAATGTTAAAATGTCAGCTTCTTTTTCCAGCATTCCTGCTCACTGGCCAGCTTTAATCCAACCTGGCTAAACAGCATGCTGGGACTGGGAAGGTGGCCTTGGGGGAAGGAGGAATCTTAGCAGAAAATGTCCCAAAGGTGCTTTTTTTCAGGAGGCAATTGCACTTTCTGGGTTTTTTATTCCTTTTGAAGACGTTTTGCTTCTCATCCAAGAAGCTTCAACAGAACTGAGGAAGCTTTTTGAATGAGAAGCAAAACGTCTTCAAAAGGAGGGAGAGGGGAAAGAAAGTCCAGTGGCCTCCTGAAAAAAGTACCTTTGGGACAGCCATGACCTGGATTTTGGAGAATCTCTACCAACGTTTAGCTATGCAATTTGGGATAAAGACCCTTTGAATGGCTGTGGGAACAGGAATGGATTTCCAGAGGAAAAATTGCAGACTACAAGAGCTATTTGCACCACTCAGGTGACCCTGAGGACACAGATAAATCTCTAAGGGGCCTCAATGACTTTCTAAAAAGGATGCAAATGGCCAGCTGCCTGCAAGGAGTATCAATCCTTCCCTTCCCCACCATCCTGTCAGAGTTGAAGAAGCTTCTTGGATGAGAAGCGAAATGTCTTCAAAAGGAAAAAAAATCAGAAAGCCCAGTTGCCTCTTGAAAAAAAAAGCACCTTTGGGGCAACTGTGGCTTGGATGATGGAGAATCTCTATAGACTTTTAGCTATGCAATTTGGGATGGACACCTTTTGAATGATTGTGGGAGTAGGAATGGATTTCCAGAGGGAAAAAATGGCAGACTACAGGAACAATATTGCACCAGCCAGGTGACCTTGAGGACACAGATAAACCTCCAAGTGGCCTCGATGGCCCTCTAAAAGGATGCAAGTGACCAGCTGTCTGCAAGGAGTATCGATCCCTTCCGTTCCCCACCATCCGGTCAGAACTGAAGAAGCTTCTTGGATGAGAAGCGAAACGTCTTCAAAAGAAAAATAACCAAGAAAGTCCATGTTGCCTCCTGAAAAAAAAGCCCCTTTGGGACAACCAAGGACTTGGAGGACGGAGAACCTCTTAAAGACTCTAAGCAGAAAATCGTTCTAATTGGGGAACCCAAACGGCCTTCCCCTCTGAGACTCACCCACGCCCCCGAAAGGTAAACCAGGAATGGAGAAGTGCATGAGGACGTCGTTTGCGGTCACTCCGCCACTGGAGGTTTCGGCAATCATTTTATCGATGACCTGGGAGGCAAGAGAGAAGAACAGGGACTGCAAAGGACGTCGACACATCGGTTGATCTGGATGAGAAATCAATGCCAACTCCCATGTGGATGGGTGGGGTACAGCTAGTCCTCGACTTACGACAGTTCCACCGCACTGAAAATAGGGACCGACGACAGCATTTCCCACTCGCGACTTTTGCAGCATCCCCATTAACCCCTGGTCAAAATTCAGACGCTTGGCAACTGGTTCATATTTATGACGGTCGCATTAACCATGGGTCACGCAATCCCCTTTTGTGACCTTCAGCTTGTTGGATTTACTTATCATGTTCCTAACTTATGGACTGTGGCAAGAAAGTTCGTAAAATGGGGAAAGAGTCACTTAACAAACGACTCGAGAAGGGAAAGGGAGAGAAAGAAAGAATGAAAGGAAGGAGGGAGGGAGGGAGGAAAAAAAAGGGAGGGAGGAAGGAAAGAAAGAAGAAAAAGGAAGGAAGGAGCTAGGAAGGAAGGAGAAAAGGAAGGAAAAAGGAGGGAGGGAGGAAGGAAAGAAAGAAGAAAAAGAAAGGAAGGAAGGAGCTAGGAAGAGAGGAAGGAAAGAAAGAAAAAGAAGAAAAAGAAAAAAGGAAGGAAGGAGCAAGAAAGAAAGGAAGAAAGAGGAAGGGAGGGAGGGAGGAAAGAAAGAAGAAAAAGAAAGGACGTTAGGAAAGAAAGAAAAAGAAAGGAAGGAGCAAGGAAGAAAAGAAGGAAAGAAAAAAGAAAGAAAAAGGAAGGAAAGAAAGAAAGAAAAAGGAAAAGAAAGAAAAAAGGAAGGAAGGAAGGAAGGAAGAGGGAGGGAGGAAAGAAAAGAAAGAAAGAGAAAGAAAGAAAGAAAGAAAAGAAAGAAAAAGGAAGAAAGAGAAGGAAGAAAAAGAAGGATAATAATAATCCAGGAAAGGTTTATATCCGAAGGAAGAGAGTCCTGAATTGAAGGGCACGGAATGATGTGGGAGGCCTACCCTACCTTGCTGTTGTTGGAGAAGACGTAGAGGGCCAGGGGCTTCTCCCGCTGGTTGATGAACTGGATGGCTTCCTCTAGGCCCTTCACCGTGACGATGGGCAGGATGGGGCCGAAAATCTCTTCCTGCATGACACGGGCTTCCGGATTGACGTCCGTCAGGATGGTGGGAGCTGGAAAAGAGAGGAAGGGAGAGAAGGCCACGAAAATAGCCACGGTTCTTGGCTTAGTGGCAGGGCCAGCCCTAGCATATGTTTTTACCTACTATATTTATATTTATTGAGAGTTTTACAGAAACTCAAAGACAAAGGAAGGAAGGAAAGAAGGAATGAAGGAGAGGGAGGGGAAAGAAGGAATGAAGGAAAAAAGAAAGGAAAGAAAGAAGAAGGGATGGTAGGTGGGAGGAAGGAAGGAAGAAGGAAGGAGAGAGAGAGATGGGGAAGGAAGAAGGAAGGAAAGAAGAGAGAAAAGAAAGAAAGGAAGGAAGGAAAGATGGAGGGAAGGAAGGAGGGAAGAAGGAAGGAGAAAGAAAGAGGGAGGGATCGATTGATTGATTTTTAAGAGATGAACCCATTAAACTTTGGAGTCTGAAATGGTAGAGGTTTTCCTGCCTAAGCAGGGGGTTGGACTAGAAGACCTCCAAGGTCCCTTCCAAATATGTTCTTGTGATCTGTTCATCTTTTACACTCGGGTCAAACTGAAATTCTTGGATGGCCTTAAGTTATTAGAACATAGACTCCCAGGGCTGGTAGGGACCTTGGAGGTCTTCTAGTCCAACCCCCTGCCAAGGCAGAAGACCTTATTTGCTATCCCTACAAGACATTTTAAAGGCCTTCAATAAATGGAGGGGAGTGTGTGTGTTGGGGGCTCACCTATGAAACGGGTGGACTCATCCGTTTCACCCCCGTAGGCCACCTTCTGTCCTTCCAAAAGGCCCATCAGTCTCTTGAAATGGCGCTTGTTCACGATCCGCTCGTAATCCGGGGAGTCCTTAACGTTCTCGCCGTAAAATTCCTGTGAGGGAATCAACATGGACGGGTTGCTTTATGTAACCAGGATTGGCCTCGGCCTTACGAGAAGTCCTTGAGTTATGATGACCACAATGGAGATTGGAAGTTCCATCACTAAGAGAGATGGGAGGGAGGGAAAGGAGGGAGGGAGGGAGGGAGGGAGGGAAGGAAGGAAGGAAGAACAACAGCAGAAAGAACAACAGAAAGCAAAAGGGAGAGCAAGGAAGAAAGCAAAAGGGAAAAAGGAAGAGAAAGGATGGAAATAGAATAGGAAGGGAGGAAGGGAGGGAGGGAGGAAGGAAGAAGAGAGAGGGAAGGAGATAGGGAGGAAGGAAAGAGGGATGGGGAAGAGAGGGAAGAAGGGAGGAAAGGAGGAAGGGAGGGAGGGAGGAGACAGAGGGAAGGAGATAGGGGGGAAGGAAGGAAGAGAGACGGAGGGAGGGAGATAGGGAGGGAGGAAAGAGGGAGGTGGAAGAGAGGGAAGAATGGAGGAAAGAAGGGAGGGTGGGAAGAAGGAAGGGAAGGAGATAGGGAGGGAGGGGGGAAGAAGAGAGAGGGAAGGAGATAGGGAGGGAGGAAGGAAAGAAAGAGGGAGGGGGAAGAGAGGGAAGAAGGAAGGAAAGAAGAAAGGGAGGGAGGAAGGAAGAAGACAAAGGGGAGATAGGGAGGAAGAAAGGAAGAGAGGGAGGGAGATAGGGAGGGAGGGAGGAAAGAGGGAGGGGGAAGAGAGGGAAGAAGGAAGGAAAGAAGGGAGGGAGGGAGGAAGGAAGGAAGAAAGAAAGGAAGGGAAGAAGATAGGGAGGAAGGAAGGAAGGGAGGGAGAGGGAAGGAGATAGGGAGGGAGGAAGAGAGAGGGAAGGAGGGAGATAAGGAGGGAGGAAGGAAGGAAAGAGGGAGGGGGAAGAGAGGAAAGAAGGAAGGAAAGAAGGAAGAGACGGAGGGCGGAAGGAGAAAAGGAAAGGGGGGGAAAGGAGACCAATTTTTCCAACCTGATTTCCTTCAGCATAAAAGGGAAAAAAGAGAAATTTTGAATTTCCTGTATTAAGATCCTGTCATTTTGCCCTGGAGTTCCCGTGGGATTTGTTTCATGCCTGGCCTACCTCGAAGGCTTGGGGTTGGGGATTTACACCCTTCCCCTGCAGTTACAACCCCGGGAAGCTTTTGCTAAGCCATCAGTGCAAAAAAGAAGCCACTTCCATTTTATTATAACCCCAAATCTTTGTGTTGCTGCTTGCAAAGGAAGCTGCTTTGCTCCTAATCCCGGCCGAGGAAAAAAGTTTCCTCTGGAGTTTTGGTCAAGGAACAATGCACGTTTCTCTCTTTTGGAAGATTCAACTGGCATTTGCCCAGAAACTCCGAAGTTCTGATGCCATCAAGACAGTGGTGAAATCTAATTCCCGCCCGCCTCCACCGGTTCTGTGGGTGTGGCTTGGTGGGCAGGTGGTGGCCTTGTGACTGGGTGGGCGTGGCCAATTTTTTTTTCACTCTCTAAAGCATTTTTTTCCTACCTATTCGCCCAAACTGGCAGGGAAAAAATGCTTTAAAAAGTGGGGAAAACAACCTTCCGAGGATCGCGTGACTCACAGCTTTTTTTTACTACTGCTTTGCAGAACAAATGACAACCGTCCCTAGCGGTTCGGCTGAACCAGGCCCAACCGGGAGGATTTCACCCCCGCGTCAAGACCTGGTTTTACCCCCCAGTGGCCTTCCCACGGCCTCGTTCTTACCTTGAGGTTCTTTTTAATGATCTCCACGACCGTCTTCTGAATGGATGGGCTGCATAGGATGTAATCCGGGGCAATGCAGGTCTGGCCACAATTCATGTATTTCCCCCACGCGATGCGCCTGAAGGATGAAAGGATCCCAGAAGGTTAAGAGGAGGAAGGGGCTCCTTTCTATCCTCCTTCTCTGTGATTCCCTGTTCTGTTCTGTTCTATCCTATTCTTATTTCTATTCTATTCTCATTTCTTATTCTATTCTTTTCTATTCCATTCCATTCCATTTCTACATTCTATTCTATTCTCATTCCTTATTCTATTCTATTCTATTCTACTCTATTCTCTCTGTTTTCTATTCCATTCCAGTCCATTCATTCTATTATTCTATTCAATTTTTCTATATTTATTCTATTCTATCCCACTTCTACATTCTAATATATTCTATTCTTATTTCTATTCTATTCTTATTTCTATTCTATTCTCATTTCTTATTCTATTCTCATTTCTATTCTATTCTATTGTGATTTCTGTTCTCTTCTGTTCTATCCTACCCTATTCTTATCTCTATTCTATTCTCATTTCTTATTCTATTCGATCCCATTTCTACATTCTATTCTATTCTCATTTCTTATTCTATTCTCATTTCTATTCTATTCTATTCTCATTTCTTATTCTATTCTATTCTCATTTCTATTCTGTTCTGATTTCTGTTCTGTTCTGTTCTATCCTACCCTATTCTTATTTCTATTCTATTCTATTCTCATTTCTATTCTGTTCTATTGTGTTTTCTGTTCTGTTCTATCCTATCTTATTCTTATTTCTATTCTATTCTTATTTCTATTCTATTCTCATTTCTTATTCTATTCTCATTTCTTATTCTATTCTCATTTCTATTCTATTCTATTCTCATTTCTATTCTATTCTATTGTGATTTCTCTTCTGTTCTGTTCTATCCTATCCTACCCTATTCTTATTTCTATTCTATTCTCATTTCTTATTCTATTCTATTCCATTCCTACATTCTATTCTATTCTCATTTCTTATTCTATTCTATTCTACTCTATTCTCTATGTTTTCTATTCCATTCCAGTCCATTCATTCTATTATTCTATTCAATTTTTTCTGTATTTATTCTATTCTATCCCATTTCTACATTCAATAATACAATACAATAGTAGAGGTGGAAGGGACCTTGGAGGTCTTCTAGTCCAACCCCCTGCCTAGGCAGGAAACCCTATACCGCTTCAGACAAATAGCTATCCAACATCTTAAAGACTTCCAGTGTTGGGGCATTCACAACTTCTGGAGGCAACTTCTGTTCCACTGATTAATTGTTCTAACTGTCAGGAAGTTTCACCTCAGTTCTAAGTTGCTTCTCTCCTTGATTAGTTTCCACCCATTGCTTCTTGTTCTACCCTCAGGTGCCTTGGAGAATAGTTTGACTCTCTCTTCTTTGTTATATTCTATTATATTCTATTCTTATTTCTATTCTATTCTTATTTCTATTCTATTCTTATTTCTATTCTATTCTCATTTCTATTCTATTCTATTGTGATTTCTGTTCTGTTCTGTTCTATTCTATCCCATTTCTACATTCTATTCTATTCTTATTTCTATTCTATTCTCATTTCTTATTCTATTCTCATTTCTATTCTATTCTCATTTCTATTCTATTCTCATTTCTGATTCTATTCTATTCTCATTTCTATTCTATTGTATTGTGATTTCTGTTCTGTTCTGTTCTATCCTACTCTATTCTTATTTCTATTCTATTCTCATTTCTTATTCTATTCCATTCCATCACATTTCTACATTCTATTCTATTCCAATTGGGCCTAGTCACTCTCTCACGCCCGCCTACTTGACAGGATTGTGGTTGTGAGGACAAATAAAAGAGAGAATGGTATGTATGTTGAATCAAACACCAGAAGGAAAAGAAGGAAATAATGTCATCATTATTTTGATTACAACTTGTGCGCTAATCTGTATTAAAATGGCACCTTTGTCTACCATGTGAAACCATCACGATTCAAAACATGTTAATTGTTTGGGTGTGTAGATACATCTCGACAAAAGTACGTCCCTCCTACACATCCATCCCACACAAAAGTTTTCCCACGGTTGCTTTAAAAAGGGGTGAGTAAATTTACTCAGCTCTGCGTTAGACCTAGATCTAACAATCCAAACTTTTCAAAGTTGGCCGTTCCATTCCATTCTGTAATTCTATTCTTCTTTCTATTCTCCATCCTAGCCTATTCCTACGTCCGTGCCAGTTGCCAAGCATCTCCATTTCCATCCTGTGAACCTTGGACATGCTGGACGGCGTGTGAGAAAAAGTTCCTTTTTCAGTGCCTTTGAAATCTGGCTACCGGTCGAAAATGCCAAACCTACCTGCAGGCCACCTCAAGATTGCAGCCCTCATCGATGTAACAGGGGCTCTTCCCGCCCAGCTCGAGCGTGACGGGGGTCAGATGCTTGGAGGCGGCTTCCATAACAATTTTGCCAACGGTGCTGTTGCCCGTGTACAAGATGTGGTCAAATCTTTGCTTCAGCAGTTCCGTCGTCTCCGGCACTCCTCCGTTGACCACTGGATACAGATCCTGGGGGAGGGGGGGGTTGGGACAGGGGATACAGGCGGTCCTCGAGTTACGACCACAGTTGAGCTCCAAATCTATGTGGCTAAGTAAAACCTTTGCTAATTTTGGCGAATGCTACAACTTTTCTTGCCACCGTGGTTAAGGGAATCCTTGCGTTTGTTAAGTGAACTATGGGATTGTTAAGTGAATATGGATCCCCTATGGAGTTTCCTGGTCAGAATAAGGCAATACAATAGCAGAGTTGGAAGGGACCTTGGAGGTCTTCTAGTCCAACCCCCTGCCTAGGCAGGAAACCCTATACCGTTTCAAACAAATGGCTATCCAACATCTTCTTAAAGACTTCCAGTGTTGGGGCATTCACAACTTCTGGAGGCAACTTCTGTTCCACTGGTTAATTGTTCTCACTGTCAGGAAGTTTCTCCTCAGTTCTAAGTTGCTTCTCTCCTTGATTAGTTTCCACCCATTGCTTCTTGTCCTGCCCTCAGGTGCCTTGGAGAATAGTTCAACTCCCTCTTCTTTGTGGCAACCCCTGGGATATTGGAACACTGGTATCATGGGGAAGAAAATGGTAAGTGAGCATTTGTCTACCCTAGACGAGTTCAAATCACCAGGACCGGATGGATTACACCCCAGGGTTCTGAAGGAACTAGCAGACGAGATCTCAGAACCACTGAATTTTATCTTTCAGAGATCCTGGAACACCGGGGAACTACCAGAGGACTGGAAAAGAGCTGATGTGGTTCCCATCTTCAAAAAAGGGGAAAAACAGATCCAGGAAACTACAGACCTATCAGCCTGACCTCAATACCAGGAAAGATTCTGGAAAAAATAATCAAGCAACAAATTTGCGAACACCTAGAAGCAAACAAAGTAATAGCCAAAAGCCAACATGCCTGATCATGCCAGACTAATCTTATTGCATTCTTTGACAAAGTGACAAAATTAGTGGACCAGAGGAATGCCGTCGATATAGTTTACTTGGACTTCAGTAAGGCATTTGATAAAGTAGACCATTACCTACTACTACATAAAAATGAAACGCACAGGTACAGTATAAGTGGTACCTTGCTCAATAGTACTAACTGTGAAAGGGATCTTGGAGTCCTAGTGGACAACCATTTAAATATGAGCCAGCTGTGTGCAGCAGCTGCCAAAAAAGCCAACACAGTTCTAGGCTGCATCAACAGAGGGAGAGAATCAAGATCATGTGAAGTTTTGATACCACTTTATAAGGCAATATTTGCATCCAGTTTTGGTCGCCACGATGTAAAAAAGATGTGGAGACTCTAGAAAGAGTGCAGAGAAGGGCAAGAAAGAGGATTAGGGGACTGGAGACTAAAACATACGAAGAAAGGTTGCAGGAACTGGGTATGTCTAGTTTAATGAAAAGAAGGACTAGGGGAGACAGGATAGCAGTCTTCCAATATCTCAGGGATTGCCCCAAAGAAGAGGGAGTCAAGCTATTCTCCAAGGCATCCTCTATCCCTCTGTTGATGTAGCCTAGGACTGTATTGGCTTTTTTGGCAGCTGCTGCACATGGCTGGCTCATATTTAAATGGTTGTCCACTAGGACTCCAAGATCCCTTTCACAGTTACTACTGTTGAGCAAGGTACCACCTATACTGTACCTGTGCATTCCGTTTTTGTTGCCTAAATGTAGAACCTTACTCTTTTCACCATTGAATTTCATTTTGTTAGATAGTGCCCAATGTTCAAGTTTGTCAAGATCCTTCTGTATCTTAAGCCTATCTTCTGGAGTGTTGGCTATTCCTGCCAGCTTGGTGTCATCTGCAAATTTGATGAGTTCCCCATTTATTCTCTCATCCAAATCATTGATGAAGATGTTGAAGAGTACTGGGCCCAAAACAGAGCCTTGGGGGACTCCACTGCATACCTACCTCCATTGAGAAATAGTTCCATTGAGGAAGGTCGCTAAAATGGGATGATGTGACCCCTGGGCAATGCAACCGTCGTAAATGTGAGTCAGTTGACAAGCATCCAAATATAAATCCTGTGACCATAGGGAGGCATGTGGGGGGGAGAGCACGGGGGGGGACGACACGCGCATCCTTCCTTTTTCTCCTCGCGTGCCCAAATCGCCCACACCCTTAATGCAATGCGCCCCACCCTGTGAGCATGTGCATGCAACCCCCCCCCCGTGCTCCTCCCACCCCCCCGCATATCCCCCTCCTCAAGCCCCATTTTTGGTTTCAGGAGGCTTCAGCGAGGCCTGCTAGGCCCAAAACGGGGCATGGGGTTGGGGGGTGGATATGCGCGGAGGTGGGAGGAGCATGCACAAGCTCAGGGAGTGGGGCGCATTGTATTATGGGTGTGGGTGCGAAAAATTTTTAGCCACTGTTCGATCCTGTGAAAGACCCCCACGCTCTCAAAAACACACGAGTCCTGGAGGTTGGCAAATGAAGCGCAACCACACTTCGAAGCAAACACGGCAACAATTCTTCACACTGACCTTGTCGAGGTATTGAGGGAGCAGCTTTTCAAACAACTGGGCTGTGTTTTCGCTGATCTCCGACGGCTTGACCACCACAGCATTGCCTGAAAGACACACATACACGGGAATGGAGAATTAAAGGGCGCCATGAGGCCATCTAGTCCAACCCCGTGCTCTGTGCCAAACAAATTACAGGTAGTCTTCAATTGATCAGTCCTAGGCTGCATCAACAGAGGGAGAGAATCAAGATCACGTGAAGGGTTAATACCACTTTACAAGGCCTTGGTGAGGCCACACTTGGAATATTTGCATTCAGTTTTTGTTTCCACGATGTAGAAAAGATGTGGAGACGTGGAGAAGAGCAACAAAGAGGATTAGGGCACTGGAGACTAAAACATATGAAGAACGGTTGCAGGAACTGGGTAGGTCTAGTTTAATGAAAAGAAGGACTAGGGGAGACATGATAGCAGTCTTCCAATATCTCAGGGGTTGCCACAAAGAAGAGAGAGTCAAACTATTCTCCAAGGCACCTGAGGGTAGAACAAGAAGCAATGGGTGGAAACTAATCAAGGAGAGAAGCAGCTTAGAACTGAGGAGAAACTTCCTGACAGTCAGAACAATGAATCAGTGGAACAGCTTGCCACCAGAAGTTGAGACTAGACTTGTTTGAAATGGCAGGGGTCTCCTGCTTGAGCAAGGGGCTAGACTAGGAGACCTCCAAGGTCCCTTCCACCTCTTTATTCTATGGATGGATGGATGGGAAGGAGGGATGGAGGGAGGGAGGAAGGGAAGGAAGGAAAGATGGGGAGGAGAAGGGAGGAAAGGAAGGAGGGAAGGAAGGAAAGGAAGGACGGAAAGATGGGGAGGAAAGATGGGGGGGGGGAGGAAAGGAGGTCAATGGATGGAAATTAATCAAGGAGAGAAGCAACCTGGAACTAAGGAAAAACTTCCTAACAGTGAGGACAATGAACCAGTGGAACAGCTTGCCACCAGAAATTGTGGGCGCTCCACCACTGGAGGTTTTTGAGAAGAGATTGAATGACCATTTGTCTGAAATGGTATTATACCGTATTTTTTGGTGAATAAGACGCACCAAGATTTTGAAGAGGCAAATTTTTTTAAAAAGTAGGTAGGTAGATAGAGGGATAGAGAGGGAGAGAAAGAGAGAGAAATACAGTAGGTAGTTAGGGAGAGAGAGGGAGAGAGAGTAGTTAGGGAGGTAGAGGTAGAGGGAGGGAGGGAGGGAGGGAGGGGGAAAGAGAGAGAGAGAGAAAGAGAGGGAGAGAAAGAGAGAGAAATACAGTAGGTAGTTAGGGAGAGAGAGGGAGAGAGTGTAGGTAAGTAGATAGATAGAGGGATAGAGAGAAAGAGAGAGAGAGAGAGAGAAATACAGTAGATAGGTAGGGAGAAAGAGAGAGAGTAGGTAGGTACGTAGGTAGATAAAGGCGGGGGGAGAAATACAGTAGGGAGGGAGGGAGAGAGAGAGAGAGAGAGAGAGAGAGTAGGTAGGTAGGTACATGTTTCCAGGTGTATTTATCCATGGGCTGGAGAAGGAAATCGCTGACAATCTGCAGCACCTAAGACTTGGTTTCTGCTGGCACAGCACTTGATCAATCTAATTCTCATCAATCAGTTAAAGAGCTTTCCAAAAGGAAAAAAAAAGTTTTTGAACTCTGCAAACCTCCCAAAAATGGCTCATTTTTCGCAAAAACGAGCCTGTTTTTTTTTCAAATAAAAGACATGAATAGCCTTGGGGGGGATTGCAGAGTGCTCCTGGGGGTGTGGAGGGGCCAAAAACGAGCAAAAATGGCCCGCTTTTTGCGGAAACGCGGCCGTATTTTGTCAAAAAAATTGCATGCATAGCCTTATGGAGGCTTATAGAGTGCTGCTGGGGGCTGGGGGGCAAAAAACGGGCCATTTCTTGCTTATTTCTTCTCTCCCCAGCCCCCAGGAGCTCTCTGAAAGCCTCCATAAGGGTATGCACGGCCATTTTTGCAAAAGGGGGGGAGGTTTCAGGAGACCAAAAATCCTGCATTCACTATATAAGACGCACCCAGATTTTCAGCCTCTTTTTTGAGGGGAAAAAGGTGCGTTTTATACTTTGAAAAATACGGTAGGTTCTCTCTGCTTGACTGGAAGACCTCCCAAGGTCCCTTCCGGCTCTATTCTGATGATGAGGAATTTCAGGTGAGTAAACCATATACCTGCACCGATGGCTGCTATCAGAGGCCCCATGACCAAGACGAAGGGGTAATTCCACGCCCCGATGACCAGGACCACGCCCAGGGGCTCCCGATGGATGTAGGTCTTGTCGCCCAACGTCATCACGGTTTTCTCCACGGGCTGGGGGCTCGCCCAGTCGGGGAGCTTCTCCATCATCTGGTCAATCTCGCCCAGGACGATCATAAACTCGTAGCTGAAGCTGTTGAATGCACTCTGCAAGAATTATGTTTGGTTCCGTTAGGGGGGGCTTGATATAGAATTGTGTAATAAATACATGAAAATCAATAAAGACAAGCAAGGGATGCCTTGCAACGAGATGGGTACCAAATAAAATGTATAAATAAATAAATAAATAAATAAGAGCTTTGGTTTAAAAATCCTAAGTCTCTGGACATAACATACTTAGTGCTCTCTGAGCTCCTATTTTACCAAAAGCCACCACATATTTCCTCCAGGTGGGAAGGAGAATCAAGGTGGGAAAATCTTGAGTTTCTTTCTCACACTTTCCTGATTTCCTGGGGTAGGCGCCTGTTTTACTAAAAGCCACCAGGTATGAAGGAAAATCAGTGGGAAAATCTTGAGTTTCTTTCTCACGCTTTCCTGATTTCCTGGGGTAGGCGCCTGTTTTACTAAAAGCCACCAGGTATGAAGGAAAATCAGTGGGAAAATCTTGAGTTTCTTTCTCATGCTTTCCTGATTTCCTGGGGTAGGCTCCTGTTTTACTAAAAGCCATCATATATTTCCTCCAGGTAGGAAGAAAAATCAGTGGGAAAATCTTGAGTTTCTTCCTCATGCTTTCCTGATTTCCTGGGGTAGGCTCCTGTTTTACTAAAAGCCATCATATATTTCCTCCAGGTAGGAAGAAAAATCAGTGGGAAAATCTTGAGTTTCTTTCTCACGCTTTCCTGATTTCCTGGGGTAGGCGCCTGTTTTACTAAAAGCCACCAGGTATGAAGGAAAATCAGTGGGAAAATCTTGAGTTTCTTTCTCACACTTTCCTGATTTCCTGGGGTAGGCGCCTGTTTTACTAAAAGCCACCAGGTATGAAGGAAAATCAGTGGGAAAATCTTGAGTTTCTTTCTCATGCTTTCCTGATTTCCTGGGGTAGGCTCCTGTTTTACTAAAAGCCATCATATATTTCCTCCAGGTAGGAAGAAAAATCAGTGGGAAAATCTTGAGTTTCTTCCTCATGCTTTCCTGATTTCCTGGGGTAGGCTCCTGTTTTACTAAAAGCCATCATATATTTCCTCCAGGTATGAAGGAAAATCAGTGGGAAAATCTTGAGTTTCTTTCTCATGCTTTCCTGATTTCCTGGGGTAGGCTCCTGTTTTACTAAAAGCCATCATATATTTCCTCCAGGTATGAAGGAAAATCAGTGGGAAAATCTTGAGTTTCTTTCTCATGCTTTCCTGATTTCCTGGGGTAGGCTCCTGTTTTACTAAAAGCCATCATATATTTCCTCCAGGTAGGAAGAAAAATCAGTGGGAAAATCTTGAGTTTCTTTCTCATGCTTTCCTGATTTCCTGGGGTAGGCTCCTGTTTTACTAAAAGCCATCATATATTTCCTCCAGGTATGAAGGAAAATCAGTGGGAAAATCTTGAGTTTCTTTCTCATGCTTTCCTGATTTCCTGGGGTAGGCTCCTGTTTTACTAAAAGCCATCATATATTTCCTCCAGGTAGGAAGAAAAATCAGTGGGAAAATCTTGAGTTTCTTCCTCATGCTTTCCTGATTTCCTGGGGTAGGCTCCTGTTTTACTAAAAGCCATCATATATTTCCTCCAGGTAGGAAGAAAAATCAGTGGGAAAATCTTGAGTTTCTTTCTCACGCTTTCCTGATTTCCTGGGGTAGGCGCCTGTTTTACTAAAAGCCACCAGGTATGAAGGAAAATCAGTGGGAAAATCTTGAGTTTCTTTCTCACACTTTCCTGATTTCCTGGGGTAGGCGCCTGTTTTACTAAAAGCCACCAGGTATGAAGGAAAATCAGTGGGAAAATCTTGAGTTTCTTTCTCATGCTTTCCTGATTTCCTGGGGTAGGCTCCTGTTTTACTAAAAGCCATCATATATTTCCTCCAGGTAGGAAGAAAAATCAGTGGGAAAATCTTGAGTTTCTTCCTCATGCTTTCCTGATTTCCTGGGGTAGGCTCCTGTTTTACTAAAAGCCATCATATATTTCCTCCAGGTATGAAGGAAAATCAGTGGGAAAATCTTGAGTTTCTTCCTCATGCTTTCCTGATTTCCTGGGGTAGGCTCCTGTTTTACTAAAAGCCATCATATATTTCCTCCAGGTATGAAGGAAAATCAGTGGGAAAATCTTGAGTTTCTTTCTCATGCTTTCCTGATTTCCTGGGGTAGGCGCCTGTTTTACTAAAAGCCACCAGGTATGAAGGAAAATCAGTGGGAAAATCTTGAGTTTCTTTCTCACACTTTCCTGATTTCCTGGGGTAGGCGCCTGTTTTACTAAAAGCCACCAGGTATGAAGGAAAATCAGTGGGAAAATCTTGAGTTTCTTTCTCATGCTTTCCTGATTTCCTGGGGTAGGCTCCTGTTTTACTAAAAGCCATCATATATTTCCTCCAGGTAGGAAGAAAAATCAGTGGGAAAATCTTGAGTTTCTTCCTCATGCTTTCCTGATTTCCTGGGGTAGGCTCCTGTTTTACTAAAAGCCATCATATATTTCCTCCAGGTAGGAAGAAAAATCAGTGGGAAAATCTTGAGTTTCTTTCTCACGCTTTCCTGATTTCCTGGGGTAGGCGCCTGTTTTACTAAAAGCCACCAGGTATGAAGGAAAATCAGTGGGAAAATCTTGAGTTTCTTTCTCACACTTTCCTGATTTCCTGGGGTAGGCGCCTGTTTTACTAAAAGCCACCAGGTATGAAGGAAAATCAGTGGGAAAATCTTGAGTTTCTTTCTCATGCTTTCCTGATTTCCTGGGGTAGGCTCCTGTTTTACTAAAAGCCATCATATATTTCCTCCAGGTAGGAAGAAAAATCAGTGGGAAAATCTTGAGTTTCTTCCTCATGCTTTCCTGATTTCCTGGGGTAGGCTCCTGTTTTACTAAAAGCCATCATATATTTCCTCCAGGTATGAAGGAAAATCAGTGGGAAAATCTTGAGTTTCTTTCTCATGCTTTCCTGATTTCCTGGGGTAGGCTCCTGTTTTACTAAAAGCCATCATATATTTCCTCCAGGTATGAAGGAAAATCAGTGGGAAAATCTTGAGTTTCTTTCTCATGCTTTCCTGATTTCCTGGGGTAGGCGCCTGTTTTACTAAAAGCCATCATATATTTCCTCCAGGTAGGAAGGAAAATCAGTGGGAAAATCTTGAGTTTCTTCCTCATGCTTTCCTGATTTCCTGGGGTAGGCTCCTGTTTTACTAAAAGCCATCATATATTTCCTCCAGGTAGGAAGAAAAATCAGTGGGAAAATCTTGAGTTTCTTTCTCACGCTTTCCTGATTTCCTGGGGTAGGCGCCTGTTTTACTAAAAGCCACCAGGTATGAAGGAAAATCAGTGGGAAAATCTTGAGTTTCTTTCTCACACTTTCCTGATTTCCTGGGGTAGGCGCCTGTTTTACTAAAAGCCACCAGGTATGAAGGAAAATCAGTGGGAAAATCTTGAGTTTCTTTCTCATGCTTTCCTGATTTCCTGGGGTAGGCTCCTGTTTTACTAAAAGCCATCATATATTTCCTCCAGGTATGAAGGAAAATCAGTGGGAAAATCTTGAGTTTCTTCCTCATGCTTTCCTGATTTCCTGGGGTAGGCTCCTGTTTTACTAAAAGCCATCATATATTTCCTCCAGGTAGGAAGGAAAATCAGTGGGAAAATCTTGAGTTTCTTTCTCATGCTTTCCTGATTTCCTGGGGTAGGCTCCTGTTTTACTAAAAGCCATCATATATTTCCTCCAGGTATGAAGGAAAATCAGTGGGAAAATCTTGAGTTTCTTCCTCATGCTTTCCTGATTTCCTGGGGTAGGCTCCTGTTTTACTAAAAGCCATCATATATTTCCTCCAGGTATGAAGGAAAATCAGTGGGAAAATCTTGAGTTTCTTTCTCATGCTTTCCTGATTTCCTGGGGTAGGCGCCTGTTTTACTAAAAGCCATCATATATTTCCTCCAGGTAGGAAGGAAAATCAGTGGGAAAATCTTGAGTTTCTTCCTCATGCTTTCCTGATTTCCTGGGGTAGGCTTTCTCTGCCGTCCCCTTCTTCTTCTTTTGCCCTCCATCGTTCCCAGCATGAGGCTCTTCTCCAGGGAGTCCTTCTTCCTTCTGATCAGGTGGCCAAAGTAGTTTCCTCTTCAGGATCTGGCCTTCTTTTTTTTTTTTTTTGTAAATTTTATTGGTTTTTTACAAATCTTTTTAGGAAAAGGGTAAATAGGTATAGAAAATTTTGACAGCTACATCATGCGAAAGGTAGAAATCCCCCCAAATCTCACAACTTTTACAGAAAAGAAAAGAAAAAACATCAGATTTAAATAAACATTGGCAGCTTTTGGTTTTACATTATATCATCAATATATTCAATCATCTTTTGTGTCACTTCCAACAATTACATTATAACAACAATTGCAATAATGTTTCAACCTCATTTTTGTGACCTGAGTCTTTTCAGTGTTGCATCCTCCCCCCTGTCTGCTGGCAGAGCCACGGCCCCTCCCTCCTTCATATCTTGTGTACTGTCCCCTGTTTCATCTAGAAGGGCACTGTGTTTTTTAATGAAGGCCTCCGCCTCCACAACTGTATTAATTCTAATTCTGCTGCCCTCCCAGAAAATCAGCATTCCTTCTGGCAATAACCATCTGAACCAAATTCCTTTATTATATAATTTCTTTGCTAAAGAGGAGTATTTCTTCCTCCTATCTCTTACTTTCTTCGGAATTTGTTTAAGAATGGTTATTTCTTTGTCTTTATATTTTTAATGGTCCCACCCTTCGAGCTCCTAAGACTTCATCTCTTGTAGTCTTTCTAAGAAATTTAACATGTATTTCCCTTGGAAGGTTGTGTGTTCTAGCGTATGCTGAGTTGATCCTATAAATCAAATCAATATCCCATCATAGCTGTTGTTTATCTCTTTTAATGTATTCTGCTAAGATTGTGGTCATGATCTCCTTGAGATCTTCATTCTCTGTTTCTGGCAAATTTTGAAATCTAAGAAAAAAAGACATTCTTTCAAATTCTACCTTTATCATGTGATTTTCAAATTCTATATTCCCCTTCTGAATTGTCTTAACCTCTTCCCTCAGCCCAGTCGCGCCCTCCTCCAGCACACCTATTCTCTGTTTATTTTGTGTTGCTTGTTGTTGCGTTTCTCTGAGCTGGTCATTTAAATATGCCAGTTGTTTTTTCAGTTCACCCTGTCCCTTTATAATAGTTTGAAACATTTGAGCAACAGATAAATCCTTTGAACTCTCTTCAGTTGCTTTAGGTTGTAGGAATGAAGCCAGTTGTGTCTGTTGAGTAATCGGGCTGGGCGTTGAGGATGTCGGGGCTGAAGCTGCCTTACCGGGCGGTAATTTTTCAGGACCTATATTAAGTTCAGAGATAGCTATAAGTCTGTACAAAGAAATGGCATCTGTGGAAAAACACAACCGGGAGAGATCGTGAGGCAAGCAAGCCCAGAAGAGAACGTTAGTCTTCCTATACAGCTCCAAGTCAAGTAATATGAATCAAATGTTCCAAATCCAAGGGAGATACATGAAAGGAGAGGCTCCTGGAGATCTCTAGGGTGTAGTATAGTACGAAGCCAGAAATTCTTTCAAAAGGGAAACTTCATTCATAAGTGCAAAGAAGGAGGAAGAAGTTGGCCATCTTGGCTCCGCCTTCACAGGAGATCAGAAAGCAACATGTCCAAAGTTTCCATAAAATAGTTTAAAAGAATCAACTCAGCAGTCATCTTTTGCAATTGTAGCAGAAAGTCATTCTCCCATTGCTTAGAGGAAGAGAAAGTAACTTTTAACTCTCTCTCTCTCCTCTGAGAGAGAAGGATATTCCGAATGCCGCTTTTCCGAGGGGGGGTGGAAACCCCCCCTCCAGTCTTAACACTTCGGAAGATTGAGACCACAATTTAGAAAAGCTGCTGTTCATCAATTGATTAGGTAAAAAGGAGATTGAGGGAAACTTCCCACCTCACTGCATTTCAGCTGTAACGTCCGATTAGTTATTTCCTTCCAGGCTCCGCTCGAAGGCGTGCTGCTGCGCACCCCCCACGCTTCCCGGCTCCTGGTCCCAACAAGCCGCCCTATGGCAGGCAGCCCCTCCAAGGCCCCCTGTACTCCTAAAAGAAGCCCACCGAGAAGACGAGCAGCGGATGCGAACGTCCGTCGCCTTCGGGGACCGGAAGTCGTCTCCCAGGATCTGGCCTTCTAAAGAGATCTCCTCTAGGACTGACCGGTTGGATGGCCTTGCAGTCCAAGGAACTCAATGCAGGAGTCTTCTCCAGCACCAGAGTTCAAAGGCCTCCATTCTTTGGCACTCAGCCTTCCTTACGGTCCAATCTTCACAGCCATCCACTGCAACTGGGAAAACCATCGCCTTGACTATGCACACTTTGGTTGGCAGGGGGATGTCTCTGCTTTTTAGTCTGCTGTCTACATTTGCCATTGTTTTCCTCCCCAGGAGCAAGCATGTTTTAATTTCTTGTCCTCATCTGTGGTGATCTTGAAAATAAAATCTGTGACTACTTCCATTTCTTCCCCATCTGCCAGGAATTGAGAAGGCCGGATGCCATGATCTTAGTTTTCTTGATGTTGAGTTTCAAGCCAACTTTTGCACTCTTCACCCGCCTCAAGAGGCTCTTTAGTTCCTCTTCACTTTCGGCCATTAGAGTGGTATCACCTGCATATCACTACCCGTAATAGTACCACGTATTTACTTCCTCTTTGGGGTAAAACCTTACCACGTCATCAGGGGAGAGCAGCATCCCCCATTTCCATCTTCCCAGACCCCCCCTCCCCTCCAGTTTTCCTGACACCCTGCCAGAAAGAGAACTTTCTAAGTCTCTTTTAATAGCTAGCTGCTATTAGAGAAACTCGGTGCATTGGGGTCAATTTTATCTTCTCGCCCTCCAAGTAAGACCTCCCTTGCCCTGGTAGAAGTGGGCCCCCCTCCCACTTGCAATAGGGGACCCCAGGTCAGCTGCATTCAGACAACCAAACAGCTACTTGTGTATGTTGTGGTTTGCCAGTAGCCTGCGGAGCTGGAAGCAAGATTCAGACAGTGAGGAGGTTGGGGAGGAACCTGGGCCAGTCCTGGAGTCTGGGGAAGGCTCTGAGGAAGGCTCTGTGTCGGAGGCAGAGAGTGGGACGAGGCCGTCTGACAGTTATCAGCTGCCTTCGGAGTCAGACATCAGTGGGGCAGAAGAACAGCTGGAGCCTGTTCCCAGTGTGCGCATGCACAGAGTTGCCAGAGGAAGGGAACGGCTAATGAAGAGGGGTTGATTTGGGAGTAAGGCCACAGGTGGACGATGAAGGGCCCCTCCCAGAGGAAATAAAAGAGGAGCGAAAGGGGAGTGGAGTTTGCAGGAGACAATTAGTTTGCCTAATTAGTGTGAAGATTCGTTTATGACTCTCAGAGACTCCTTGCCAAGTATTTTCTTGTACAGTGCTCACTTGTACTGATAATGTTACCTAGTTGGGTCATGAGATGTCTGCAAGGAAACGACCAAGCTCAGAGAGCACCAAGGACCCCACAGTCCTCCTCACCCTCCTCCCTGCAAACCCCACTCCTTTCTAGCACTGATGATGTTCCCTAGTTTGGTAATGAAACGTCTGCAAGGAAACAACAAAGCTTAAGAGAGCATTAAGGACCCCACAATCCTCCTCTTCCTCCTGCTCCTCCCTCCCTCCTCCTCCTTCCCACAAACCCCATTCCCTTCCTGTACTGATGATGTTCCCTAGTTGGGTAATGAAACAATCACGTTCAGAGAGCACCAAGGATCCCACAGTTTTCCTCTTCCTTTTCCTGCTCTTTCTCCTCCTCTGCAGCAAACCCACTCCCTTCTAGCACTGACGAAGTTACCTAGTTGGGTCATGAAACGCCTGCAAAAAACTCGACCAAGCTCAGAGAGCACCAAGGACACAACATATTCAGTTCCTTGCTTCCCCTCTGCGTCGGAGGCAGAGAGGGGACAAGGGACATCTGGTAGTTACGTGGCTGCCCCCGGAGCCTCCAGAGTCAGACATCAGTAAGGGAGAGGAACAGGGGGAGCCTGTTCCCAGTGCGCGCATGCGCAGAGCTGCCAGAAGGCAAGAACAGTTAAGACAAAAGGGGCGACTCGGGAGTAAGGCTTGGAGATGATTGGCCCCTCCCATAAGACATAACAGAGGAGCAAACGGGCGGGAGCCTTTGCAGGAAGCAATTAGTTCGTTTTGGTCGGTTCAAACTCTGAGAAGCTCCGTTTGACTCTGTGCTCCTGCAAAACTAATTGGCAATGAGGTCTCTGACAGCGCTTCAAGGGAGATAAAGGTGGGCGTTTATCAGCATTACCCCGAAAGACTGTGGCAGACTTCTGTCGGACTCTTCACAAACTGTTTGTGACTCATTATGGGGTGTGAATGAACATAATTCACTGCCGTTTAAATAAAAAGAGGGTTTGGGGGACTAAGTGTGTGATTTATGCTTTCTCAGGAAGCCTAGGTCAGGACAGTGTATCCCCTCCCATCCCCAGTGCTCCACGTAGCACCGTCAATGTCAACTCATAAAGTTGCCATGGTGAAGAAAGGGAGCGCATTCCATGGATACCTTCGGCTAGAGTCGTAGCTCAGATTATCACAGCAGGCTTGTGAGGCGTGCACCTCATTGGTGAATGTGATTTATGACACAGACTGAGGGGAAGGAGGAAACAGGGGCAAAGTTCAGCCGTAATTAAAATGAGGTCAGATCAGAATGCAGTGGGGTATTGCCGAAATGGCGTCCCTAATAAATGACTGGATTTCTTTTGAAACTTGGCTCGAGGCTCATGAATGAATGAGGGCATCTTTCGGAAACCTGACAGTCAATCAACACACCCAAGCGCTACGGCACCAACCTTGTTGAGATCCGCCATCAGGGCTGCGGCGAACTCCTTCTCTTTCTCCTGCATCATCTTCTTCAAGGCTTTCAGCTGCTGGATCCGGAAAGCCAACGGGCGTGTCTTGCCCGTGTTGAAGGCAGCCCGGGCCTGATCCACCGTTCGCTTCAACTTCTCCATCGCGGTTCCTTGGAAGCTGCAAGAAGACAGAAAGGGTCAGTCACGGCAACTAGGAGGGAATAAGGCCAAAGGCGAGATAGCACGGATGATGTTCCCTAGTTGGGTCATGAAACGTCTGCAAGAAAACAATCAAGCTCAGAGACCACCAGGGACCCCACAGTCCTCCTCCCCCTCCTCTAGCACTGATGATGTTACCTAGTTGGGTCATGAAACGTCTACAAGAAAACAACCCAACTCAGAGAGCAAGAAGGACCCTACAGTCCTCCTCCTCCTTCCTCCTCCTCCTCTCCTTTCTCTTATTCCTCTTTCTCTTCTTTCTCCCTTTCTGCTTTTTTACACCACAACCCGCTCCCTTCTAACACTGATGATGTTACCTAGTTGGATCATGAAACGCCTGCAAGAAAACAATAAAGCTTAGAGAGCAAGAAGGACCCCACAGTCCTCCTCCTCCTCTTCCTCCTTCTCCTCCACACAAACACACCTCTCTTTTAACATTGATGATGTCCTCTAGTTGGGTCATGAAACGTCTCAGGAAGCACCAAGGATCCCACAGTCCTCCTCCTCCTCCTTCCCCACACAAACCTCTCTGTCTTTTAGCACTGATGATGTTACCTAGTTGGGTCATGAAATGTCTGCAAGGCAACAACCAAGCTCAGAGAGCACCAAGGACTCCCACATTTTGACCCATAACTACAAATATTCTCTTCTATCAGTAAGGTCAAAGGGACTGTAGGTTTTGGGGTTTTTTTTAACTGTTCGACTGTTCCTTTCGGTTAACCTTATTTATTTATTTTTATTGCTGTGTTTCTACTGCTCCTTGATCGAAAGCATTCTGCCCAAGGACTGTAATGTTGGGTAATCTGGATAGCGTAATAATAGAATAACTAGTTTAACCACAGAGTATAACCTCTTCTTCCATTCTTGTCCTCTGGAACATAGCAATTAACCAATAAACAAACAAACAAATAACCTATGGAGGTAAAATGGATTCGAACCCATTTCTAGGTTTAAGCCTCGATTATAAGGGGCAGACGGGCCCTACAATTTGGGTTGGACAGGTGTGGCGATGAATTCATAACCTAAACCAGTGTTTCGCTGGCTGGGGAATTCTGGGAGTTGAAGTCCAGACATCTTCAAGTTGCCAAGATTGAGAAACACTGATCTAAACCATTTTAGGCATGGCAGTCACATCCTGCCCCCACCCCCAAATTGCCAATGCATCTCTGGGTGAATTTACAAGATTTTAACCATATTCAGTCGTGAGGGCTCCTAGGAAAGTAATCTCCAAACTCGGCAATTTTAAGACTGGGGACATGCTGGCTGGGGAATTCTGGGAATTGAAGTCCCCAAGTCTTAAAAGTTGCCAAATTTGGACACTCCCTGCCCTAGAGTTAGTCAACTATTATTGCTTAATAGCACTAACTGTGAGTAGGGATCTTGGAGTCTTAGTGGACAACCAGCTAAATAGGAGCCAGCAGACAAAAAAGCCAACGTAATCCTAAATTGCATTAACCGAGGGATACAATCAAGATCAAGGAAGGTACTAATACCACTCTATAGAGCCTTAGTAAGGCCACACCTAGAGTACTGCAGCCAGTTTTGGTTACCACACTGTAAAAAAGATGCTGAGACTCTAGAAAGAGTGCAGAGAAGAGCAACAAAGATGATTAGGGGACTGGAGGCTAAAACATATGAAGAACGGTTGCAGGAACTGGGTATGTCTAGCTTAAGAGAAAGAAGGACTAGGGGAGACATGATAGCAGTCTTCCAATATCTCAGGGGCTGCACAAAGAAGAGGGAGTCAAACTATTTTCCAAAGCACCTGAGGGTAGAACAAGAAGCAATGGGTGAAAACTAATCAAGGAGAGAAGCATCTTAGAACTAAGGATAAATTTCCTGATTGAGCTTATTATCCGGGGAGGTTTTATTTTCAGGGAAACAGGGTAACAATATGGAAACCACTTTATAAGGCCTTGGTAAGGCCACACTTGAAATACGGCATTCAGTTTTGGTCACCACGATGTAGAAAAGACGTGGAGACTCTAGAAAGAGTGCAGAGAAGAGCAACAAAGAGGATTAGGGGACTGGAGGCTAAAACATATGAAGAACGGTTGCAGGAACTGGGTATGTTTAGCTTAAGAGAAAGAAGGACTAGGGGAGACATGCAGTCTTCCAATATCTCAGGGGTTGCCACAAAGAAGAGGGAGTCAAGCTATTCTCCAAGGCCCCTGAAGGCCAGAAAAGGAACAATGGATGGAAACTGACGAAGGAGAGATTCAACCTGGAAATAAGGAGGAATTTTCTGATAGGGAGAACAATCAACCCATGGAACAGAAGTTGCCTTCAGAAGTTGTGGGAGCTTCATCCCTGGAGGCTTTCAAGAAGAGATCTTTCGGAAATGGCATAGGGTCTCCTGCTTGGGAAGGGGGTGGGGGTGGGCTAGATGACCTACACGTTCCCTTTAATCTCTCTCTCTAACTTTGCTCTCCCATCTGTCCTGGGACTTACAGGTTAATTTCCAACGGGTGCTTATTAAGAGGCCATTGGGATTTAGCTCATCCAATTGGAATGCCATTGTCCTTTCCGCAGCAGGTGAGAACGTCAACGCTCGGCCAAGAATTTGTGACCTCCTTGATCGCAACCTCCCACTGTGTTCCCGGCCAACACCCACGTCAGGCTTGGGTTTCTTAAGAGGCTTTTGAGCAACACAATATCCTGGCAGGTCAACCTGTGCGACAACTACAACCCTTCTTCAAACAGCTTGAGTGGGAATTCAAAGCTGCCCAGCCCCACTCGAAAACCAGGCCTTTCTTTCCTGTCTTTAAAAGGATTCAGGATCACTAAGAGGGGTTATGGGAGGATCAGGGCCAAGAATGAGACAGGAGGAAAGCAGCGCTGTTAAGGTCGACTCCGTGGTACAGGTGGCCTTCTAGTTACGACTGTAATGGAATCACAATTGAAGTAGGATAGGATAGGATAGGAATAGAATAGAAATAGGAACAGAATAGGAATAGAATAAGATAGGAGGAGGATGTCAATGCCTAAGGCATCTCCATGACTACTATCACCTTGAGAAGGGGAGGGAAATTCCATGCATACTTTTGGCCAGAGTAAAAGTCTCACATTTCTGTACTGGGATATGAATGCGCATGTCCAGAACCCTGCCATAACGTCCTGTTGGAGAATGTGATTGATGACCTCAGCCAGAGGGGAGGGGGCACAGGGGTTAAGGTCAGACGCCATTAAGTGTGATTTAGTTTCAGCTACACAGAAGTCCGTGCTAAGATGTTAGTCCTAATAAACGAATGGTTTTACTTTGAATTTCGTCCCCGGGGCTCGTAAATTAATTAGGGCAACTCTTGGAACCTTCACAGAGGAATGTAGAACAGAATAGAATGGAATAGGAATAGAATAGAAGGAATGTAGAATAGAATAGAATAGAATAGAATAGAATAGAATAGGAATAGAATGAATGTAGAACAGAATAGAATAGGAATAGATTAGGAGGAATGTAGAATAGAATAGAATAGAATAGAATAGAATAGAATAGAATAGGAATAGAATGAATGTAGAATAGAATAGAATAGAATAGAATAGAATAGAATAGAATAGAATAGAATAGAATAGAATAGAATGAATGTAGAATAGAATAGAACAGAATAGAATAGGAATAGATTAGGAGGAATGTAGAATAGAATAGAATAAGAAATAGAATAGAATAGGAGGAATATAGAATAGAATAGAAATAGAATAGAATGAATGTAGAGTAGAATAGAAATAAAAATAGAATAGGAGGAATGTAGAATAGAATAGAATAGAATAGAATAGTAATAGAAATAGAACAGGAATAGAATAAAATAGGAGGAATGTAGAATAGAATAGAATAGAATAGAATGGAACAGAGTGGAATAGGAATAGAATAGAATGAATGTAGAATAGAATAGAATAGAATGTAGAATAGAATAGGAATAGGAATAGAATTGGAGGAATGTAGAATAGAATAGAATAGAATAGAATAGAATAAGAAATAGAATAGGAATAGGAATAGAATTGGAGGAATGTAGAATAGAATAGAATAAGAAATAGAATAGGAGGAATATAGAATAGAATAGGAATAGAATAGAATGAATGTAGAATAGAATAGAAATAAAAATAGAATAGAATAGAATAGGAGGAATGTAGAATAGAATAGGAATAGAATAGAAATAGGAACAGAATAGGAATAGAATAAAATAGGAGGAATGTAGAACAGAATAGAATGGAATAGGAATAGAATAGAATGAATGTAGAATAGAATAGAATAGGAACAGAATAGAATGAATGTAGAATAGAATAGGAATAGGAATAGAATAGGAAGAATATAGAATAGAATAAGAAATAGAATAGGAGGAATGTAGAATAGAATAGGAATAGAATAGAATGAATGTAGAATAAAATAGAAATAAAAATAGAATAGAATAGGAGGAATGTAGAACAGAATAGAATAGAATGGAATAGGAATAGAATAGAATGAATGTAGAATAGAATAGGAACAGAATAGAATGAATGTAGAAAAGAATAGGAATAGAATTGGAGGAATGTAGAATAGAATAAGAAATAGAATAGAATAGGAATAGAATAGAATGAATGTAGAATAAAATAGAAATAAAAATAGAATAGAATAGGAGGAATGTAGAATAGAATAGAATAGAATAGGAATAGGAAAGAATAAAAATAGAAATATAAAAAGAAATAGAAATAGCTTATATGCTGCTTCGCGGTGCTTTTACAGTCCTCTCTAAGCGGTTTTTACAGAGTCAGCCTCTTGCCCCCAACAATCTGGCTCCTCATTTGACCCACCTCCGAAGGGCGGAAGGCTGAGTCAACCTTGAGCCTGGTGAGATTCGATCTGCCAAATTGCAGGCAGCCGGCAGACAGCAGAAGTAGCCTGCAGTACTGCACTCTAACCACTACGCCACCGTGGCAAAGAGAAGAGAATGGAGAAGAGAATAGAGAATAGAATAGAAAATAGAATAGAACAGAACAGAAAATAGACCTGACTAGAAGCTGGAAGGGGCCTTCGAGGTCTTCTAGTCCAACCCTCTATACCATTTCAGATGTGACTGTCTACTCTATTCTGTTCTTAAAAACTTCCATCTGGAGGCAAGCAGTTCTTCTGTTTAATTGTCCTTACTCCCAAAGGTACTTTTTTTTCAGAAGGCATCTGACGTTTCGCTTCTCATCCAAGAAGCTCCTTCAGCTCTGACCGGATGGTGTGGAACGGAAGAGATTTCTACTCCTTGCAGACAGCTGGTCATTTGCATCCTTTTAGAGGGCCATTGAGACCACTTGGAAGTTTCTCTGTGTCCTCAGGGTCACCTGAGTGGTGCAATATTGTTCCTGTAGTCTGCCATTTTTTCCCTCTGGAAATCTGTTCATACTCCCACACCTTTCGAAGGGTCTATCCCAAATCGTATAGCTAAAAAGTCTGCAGAGAGTCTCCATCATCCAGGTCATGGTTCCATTCCCCACCATCCATTCAGAGCTGAAGAAGCTTCTTGGATGAGAAGTGAAATGTCTTCAAAGAAAAAAAACCCAAGAAAGTCCAGATGCCTCTTGAAAAAGCACCTTGACCTGGATGACGGAGAAGCTCCACAGACTTTTTAGCAAGTCACATTAGTCCAGTTTAATGTTTTGGGTGAATCCAGCCCAGGAATGAAGATGATACTAAACCGGCAGGAATAGCCAATACCCCAAAAGATAAGCTCAAGATGCAGATGGATCTTGGCAGACTTGAACACTGGGCCCTCTCTAACAAAATGAAATTCAATGTAGAGAAAAGTAAAGTCTTACACTTAGGCAAGAAAAACCAAAATATAGACTGGGGTGAAACCAGGCTTAATAGCAGTGACTGGGAGAAGGATCTTAGAGTCTTAGTGGACAACCAGCTAAATATGAGCCAGTTGTGTGCAGCAACAGCCAAAAAAGCCAACACAATCCTAAATTGCATTAACAGAGGGATACAATCAAGATCAAGGGAGGTACTAATACCACTTTATAAAGCCTTAGTAAGACCACACCTAGAGTATTGCATTCAGTTTTGGTTACCACACTGTAAAAAAGATGTTGAGACTCTAGAAAGAGTGCAGAGAAGAGCAACCAGGATGATGAGGGGACTGGAGGCTAAAACACACAATGAACGGTTGCAGGAACTGGGCCTGGCTAGTCTAGGGAAGAGAAGGACTAGGGGAGACAGGAGAGCATCTTCCAATATTTGAGGGGCTGCCCCAGAGAGGAAGGGGTCAAGCTATTCTCCAAAGCACCCAAAGGCCAGACAAGGAATAATGGATGAAAACTGATCAAGGAGAGATTCAACCTGGAAATAAGGAGAAATTTCCTGACAGGGAGAACAATCAACCCATGGAACAGAAGTTGCCTTCGGAAGTTGTGGGAGCTTCATCCTTGGAGGCTTTCAAGAAGAGAGACTGAACTGCCATCTGTCAGAAATGGTGCAGTAGGGTCTCCTGCTTGGGTGGAGGGTTGGACTAGATGACCTACAAGGTCCCTTCCAACTCTGTTCATCTGTTAGACTTCCAAACAGAGTCAAACTTCCAGAAGGGAAAGAGGCAGCTTCCCCTGTTGAATTCCTAACTGAAAAACAACTTACTTTTTTTTTTCAACTTAAACAAAACTGCTTGGACCCCCACCCCCTAAAATTGACCTCACCGCTGCTCTGCCCCACATCCTTCCAATCCTGCCCCTCCTTCATCCTGGTCCCCCCCCCCAGCCAAATTCTTGCTTTTTCCCAAGGCACAGAAATTCAAGGCAACCCCCCCCCTCTCTCTCCCATTTTGGAAGCAAAGCAGGGAAGACATTCCCCAGGAAAACTCGCCGTAAGAGGTTTTGCTAAGGCATCTCTCTCTTCCCCCACCTCCAGCAGGCAGCAATTCAACAGGGCCAGCTGTGCAACAGAGGGATGCATGCATAAGGACCAACTCTAGTAGAAGTTTAGCAAGAACTTATCACACACACACACACACACACACACACACACAAAAACCCCCAAATTAGGCAGTAATCCCACAGGTCGATCCCCCAAGCCCAACTTTCCCTTTACCTCTGCAAAACCCGGGAAGCAGCAGGCAAACACTCAACAGAGGCAGCAGATCCAAATGGAGGCTCTGCCCCTGTTGAACTTCCGCCTGCCTTGCTTAGGAAATAACAAGCCTCCAGCACCGCCCTCGGATCCAACCTTGACAGCTTGCAGCGAGCATTCCCAAGTTGCAAAGTCCTACCCGTGTTCAGCGACACGCCTCTCTCCCGCGTGACCTTCCTCCGGGCCTTGCAGACGGGTCCTTCCGACTTCCGGCTCCATGCCCGACTTCTGGCAAGCTCTTTTCCGGTTTAGGCGAGCCCCGCCCCCTCCTCTCCCAGCGCTGTGTGTTTGTTCGTCCCTGGAATTAGCCTCGCAAGACAATCTTAACCAGGCGCCCCGGGCGGAGACAAAGAAGCTGCTCTCGCCTGCCGCCCGCGGTGTTCTACGGTACTGCAGGCGCCTTTGCTGATCGTCCGCGCGTTATAATAGGTAGGTAGGAAGGAAGGAAGGAGGGAAGGAAGGAAGGAGGGAAGGAGGGGGGGATAGACAGACAGACAGACGGATGGATGCATGGATGGGATGGGATAGAAATAGATAAATGGATGGGATAGAGATGGATGGATGGATGGGATAGAAATAGATAGATAGATGGATGGGATAGAGATGGATGGATGGATGGATGGATGGATGGATGGATGGATGGATGGATGGATGGGATAGAGATACATGAATGAATGGATGGATGGGATAGAGATACAAGGATTTATGGATGGGTGGATGGATGGGTGGATGGATGGATGGATGGGATAGAGATACATGGATGGATGGACGGATGGATGGATGGATGGATGGATGGGATAGAGATACATGGATGGATGGATGGATGGATGGATGGATGGATGGATGGATGGGATAGAGATACATGGATGGATGGATGGATGGATGGGATAGAGATACATGGATGGATGGATGGATGGATGGATGGGATAGAGATACATGGATGGATGGATGGATGGATGGATGGGATAGAGATACATGGATGGATGGATGGATGGATGGGATAGAGATACATGAATGAATGGATGGATGGGATAGAGATACATGGATGGATGGATGGGTGGGTGGGTGGATGGATGGGATAGAGATACATGAATGAATGGATGGATGGGATAGAGATACATGGATGGATAGATGGGATAGAGATACATGGATGGATGGATGGATGGATGGGATAGAGATACATGGATGGATGGATGGATGGATGGATGGATGGATGGATGGGATGGATGGATGGATGGGTGGGATAGAGATACATGGATGGATGGATGGATGGGATAGAGATACATGGATGGATGGATGGGATGGGATAGAGATGGATGGATGGATGGGATAGAGATACATGGATGGATGGATGGATGGATGGATGGATGGATAGGATAGAGATACATGGATGGATGGATGGATGGATGGATGGGATAGAGATACATGAATGAATGGATGGATGGGATAGAGATACATGGATGGATGGATGGATGGATGGATGGATGGGATAGAGATACATGAATGAATGGATGAATGGGATAGAGATACATGGATGGATGGATGGATGGATGGATGGGATAGAGATACATGGATGGATGGATGGATGGATGGATGGATGGGATAGAGATACATGAATGAATGGATGGATGGGATAGAGATACATGGATGGATGGATGGACGGATGGATGCATGGATGGATGGATGGGATAGAGATACATGGATGGATGGATGGATGTGATTGAGATACATGAATGAATGGATGGATGGGATAGAGATACATGGATGGATGGATGGATGGATGGATGGATGGATGGATGGGATAGAGATACATGGATGGATGGATGGATGGATGGATGGGATAGAGATACATGGATGGATGGATGGATGGATGGGATAGAGATACATGAATGAATGGATGGATGGGATAGAGATACATGGATGGATGGATGGATGGATGGATGGGATAGAGATACATGGATGGATGGATGGATGGATGGATGGGATGGGATAGAGATGGATGGATGGATGGGATAGAGATACATGGATGGATGGATGGATGGATGGATGGATGGATGGGATAGATAGATAAGATAGATAGATAGATAGATAGATAGATAGATAGATAGATAGATAGATAGATAGATGGATGGATGGATGGGATGGATGGGGAATTCTGGGAGTTGAAGTCCCTGGTTCATGACCCTGGTTTGGGTCATGAAACATCGGGAAGAAAACAAGCAAGCTAAGAGAATATGAAGGACTCCACAGTCCTTCTTCTCCTCCCTCCTCCTCTTCCTCTTCCGCCCCACAATCCTTCCCACAACTGATGACCTAGTTGTGTAATGAAACATCTGGAAGAAAACAAGCAAACTCAGAGAGCACCAAGGACCCCACAATTCTCCCCCTCCTCCTCCTTTTTCTCCTCCTCCTTCTAGCATTGATCATGTAGCCTAGATGGGTCATGAAACGTCTGCAAGAAAACCACCAAGCTCAGAGAGCACCCAGGACCCCACAGTCCTCCTTCCTTCTCCTCCTCCTTCCCCCTCTTCCACAAATGCCACTCCTTCTCAGAACTGATGTCATTAACTAGTTGGGTCATGAAACATCTGCAAGAAAACAAGCAAGCTCAGAGAGCACCAAGGATCCCACAGTCCTCCTCCTCCTCTTCATCCTCCTCCACCACAGACCCCACTCCCTTCTAGCACTGATGATGTGACCTAGATGGGTCATGAAACGTCTGCAAAGAAACATCCAAGCTGGGAGACCACAACACAAATATTCCCACCCTCCTGTATTTCTGCAAAACCTCTTGCTACTCCGACAATATTTTGGAACTCCCAGGTTTAGCTCCCATGCCAAATGATTTCGAGATTAAGTCATTTAAATTTTAATTTTACAGCAACCTCTCCTTTATGTATATACCTGCAAGCACTTTCCCACGGCATCAGTGGAGGTTCGGCTGTTTCATGGCTTCCCAGGGAGGTGATGAAATCTGTAGTTAGCACATAGACAAATAGCCTTGGGAAGCATGAAAATAGCCTTAGGTCAGAGGTCGGCAAACTTCAACATTCAAAGAGCCATTTGGACCCATTTCCCACCGAAAAGAGCCACAAAGGTCCGAACCGGAAGCCCCCGTTCAATTCTGGAGCTGACCGGAAGTTCAGTTCCCCCACCATAGAGTCTCCTCCTAGCGCAGCGTCCTTTTTCCTCTATCTGTCATAACCGAAAGCCCTATCAATGTTGGAGACGACCTGAAAACCCTCTCCTTGCCATGGAGCAGTGATGGCGAACCTATAGCACACGTGCCACAGGTGGCACACGGAGCCATTTGTCAGGGCACGCGAGGCACTGCCCTGTCAGCTGGCCAGCGCGCATGCCATAAGTGGGGGGAGCACAGGGGGGGGTCATGTGCAGGCGTGCTGCACCCATAATGCAATGTGCGACCCCCCCCAGTGCGCATGCGTGCACTACAGGCACGATCCCCCCATTTTTGCATGCTTTTTTCGCCCTCCCCAGGCTCCTGAGGCTTTATGGGAGCCTGGGGAGGGCAAAAAGAGACTTCCCCGCCCCCCTGCCCCCCCAGAGGCCCTCCGGAGGCTTCATGAGCTTCCTCGAAGCTTCCGGAGCGCAAAAAACCAGCCCTACGGGCAAACCAAAAGTTCGGGAACAGACTTCCGGTTTGCTCGGAGGTTCTTTTTGACTGCTCCGGAGGCTTTATGGAAGCCTCCTGAAGGTCCCTGAAGCCTCCGGAGAGCTTCCAGTGGGGGGCGGGGAGGCTGTTTTCGCCCTCCCCAGGCTCCTATAAAGCATCTGGAGCCTGGGGAGGGCGAAAAAAGCATGCAAAAATGGGGGAGGGTCGCCCCTGTAGTGCGCGCATGCGCACTGGGGGGTCATGCATTGCATTATGGATGCGGCATGCCTGCACACAACCCCCCTGCACTCCCCCCCACTTATGGCACACGAGCCAAAAAAGGTTCGCCATTGCTGCCATAGAGTCTTCTCCTGGCGCACTGTGCTTCTCTCCCCCGCCCCCCCACCGGAAGCTCCTCTCGAAATTGTGGCGACGACCGGTGACGGAGCCGCAGCAGACGGAGGAAAGAGCCACATGTGGCTTCAAAGGTGCAGTTTGCTAACCCCTGCCTTAGGTTATTGTTGAGGAGGCCATATAGCAGTCATGGCGAACCATTTTGTAAATGCGTGCCCACACCCACAATGCAATGCTCCCTGCCCACCTGTGCCAATGTGCACAACCCCCTGCACTTGCGTGCAAGCCTGCGCATGATTGCACGCCCCCCATGCATGCGTGCATGGCACCCCCCTTGCGTGCGGCGGGGGGGGAGTTTTAGCCTTCCCCAGGCTCTGGAGGCTTTCCTTAAGCCTGGGGAGGGCAAAAATGACATCCCCCAGCCCTCCGGAAGGCCGAAAATTAGCTGGTGGGCACGCGAAATGCCCGCTTGAGCTGACAGCTCACGTGCCGGAAGATACGGCTCCATCTCCGCTATATCGGGAGTCCTCGACTGACAGCTGTTTGTTTAGCGACCGCTCAACGTTGCAACGGCACTGGGAAGTGACTTTTACGACCGTTTTTCACATTTACGACCATCGCCGCCTCTCCCTTGGTCACGTGATCAAAATTCAGACGCTTGGCAACTGGCATGTACTTATGATGGTTGTCCCAGGGGTCACGTGACCCCCCCTCCTTTTGCGAACCTTCTGGCAAGCCAAGTCAAGGCCGAAGCCGGATTCACTTAACAACCCGGTTGCAAACTACAATGAATCCCTTAACTGTGGTAAGAAAAGTCACATAAAATGGGGTGGGGGGAGGGGGGAATTCACTTCGCTGTCTTGCTCAGCCGGGATTGTCGTTGTAACTGAAGGACGCCTGGCCATTTTTTTGCCTCATCCCGAGGGCCCCTGGTTGGGAGGAAAAGACAGGAGGATAAAAACTCCCACGCTAGATAGATAGAATGAACCGAAGGCCACCGGCTCTCCATCTCAGAGGAAATGAACAAAGCCTCACAGTTATAAAAAGAAAGATATTTTCACCCACTGAATTATTAGCTGGTTTCATCACCGCACTAAATAGGCCAGTCTGCCCCTCAGGAACACGGAAACGGGCTGCAAACACCGACTTAGGACCACAATTGAGCCCCCAAAGGCCTGCGGTTAAGTGAGAAAAACAATGTGTTTTGTCCCATTTAATGACCTTTCTTGCCGCCGTTAAGCGAATCACTGCAGTTGATAAGTTAGCCACACGGTTGTGAACCTGGGTCCCCTCATTGACTTTTGCTTGTCGGAAGGTCGCAAAAGGGGATCCTGTGACACACACACACACACACACACCCAACCGTCATAAGTATGAATCCGTTGCCAAGTGTCTGAATTTGGATTACGTGATCAGGGGGATGACGTTACACAGGTCGTAAGTGTGAGAAATGGTCCTCAGTCACTTCTTTCAAGGCCCTTGTAACTTGGAATGGTCACTAAATGTTGTAAGTCGAGTACTATCATCTACGGGCAAGGTGAGCCTCAGTATTTCTGAGATACTACTCGGAGCAGTCAAACAGGTTAATCCCCAGGTAGCTTTGCAAGCTGCATACTCAATTCCATTACGGCATGAAGAGGATCAGACAGGATATAATGGCCCTTGCTGAGAAAGTGGAAGCGAATGATCAGGTAGCTAGTCCTTAAGGTTTTTTTTGTTTGTTTGTTTAAACACAAAATTCCTAGCAGAACAAACCCTTTATGGCAGGGTTGAGCTCTTGCAACTTTTTAGCCTAATTTCAAAAAGTCATAGAATCACAGGGTTAGATGGGTCCTTGGAGGTCTTCTAGTCCAGCAGTGTTCTGACCGACGTTTCCCAAGATCATGAAGCCGACTCCTCGTCCCAATAAAACCCCTTTTATTTAGGTTAACGTGAATTCCTCTCCAGCAAAGTCCCGGCCATCAGTCTTTCAAGAGATTTCACAACTACAGACCTTTATCAGGCTTGGAGAGCTGCCAGGCCGATATCTTCTAAACTCCATGCTGTAGCAGCAATTCCTTGGCAAAAAGTCAGGAACGGATCTTCACCCTAAGGAATGGAGCTCATTGTCTCCTGCAAGCTCCACTCCCCTTTCATTCCTGTTTACTCCCTCTGGGAGGGGCCATTCACCTGTGGCCTTACTCCCTAGTTGCCCCTTGTTTCTTAGCTGTTCCCTTCTCCTGGCAGCTCTGCGCATGCACACACTGGGAACAGGCTCCAGCTGTTCTTCTGCCCCACTGATCTCCGAAGGCAGCTGATAACCGTTGGATGGCCCTGGCCCCATCTCTGTTTCCGACACAGAGCCCTCCTCAGACTCCAGGACTGGCCCATGTTCCTCCCCAACCTCCTCACTGTCCAAGTCTGGAACCAGCTACGCTGGCTGCTGGCAGGTGACAACAACCGGACCCCAACATTTCCCGCGGTGGTGAGTGACAGCAGCCGGTGAGGAAGCAAGGGTTTCACCTAATCTCGCAGCTGGGCAAGTGGAGTTTCGCGCGGACTGGTTATCAGTGGGTCACGGACTACTAGTACCCATAGATGGACCAGAGCAGAGGTGGGATGCTCCCAGTTTGGCCCGGATCGGCCAAATCAGTAGTAGTGGCGGCAGGAGGCTCCTCCCACCTGCGTAGATGCACAGAAGTGTTGCCTGCATGCACAGAAGCATTTTGTGCATGCGCAGCAGTGGTGGGTTTCAAATTTTTTTAGAACCTCTTCTGTAGGTGTGGCCTGCTTTCTGGGAGTGGCTTGCCGGCCATGTGACAGGGTGGGAGTGGCTTGGCAGTCATGTGACTGGGTGGGCATGGCCAACTTGTAAAATGTGGTGAAACTCACTTAACAACGCTCTTGCTTAGCAACCAAAATGTTGGCTCAGAAACTCTGGCATTTGAAGCCCGCAAGTCTTAAAGCTGTCAAGTTACAAGACCCTTGCACCCCTAACCCTTTAGGAAAAAAACACCCAGGGGTGTTCAAACTTGACAGCTTTAAGACTTGTGGACTTCAACTCCCAGAATTCCTCTTCTCACTCTTCATATTTATGACAATAAAGATTATACTTATGGAAACTAATCAAGGAGAGAAGCAACCTGGAATTGAGGATAAACTTCCTAATAGGGAGGACAATTAATCAGTGGAACAGCTTGCCACCAGAAGTTATGAATGCCCCAACACTGGAAGTCTTTAAGAAGATGTTGGATATCCATTTGTCTAAAGTGGTGTAGGGTTTCCTGTCTTAAGCAGGGGGTTGGACTAGAAGACCTCCAAGGTCCCTTCCAACTCTCTTATTCTATTCTATTCTGTTCAAAATATTATATGTTGATCCTTCCATTTTTTTTTCTGCAAGAAAAGGTTTCCTTACCTGCTTTATTAAGATCCAGCCAATTTGTCCATGCAGAGAATTTTGAGGCTGAGTTTTAAACCAAATGTTGAATAGGCTGGACGAGAAATTGCGACAGACGGATGAAACCGTACACTTCATTGACGCATGGCCATTCCCAAGTATTGCCCAAGTTTCAAAGAGCACCAAAGCACAAGGGCCATAAAGGAATATATTGTGGCTCATGAGCTCCTTTTTAAAGAGATATTTTTATGCCATCAATAAAATGCCAACAGATCTATGGAACCTGTTTTATCGCACCATAAAGCAAATAATAATAATAATAATAATAATAATAATAATAATAATAATAATAATAATAATAATAATAATAATAATAATAATAATAATAATAATGCAGAAAATAGAAGTGCAGAGGAACGGAGTCACCTTGAGAGAAGAAGAAAGTGAAGTGTTGGTTAAAAAGAAAAGTGGAAAAAATACCATAATTCCAATAAGGGCAGATTAGTAGATGGTAATCGAAGATTAGGTAATGTAACTGTGTTATGAATATTAATAGTGTGTTAAAATATATTGTACTCCCGTGATGGATTGACTATTGTTAATAATTGGCGTTATTAGTAATTCCACGCATTTGGAACATTGACGCTAGGGTGGAATAATGAGTGATTTTCATAATATTGAAGGACAATACCTAGGAAGGGATAACAAATCTAGGGTGCAAAGAAATGTTATTTATGTTTAAATGAATGAATGGGGAAATGTCAAAGGAACATGAAATGAGACAAATACTGTTGAAGTTGGAAGATAAGAATTTCACATACTGTTTGTGTTATTGTTGTTAACGTTGTTTATGTATGTTTATTACTGGAAAACAAAAAAAACTTTTAAAAAGTGCACTGGCAGTGCAAAGCAGTGGTTAGGGGAGACCTTCAAAATACGAAGTTCCATTTTTGAGGTGTTTAAATATTCTCCCAACTTGTCCCCTTGTCTTCCTTTAAGGATTTCTCATGGGTGAAAACGGAGCATTTTTGGGTATATAAAGGGAAAAAGCTCGTTTATCAGGTTGTGTTGCAATTGCTCAACACTAGAAGTTTCCTCCTTCTTCTTTTTTTACTTCTCTTAAAAGTTCCCCGTACAAAATTCCCTAAGAATTAAAAAACAGGGGCAGCTGCCACATTGGGATGCCTTAAAAGTCGGATTGGGGCATTTAAGTGGGCGCAATGTGGCAACGGTCCCTGATCGTTTAAAAAAAGAGAGAGAGAGAAAACTATTTTAGGATTCGTTGCACACATCCCTCTTTGGAAGACGGTGCCCAGGAACTATTTGCAACCGGACACAAACATTTAACCTGGAGCTCAGCTGATTTTGAAGAATTTCTAACAAATCCCACCGCCTCCGGGCACTGATGATGTAACCTAGCTGGGTTGTGAAACGTCTGCAAGAAGAAAGCTAAGCTCTGATAGCAGCAAGGAGCCCCCTGTCGTTGTTGTCGTCACCGTCCTTCTCCTCCCCCCTCTTCCTCCTCCCCCTCCTCTTTCTCCTTCCCCTTCCTGCAAGCCCCACTCGCTTCTAACACTGATGACATTCCCAAGCTGGGTCATGAAATGTCTGCAAGAAAAGCACCAAAGACCCCACAGTCCTCCTCCTCCCCCTCCCCCTCCTCCTCCAACCCCCTTCCCTCCTAGCACTGATGATATAACCTATCTGGGTCGTGAAAGGTCTGCAAGAAGTCAGCCAAGCTCTGATACCACCAAGGAGCTTCCTGTCCTCCTCCTCCTCCTCTTTTGCTTCCTCCCCCTCGCCCTCCTCCTTCCCCTCCTCCTCCCTGTAAACCCCACTCCCTTCTAACACTGATGATGTTCCCAAGCTGGGTCATGAAACGTCTGCAAGAACACCACCAAACTCATGGAACATCAAGGACCCCACCGTCCTCCTTCCCCTCCCCTCCGCAACCCCCTCCCCCTTCTACCACTGACAACGTTACCTATTTGGGTCATGAAATGTCCACAAGAAGACCCCCAAGCTCAGAGAGCACCACGGACAACCCCACCCTAAAGTTTACCCCTGAGTTACAAACCTTCTCTTCCATTTATTTCTCCTTTCACCCCAAGGAATGAAAACATGGGGATCCCACCCCACTCCTTCCTTAACCGTTGAAGTCCAGCTGGGCTTCAACACAAGACCTCAACCCCATCCTCTCTTAAAAATGTCCTCCAAAGTTGACAGATCAGCGCAAAGGACTTCCTTCAGCCTAGCACCCGTGAGACATTCTTTCCTTTTAAACAACGAGCCCACTTTTAGCTAGACTAAGGTTCAAAATCTGAAACCTGCAGCGCAAAGGAAGAAGGAGCCAACTTACCCAGCGGTGAGCTCTTGCTCTCTCTCGCCCCGAGTGTCCTTTGTCCTTTCCAACAAGCAAAATAGTTTTTTCCCCCCTTTCCTCCTCCCTTGGCAGCCTGGCTGCCTTCCCACTGCATTAAACTGGGATCCAGGACTGTACCGTATTCTCAGGAAAACACATGCATGTAAAAATCACAAGCAGAAGGAGCCAAGCAAAAGAAAGAGACTCCGAAAAGAAATCTTGATTCTTTCATCTGCTGTTTTTTTTTTTACTTTTTCTTTTTTGGGGGGGGAGTTCAGCGCAGCGAACCGGTTCCAACCGGTACAGGAACCCCACCCGGCTTGAGTGGGAGAGGGGTGGGGTGGGGGTTTGGGTTGAACTAGATGACCTAACAAGGTCCCTTCCAACTCTGTGAATCTGCATCAGGATAAATGAAAAATATCAAAAAATGTTTTTATTTTTAATTTTTTTAAAAAAATATTAAAAATAGAAAACATCGAAGGCTCTTTTAAGACTGAAAAACATAGATGACATTATAAGATTGTAAAGTTCCAGCCGTTTTTTCTTGAGCCACTGAGGATGCCAAAGAGAGTGGAGACTCGAGACGAGGCTTGCAAAAAAATATTAGCTTTTATTTGTGGCGGTAGCAAAAGCTGGGTGACAAAACTATATCCAGAACATACAAACCAATGCATGGAAGGAATAGCCACCCCCTGCAAGAGGGGCTCAGAGTATTATCTACATTTTAGGCAGATAGAGACAAAGTTTATCCAATCAGAGATAAAGATTCGTTACCAACGGGGTCTTTAAAGCGTCCTTTTGTTCAAGCTCCTGCCTCTGTCTACCTTATCTATGGAGTAACCCTATAGCCTTGTGTAGGGAGTGGCAGCCCCTCTTTGCCAAGTTGCTTTTTGGCAGAATGCTTTAAGGATTTATGAGCCAGGAAAACTCCCTAGTTTTGTTCCTTTATCTACACAAAGCCACAAAGAAGAGGGAGTCAAGCTATTCTCCAAGGCACCTGAGGGTAGAACAAGAAGCAATGGGTGGAAACTAAACAAGGAGAGAAGCAACTTAGAACTGAGGAGACATTTCCTGACAGTTAGAACAATTAATCATTGGAACAGAATTGCCTCCAGAAGTTGTGAATGCTCCAACACTGGAAGTCTTTAAGAAGATGTTGGATAGCCATTTGTCTGGAACGGTATAGGGCAGGAAACCCTAGGAAATGAATATGAATACAAGAGAATGTGAGGACAGGGATGGTAGGTACGCTGGTGTGCTTATGCACGCTCCTTAAAGACCTCTTAGGAATGGGGTGAGGTCCACGATCGACAGTTTGAGGTTAAAGTTTTGGGGGTTTGGGGAAGAAACCACAGTGTCAGGTAGCGCATTCCAGCCATTGACCGCTCTGTGGCTGAAGTGAAGCCGTATTTGCTGCAATCGAGTTTGGAGTGGTTTACCATAAGTTTGTACTGTATCTGTTGTGAGCGCCTGTGCTGTTGTGGTACACGGGCACACAATACATACAAACTCAAGGTAAACTGAGCGTGCCTAAGTGCACCAGCGTGCCCAGCCTTCCTGTCCCAACAACCCCATCTACCCATTTCATGCGTTCATAATCTTGTATATATTATCCCATGCACACTTGACAACCCAAATAAATAAATAAAAATAAATCTAGTTACAGTTTGGTTGGCCTGGTCAAAAGTAAAGATTGCTCAAGCAGGCCAAAGGTAGCTTTGCAGAAAGAATGGAAATTGTGAATTTATTTGCTCAGTGGAGTCATCGTCGGTAGTCCAAAAAAAAAAAAAAAAAAAAACCAACGGTGTGAACTGGAGAGGTCAGCTGTCTTATGCGGTCAATACAATACAATACACTAGCAGAGTCAGAAGGGACCTTGGAGGTCTTCTAGTCCAACCCCCTGCCTAGGCAGGAAACCCTATACCGTTTCAGACAAATGGCTCTCCAACATCTTCTTAAAAACTTCCAGTGTTGGGGCATTCACAACTTCTGGAGGCAACTTCTGTTCCACTGATTAATTGTTCTCACTGTCAGGAAATTTCTCCTCCATTCTAAGTTGCTTCTCTCCTTGATTAGTTTCCACCCATTGCTTCTTGTTCTACCCTCTGGTGCCTTGGAGAATAGTTTGACTCCCTCTTCTTTGTGGCAACCCCTGAGATATTGGAAGACTGCTATCCTGTCTCCCTTGGTCCTTCTTTTCATTCAACTAGACATGCCCAGTTCCTGCAACCGTTCTTCGTATGTTTTAGTCTCCAGTCCCCTAATCATCTTTCTTGCTCTTCTCTGCACTCTTTCTAGAGTCTCTGCATCTTTTCTACATCGTAGTGACCAAAACTGGATGCAAATATTCCAAGTGTGGCCTTCCCAAGGCCTTATAAAGTGGTATTAACCCTCCACATGATCTTGATTCTATCCCTTTGTTGATGCAGCCTAGAACTGTGTTGGCTTTTTTGGCAGCTGCTGCACACGGCTGGCTCCTATTTAAATGGTTGTCCACTAGGACTCCCAGATCCCTTTCACAGTTACTACTGTTGAGCAAGGTACCACCTATACTGTACCTGTGCATTCCGTTTTTCTTGCCGAAATGTAAAACCTGACTCTTTCTGTTCAGTTGGAAGATGCATCTAGATCTGGGCTTTCCAATCTTGGCAACTTTAAGATGGTATGGGCACTTCAGTTCCCAGAATCCCCTAGCCAGCAGGCTTAAGATGTGTAGACTTCCACTCCGATAATTCCCCAGTCAGCATGTTTAAGAGCAGTGGATTTCCATTCCCAGAATTCCGCAGCCAGCTTCCTTTAAGAGATTTTGCAGTATTCTTCCCCTGCCATGCCCACCATGCCATGCCCACCGAACTGATAGTTTAAAATTTTGAATTTCACCCCTGGTTTCAATTCCCAGAATTCCCCAGCCAGCATTAGAACTGAGGTGCATGCCTATTAAAGCATTCTGCCTGGGGAATTCTGGGAAATAAAGTTCACTCTTCTTAGTGTGCTGGGTTGAGGAATTCTGGGAGTGGATGTCCGCCCAACTTAAAACCAACTGGCATAATGTGCTGACTCTGGGGAATTCTGGAAATTTGAAATCCACCCATCGTCAGCATGCTAACTGGGGAATTCTGGGAGCTGAATCCACCCATCTTAAAGCAGGCTGGCTGAGGAATTCTGGGAATGGAAATCTGCCCATTTTAAAGCATGTGGACTGGGGGATTCTGGGAGTTGGTGTCCCCATCCCTTTAAGTCGCCAAGAGTGAGAAACTGTGATCTAAATGAACAAATGTTCCCATTGCCACTGGGACACTCCCCCTCCCCCCACCACTTAATTTCAGCAGGATGTCTGGAAGACTGACCCATCTTTCCCTCTTACCTATCCCTTTTCAGTTCAGGGAGTCAAACTATTCTCCAAGGGACCTGAGGGTAGAACAAGAAGCAATGGGTGGAAACTAATCAAGGAGAGAAGCAACTTAGAACTGAAGAGAAACTTCCTGACAGTTAGAACAATGAATCCGTGGAACAGAAGTTGCCTCCAGAAGTTGTGAATGCCCCAACACTGGAAGTCTTTAAGAAGATGTTGGATAGCCATTTGCGTGAAATGGTATAGGGTTTCCTGCCTAGGCAGGGGGTTGGACTAGAAGACCTCCAAGGTCCCTTCCAACTCTACTATTGTATTGTATTGTATCCTTTCTCAGGGCAATCCTGTTCAAAAGGACTGGGAGCAAGAAAAGAAAATGGTATATGGGTGAAATCTGTCACTCGAGGCTGGAAAAAAAATTATGGTTGCTTGATTGAAAAATAATTTTGCACGGAGTTGTCCGGGATCCTGGCATTTTACAGAGTAAAATAAAAGGAGAAAGTTCATTGTTGCCTTAAGGGGTGGGGGTAGTCTAAAATTTCGGAGCCTGGGAAGAAGGGGGGAGAGAAGTGGCAAATGAAGATGAGCAGGAAATAGCCAAGCGCACAGTATTAGTGTCAAGGCTGAGATTACAGAAGAGCATGGGAAACTTTTAAGGAACTTTTAATCTTTAATTGCAACACTCTTTGCCTCTTTTTTCATTTTTCTATATACCGTTTTTTATATTTTAATATTTCATTCGTATACCACCCGATGTTCTGACTGAGGCTTCCCAAGAGCATGAAGCAAATTCCTGGTCCTGATAAAAAACCCTTTTATTAATTGACTGTGAATTCTGCTCATTCCCATCCAGCAAAATCTTTCAAGGGAGGATTTATAGTCACAGACCTTCTCTGGCTTGGAGAGCTGCCAGGCCAACATCTGCAGAACTTGGCAAGGAGTCCCGGAGAGTCACGAACCAATGAAGGGAACTAATGGTCTCCTGCAAACTCCACTCCCCTTTCGCTCCTCTTTTATTTCCTCTGGGAGGGGCCATTCATCATCCACCTGTGGCCTTACTCCCAAGTCGACCCCTCTTCTTTAGCTGTTCCCTTCCTCTGGCAACTCTGCGCATGCGCACACTGGGAACAGGCTCCAGCTGTTCTTCTGCCCCACTGATGTGTGACTCCGAAGGCATCTGATAACTGTCAGACGGCCCTGGCCCCCTCTCTGCCTCCAACACAGAGCCCTCATCAGAGCCTTCCCAGACTCCAGGACTGGCCCATCTTCCTCCCCAGCCTCCTCACTGTCCGAATCTGCTGCCAGATCCACTGGCCTCTGGCGGGCGGCAACACCAGAGTCCTTCTGGGAGGAAGAATCGGGGTATTTAAATTTGATAAACCAAAATAAACTCAAGTTGCTAAACAGGTGTCTTTTCCTCCATCCGAAGTAGAGATCTGCTTTATTGATGTTCCAAATGATCGCTTTGAAAAGCAAGCCCGAGATTTTAATCACACATTTGGTCTTTCCATTAAGCATTGATATTGTACTGACTTGCAAAATTAATTAATCAGGAATCTGGTGGCATCTCTTCTAACGAAAGTTTGATTCAGGCTTTTGTGAACTGCCAAAAAACGACAAACTATGTAATTTAAATCCTGCTGCTTTCAGAAGCGGCAATAAATCTTCTTAGTCAGAAATGGGGCTACTGGGCTCCTTCCTGAACTTTCCCCCCCACCCTCAGCGTTTTTCATATTTTGCAATGTTAAGACGTCTATTGTTCAACTCCCAGAATTCCCCAGCCAGATTGTTTTAAGATGATTAGACATCAGTTCCTGTGCTGACTGGGGAATTCTGGGAATTGAAGTCCATCTGTTTTAAAGGAGACTGGCTGGGGAATTCTGGGAGTTGAAGTCTGTACGTCTTGCTATGGAATTCTGGGAGTCTTGAAAGCAGGCTGGTTAGGGAATTCTGGGAGATGATGTCCATAGGGTATAAAGTTGTCAATAGTTCCTCACCTCTGCTTTAGAGCGCAATCTCAAGATTAGAGATGGGAAGTCCTGGAATAAATCTGGGAAAATTGGCAAAAAAAACCATTTTTTTTTTTAATTTTATCAAGATCAGGTGAAGGGTTAATACCACTTTATAAGGCCTTGGTAAGGCCACACTTGGAATACAGCATTCAATTTTGGTCGCCACGATGTAAAAAAGATGCGGAGACTCTAGAAAGAGTGCAGAGAAGAGCAACAAAGATGATTAGGGGACTGGAGGCTAAAACATATGAAGAACGGTTGCAGGAACTGGGTAGGTCTAACTTAAGAGAAAGAAGGACTAGGGGAGACATAATAACAGTCTTCCAATATCTCAGGGGTTGCCCCAAAGAAGAGGGAGTCAAGCTATTCTCCAAAGCACCCTGAAGGCAGGACAAGAAGCAATGGGTGGAAACTAATCAAGGAGAGAATCAACTAAAAACTAAGGAGAAATTTCCTGACAGAACAATTAATCCGTGGAACAGAAGTTGCCTCCAGAGATTGTGAATGCTCCAACACTGGAAGTCTTTAAGAAGATGTTGGATAGCCATTTGTCTGAAGTGGTGTGGCTTTCCTGTCTAGGCAGGGGGTTCGACTAGAAGACCTCCAAGGTCCCTTCCAACTTTTGGGAGGAAAAAAACAGAAAAATAAATGAGAAGAAAAACTTTGCTTTTTCCCGAGGCTTTGTTTCCCGCAGGCCTTCCCATCTCTAATCAAGATCCAGGAGGAAATCCGATGAGCTGGCAGAACAAGCAATGATTAGCCGTATGAAGTTCAACAGGGCCAAGTCCAAGTTTGAAGACGGGGAAGCCCAAGGCAGGAGTAGAGATCAGGGCATTATCGCTTCACGCCGTGCCAAGGGAAGCAAGCGTGTCACGCTTCAAGGGCCAGTTGCAACTCAAAAGGGCACCAGAGTTTTGTTAAGGGATAACCAGGACAACCTGGGTGGGCAGGTATTGAGGTCAAGGTAATCTCTTGATCATCCTGGCTTAAATAGGCCTATTCCAATGGTTAATGCAGTGGTTAAGCACAGTGGTGGGTTCCAGATCCCGTCACAACTGATACACTATGCATGGGGCCGGGCATTGCCACAGCTCTGCTACACCTAGGTGCTCGGTGAAGGTCACGCTATGCACGTGTGTGCAATTGGCCCATTTGCGTCAAAAACCAGTAAGGAATGCGGGTGGGCAGGCCAAATGAGCCACTGTTCCAGTACAGTGGCCGCTGCTCCCAGCTACCCCTGGTACACCCATACCGGGCCGTACCACCGATAACTCACCACTGGTTAAGCATGGGAGGGATCTAGTGGTGGGATTCAAATCATTTAACAACCAGTTCACCCAACTGCTCAGGTGGTTAGCCACTGGTTCTCCTCAACTGGCTGAATTCCACCACTGGAAGGGACCCTTCTTGGCTTGATGGTCCAGACCAGGATTTAGTTTGTTCCCCCCCCCCCACAAACCTTGGCAACTTTTAAAGATGGGTGGACGTCCGGCTCCCAGGATTCTCCAGCCAGCTAATCAAATTAATTCTGGTTTGTCTCCGTTTCTGCCTTAAAATGGCACCTCGGTTTTCAGCAGTGGCAGCCAAATGCTTCCAAGATGCCCCATAGCGCCTTGCCCACTGAAGAAGCTGTCAGCAGGAGAATCCTCTTGAGCTTGGTGGTTTTCTTGCAGACGTTTCATGATCTGACGAGGGAACTTCATCAGTGCTAGAAGGGAGTGGGGTTTGCAGAGAAGAGGACTCTCCAAATTGGTTTTTAAAAAAGTCAGATGTTTCATGACCCAACTAGGTAGTATCATCAGTGCTTGAAGGAATGGGGTGTTATGGAGTGGAGGGGGAGGGAAGAGGAGGACTGTGGGATCCTTGGTGCTCTCCGAGTTTGGTGGTTTTCCTGCAGACGTTTCATGAACCAAGTAGGTAAGATCATCATTGCAGACCTCTTCTTCCGCTCCACAAACCCCACTCCCTACTAGCACTGATGGTGTTCCCTAGTTGGGTCATGAAACGTCTGCAAGAAAACAGCCAAGCTTAGAAAGCGCCCAGTTTTCTCTTCTTCACTTTCCTCCTCCTCCTCTCTGCAAACCCCTCTCCCTTCTAGCACTGATGATGTTATCTAATTGGGTCGTGAGACGTCTACAAGAAAACCGCCAAGTTCAGAGAGCACCAAGGACCCCACAGTTCCTTCCGTGAAAGTTTAATTTCAACTCACCATCCCAGAATCAGATCCAAAGTTTTCTGGAAGAGGCATTATTGTTCCTTAAGCCAAATGAAAAGACAAACAAACAGATAAACATCAACACCTTGATTTGAATCCGATGGTGAAACCCTGTATTGTATACCAGCTGGATACTCATGCTCTGCTATGAAACTGTATGATCGGGCTTGATAAATTGACACAGCTTGAAAATTAACGAGTAGTTACGATCGGTCTCTCCTATTCCCTTCTCTCCCTCAGGCTTGCCCCACAGAAATCTCTCCTCTCCCATCCCCCTTCTCTCCCTCAGGCTGGCCCAACAGATGCCTCTTCTATCTTATCCCCTTCTCTCCCTCAGGCTTGCAAGAGCCTCTATCTTATCCCCTTCTCTCCCTCAGGCTTGCGAGAGGCCTCTAACTTATCCCCTTCTCTCCCTCAGGCTTGCGAGAGGCCTCTAACTTATCCCCTTCTCTCCCTCAGGCTTGCGAGAGGCCTCTAACTTATCCCCTTCTCTCCCTCAGGTTTGCCAAAGGCCTCTATCTTATCCCCTTCTCTCCCTCAGGCTTGCCAGAGGCCCCTCCTATCTTATCCTTTTCTCTCCCTCAGGTTGGCCTCATTCATCCTGTCCTATTTCCTTCTCTCCCTCAGGCTTGCCTCACAGAGGCCACTCCTATCTTATCCCCTTCTCTCCCTCAGGCTGGCCCCATTGATCCTCTCCTATCCCCTTCTCTCCCTCAGGCTTGCACAACAGAGGCCTCTCCTATCTTATCCCTTTCTCTCCCTCAGTCTAACTCCTTAGCATCAGAGCATTTTTCAGGTGGGGAGGGGGAAGTAGAATGTCTCAACTCCCAGCCCACAGGCCAGATGAGTCACGCACTGGCCATGCCCACATGGCAGTTGGAACAGAGTTCTTTTCAGGTGGGGAGGGGGAGTAGAACGTCTAACTCCTTAGCATCAGTGCATGTTAATAACACTATAAGAAATAGTAATGATCTGATGGCCATTTCAAAAAGTCCTTTCTTAGCGAGCACCTAGAAGCCAAGAACTTTTGTGCCAAATTTCAAGTTTATAGGCTTTACGGTTTTGTGATGATGCATGAGTGGCATTTTGCTTTTAGATATATAGATATATAGGAACATCTGAGTATCAGTTTATTATTGTTTCACTTGCTTTTTTTTAAACTTTAATATACATTTATACAGGCCATAATAAAAGTTATCAACAGGTTTTTTTCTCTCTCTCTTCAGTTAGTACACTACGGGTCGAGAATTAAATGCATGCAGTTACAAAGGAGAGGTAGTCGTAGAAACACCATATTATAAAGATCTAAAAATTACAAACGTCGTATAAATTAAAAAAAAAAAAGAACGAACACTTTCAAACAAACTTCCGAAATTGCTTATTACTGATAAATAAAAGTAAAAAGTACATTACTTTGTCATAAGGAAAAAAATAAAAATAAAAGACAGGGAAAGGGAAAAAAAAGGAGAGAAAAACGCACAAAGACATGTTCTTCACACGCTGTAAAATTCGATGGTGTTTAAATGCCAATCAACTTCCATCCAAGGAGGTTTGACGGTTCTTTTTTTTTTTTTTAAAAAAAAGAAGAGATTGAAATGATTCCATTATAAACAAGCTTATTTTTCTCCCTCCTTTCAAGTGATGGCAGTTAAGAAAGCCTCTATAGAGGTCCAACTATGAAATTCAGTTTTTAAAACAACTTTTCGAGTCACGCAAAAGGAAGGGTGGGAGGAGGAAGAGGTGACGGACAGCAGGAGAGATGCTGTCTCCAGATAAACCTGATTATAATTATTTCTTAATGCTATGTATTTTTATATATATATACATATATTTTAAAGAAAAGCTTCTGTTCCGTCCAGGTGGCAGCTGTGTCTTTTTTTTGTTTTTTGACCCAGAGTTCGGGGAGACACACAACTTGGCATGCAACAGAAGAAGGAAAGTAACCAAGCAAGCCATGATATAGGACAGAATGTTATCGAAAGTCAGATTATTATTTTTTGTCTCCATCTTAGCGACGTTAAAGACCTGCAGACTTCAATTCCCAGGAATTCCCCAGCCGACTAACTGGGAAATCCTGGGAGATGGAAGTCCGCACCTCTTAAAAAGTTGAGAAGATCGAGAAAATGCCACTCTTAGGAGTACGACTCAAGTATTAAGATAAAAGGGCTATAAAACCAAAGAATTCACCTTACCACATATCTACACAACTTTGAAACTAAGAAGGTTTGAAGTCCGAGAGGAATTTTTTTTTTTTGCGATGACTTTTCTTTTTTTGGCTCTCCTGAACCTCAATGAGTCAATAAGGAATTATCGTTTCCCATCTCTGCCCGGCCAGGAAGAATAGATAAATTGTGCCTTTTCTGTATTTTTTTTTTAATTATTAAAAAAAACCCCACCAATACACAGTTTAGTAAATTAGTGCAATATAAAGTATTCGGGCGAGAGGGGTCAGGAAGAACATCAAGCTCATACGTCTATGATTGACCTTCTCAAAGGGCTCTCATTTTGCCTTCTCAAGTTCTTTCTTTATTTGCAAAAGTCATCCTGATGGCTGGAAGTTGGGAGGCGTCTTCGCCACCCACGTCCGGCTGCGAAGTTTCACGGGACGGAAGTCCAGAGCGAACGATGTTCGTTTTTTGTCCCGCGATGCAAACGTCCATTCGTTTCCCGAAGCGAGAACTAATTTTTTTTGGGGGGGGGGGGATCTCTCCAGAGAAGGACGCGCACTCTGTTCTCTCGTAATCTACGAAGACGCTGAATCGTCGCTTGCCAAGATTAAAATTTGCAGTGGAAATGAGTTTTTCCCTGTCTGGCTGTGAAAGGAAAGATGGAGAGAGCGTTTGTCTAAGGACAATTTTTTCTCCCCTGACGTTATTTGCTTTTCACACACTGTTGTTTTTTTTTCTTCTTCTTCTTCTTCTTCTTCCTTTGATAGAAGCCAGCTTTGCTTCGGGATGGGAAATGCCCAGATTTTGGCTACACGAAGTGGTCCCCGGGGAGTAGGGCAGAGGGGGTCTTCTATTCGTAGACCGCGACGGCATTGCAACACAGAGCCGAGAGTCTCCGTTCGATACTAGCTTTATCTGAAAAACGAAGCAAAGGAAAAAAAAAACAAGTAAGTGGGGTACACAGTTGGAATCCTACATTCAGTTTTGGTCACCACGATGTAAAAAAGATGTGGAGACTCTAGAAAGAGTGCAGAGAAGAGCAAGAAAGAGGATTAGGGGACTGGAGGCTAAAGCATATGAAGAACGGTTGCAGGAACTGGGTATGTCTAGTTTAATAGAAAGAAGGACTAGGGGACACAGGATAGCAATGTTCCAATATCTCAGAGGTTGCCACAAAGAAGAGGCAGTCAAGCTATTCTCCAAGGCACCTGAGGGCAGCACAAGAAGCAATGGGTGGAAACTAATCAAGGAGAGAAGCAACCTCTCCTTTCCACTTAACAATGGAAATGTTGGGCTCAATTGTGGTCCTAAGTCAAGGAGTAACCCAGAAATGGGTTCCTACTGGCCGAGTAGGTAGTAACTCGGCCTGCCACCGCCCCCCCCCCCCCGAACCAGTTCTATTGTCGCCGCCGCCATCTTGATTTTCGGTTCTGTCCTGCGCAGAACAATTTTCATTGCAAAAATGTAATTTCCTCCCTGCTTTCTAACCTTGTGCGCATGCGCAGACCTTTTTACGTTGAAATGCGCATGCATTTGAAAAAATTTTGTGCATTGAACTTGCAGTAATGGTGGCAGCTACCCAGCCCTGAACTAACCATATAACGCAAAATGAGCAGCGTCCGAACGAAAAATGCCATTTTTGTATACAGGTAGTTCTTGACCTCGGTCGGCGATTCGTATACTTCAGGGGTGTCCAAACTTGGGAACTTTAAGACTTGTGGACTTCAACTCCCAGAATTCCCCAGCCAGCTGGCTGGGGAATTCTGGGAGTTGAAGTCCACAAGTCTTAAAGTTCCCAAGTTTGGACACCCCTGGTATACTTTAATGAAGGGTAATACAGGATTGCTGTTTTTTTCCCCCCGGCTGTGCTGTGCTTTGTTCAAAGTACGTCATTCTATAAAAGTAGCAACCCCCATCCCTCATCTCACCGCCCCACACTTACAACGGTTGATATTCTCAATGTCAACTGGGTCCTGCAAGATCTTTGCTAGGCCTTCCATCAGCAACGCAGCTTTATGGTACCGGTAAGCAATGTCTTCTGTCTGCTGAAACATCTCATCCAAAGCTGCTGCCTGGACCTGAGGAGGAGGAGGAGGAGGAGAGGCAGATGAGCAGAGGCCAAGAAGAAAAAGAAAGGAGACACACACACACATACACACTCTCTCTCTCTTCTACCCATCTATCATCTTTGTATCATCCACCCATCCTTCTCTCTGTCCATCCATCTTCTTTTGTCTGTCTGCCTAATCTATCATCTATCCATCTACTAATCTATCTATCCATATCTATTTATCTACATCTCTCTCTCTCCTCTTGGTATCATCCACCCATCCTTCTCTCTGTCCATCCATCTTCTTTGGTCTGTCTGAATAATCTATCATCTATCCATCTACTATTTACCTATCTATCCATATTTATCTACATCTATCAATCTACCTACCTACTTATCCATCCATTATCTTTGTATCATCCACCCATCCTTCTCTGTCCATCCATCTTCTTCAATCTGTCTGTCTAATCTATCAACTATCTACTACTTATCAATCTATCCATATCTGTTTATCTACATCTCTCTCTCATCTTTGTATCATCCACCCATCCCTCTCTGTCCATCCATTTTCTTTCATCTGTCTGTCTGAATAATCTATCTTCTATCCATCTACTACTTACCTATCCATATTTATCTATCCATCCATCCAACCATTATCTATCCATCTACTACTTACCTATCTATCCATATCTATTTATCTCCATCCATCCATCCATCCATCCATCCATCCATCCATCCATCCATCCATCCATCCATCCATCCATCCATCCATCCATCCATCCATCATCTATCCATCTACTACTTGGAACACTGCTATCATATCTCCCCTAGTCCTTCTTTCTCTTTAGCTTAAGAAAAAGAAGGACTAGGGGAGACATGATAGCATTGTTCCAATATCTCAGAGGTTGCCACAAAGAAGAGGGAGTCAAGCTATTCTCCAAGGCATCTGAGGGTAGAACAAGAAGCAATGGGTGGAAACTAATCAAGGAGAGAAGCAACTTAGAACTGAGGAGAAATTTCCTGACAGTTAGAACAATTAATCAGTGGAACAGCTTGCCTCCAGAAGTTGTGAATGCCCCAACACTGGACGTCTTTAAGAAGATGTTGGATAGCCATTTGCCTGAAATGGTATAGGGTTTCCTGCCTAGGCAGGGGGTTGGACTAGAAGACCTCCAAGGTCCCTTCCAACTCTGCTATTGTATTACTTATCTATCTATTCATATCTTTATCTACATCTCTCTCTCTCTCTCATCTTTGTATCATCCATCCATCTTCTTTCATCTGTCTCTCTCTCTAATCTATCATCTATCCATCTACTACTTACCCTTCTATCCATATCTATCTATCTATCATCTATCTATCATCTATCTATCTATCTATCTATCATCTATCTATCTATCTATCTATCTATCTATCTATCATCTATCTATCTATCTATCTATCTATCATCTATCTATCTATCTATCTATCTATCTATCTATCTATCTATCTATCTATCTATCTATCTATCTATCTATCTATCTATCTATCTATCTACCTACCTACCTACCTACCTACCTACCTATTCATATCTATCCATCCATCCATTCATCATTTATTTGTATCATCCATCCCTCTTATCCCCTCTATCTTAACGATTTATTTATTTATTTATATTTACAGGTAGTCTCAAATTACAACCACAATTGAACCCAAAATTTCCGTTGTTAAGCAAGACAGTTAAGGGAGTTTTCCCCCATTTGCCACACTCTTTGAATCACTGCAGTTGTAAAGCTAGTCAGGTGGTTGTTAAGTGAATCTGGCTTCCCCATGAATTTTGCTTGTCAAAAGGTCGCAAAAGGGGAGTTCCGGTTCCGGCGGCGGCGGCGACGGGCAGCTCTTTGCCCGCTCCGGCTCCCCGGTGGGCTTCCCCACTCCTTGGGGGGCACAGGACACCCCGCAGAGGGGTCCTGCCGGAGGGGCGGCATCGCGGAGGTCTCCTGCAGCGGCGGCAGCCGGCGGGGGCTCTCTCGCGCGCCCAAGGCACCGGGGAGCAAGCTCGGAGGGCGCATCGCGTTTCCACGCCTCGCGCCTCGCTACAAGCCGACTGGAGAATGCTACAATTGAAGGAAGCAGCTGCGGTGCGGTGAGGTTGCCTCTCTCTTCATCCCTTACTTTGCATGAAGATTTGATTCAGCTTTTAAAACTTTAAAACAACTTTCGGAGCATTTTGGAGGTGCGGCTGGAGGGAGGGGGGTTTTCCCCCCCCCCTTGGACAAGCGGCAAGAAACAATTTTGCTCTCAGCCCCCGGGGAAGGAGGAGGGGGGAGAGCCAACGAATGAAGCCTCACTTAGGCTGAGATGATTTTCTTTTCAATTTAATTTTACATATTACAATGATTTGAGGACTTTTGGAACTTTTTAAAACTTTGTTACGCCTCTGTGCCCAAAACTGGCAGGGCAAGATGGCACACTTCCGTTGTCTTTATGAACTCTGAAACCTGACTCCACCTTTAAAATTCAGGCTTCCGGTCTTTGTCTCCGTGTCTCCCAGAGGAACCTCTTGTGGATTGGTATTTTTTTAACCTTCTAGGGGAAATTTTCTATCTATTGCCAGACTTATTGGAGAGATTCTCTTCTGCCTGGTTATTCTGCTCCCGGATTCACCTGGCTACCCTTCTTTTCTAATTGCTTACTTCATATTTGGACTGAACTTTTAACGTTATAAAGGATGGCATCTAAAAGACCCCCTCCTGGAAAACCTGGCTTTGCCACTTCTGCTCCAACATCCGCAACATCCAGTCCAGCCACACAGTCAAAGATAACAGAACTGATGCAACATAAGACTACAGAGATGGACTTTCAACAAATGCTTCAACAAATCCTACAGGGCCAGGAGGAAATCAAGAAACAGTTAAGGGAAATGAAAGATGAAATTAAAGAAAATCAAGCCCAAATATATAAGAACTCACAAAGACTGAATCTTGTGGAAGGGGGGGTGGAGGAGGTGAGGGGGGTGGTGGAAGCTGTGCAGAAAGGGAACAAAGATCTTGACATCCAACAGATGAAATTAGAATTTGAGAGAATGTCCTATTATCTTAGATTTCAAAATGTTATAGAGGAAGATGGGGAAAATATAAGGGACATCATGACAAACATTCTGGCTGACTATACACACAAAGAAAAACAACAGATGGGGTGGGATATAGATCTGGTTTATAGAGTGAACTCAGCTTATGCTAGAACACACAATTTACCCAGGGAGGTTCACATTAAATTCCTTAGAAAAACCACAAGAGATGAAATTCTGGGTGTACAAAGGGGGCAAGCATTGACATATCATGATATGGAGATAACCATTCTGAAGCAGATCCCTAAGAAGATTAGAGAAAAAAGAAAAAATTATTCGCAATTAGCGAATAAATTATACCAGAAAGGGGTGTGGTTTAGATGGTTGATGCCTGAAGGTATGCTGATATTCTGGGAGGAGACAAGAATCAGAATTAATTCACCCATAGAGGCGCAGGCCTTTATGGAAAAAAATAAAACACTCCTAGAGAAACCACCAGACACTACAACGGACACGCAGGACACGGGAGGGGCCAGAGCTCTGCCAGTGGAGGGAGATGGGGCAATAGCAAGAAGACTCAGATCACAGAAATAAATATGAAAATCATATTATTATAAATTGACCGAAAGTGAAAATGGAATTATATTTGGATTTTATATTGTAATGTTTAATTTGATTGAATTTAATAATAGAACTAATATGCTGATTATAATCAATTATATACTAATGCATTATATATAAATGTACGCTATGGGTATGGAGGGAGGGGGGCCTCACACACTTTGCAACTGCCAAAATTTGTATACCTGTCCATTTACCCTTTTCCCTATAAATTTTGAAAAACCAATAAAATTTTATTACAAAAAAAAAAAAAAAAAAAAAAAAAAAGGTCGCAAAAGGGGATCATGTGACCCCGGGACACTGTGACCGTCGTAAATATGAGTCACTTGCCAAGAGGCCAAATTTTGATCACGTGACCATGGGGATGCTGCAATGGTCCTAAAAGTGTGAACAATGGTCATAAGTCACTTTTTCCCGCGCCTTTGTTAACTTTAAACTGTCACTGAAAGAATGGTCCTAAGTCGAGGATTATCTGTTATATGTTGTCCATCTCATTTCAAAGCAATATTTTGCTTTGGTTGAGAAAAAAAATCCTGAACCCTTTAATGACAGCCAGAGTCCACTACAGGGGAGAAAGAGAGGATTTCAACCGATACCAAGGGACAGAAATGCCACAGATGTTGTGACAATTCCTAGTGGACAACCACTTAAATAGGAACCAGCCGTGGGCAGCAGCTGCCAGAAAAGCCAACACAGTTCTAGGCTGCATCAACAGAGGGAGAGAATCAAGATCACGTGAAGTGTTAATACCACTTTACAAGGCCTTGGTAAGGCCACACTTTTCTATTCTATCTTATCCTATTTTCCGTTCTATTCTATTCTCCATTCCATTCCATTTTCTATTCTATTCTATTTTTATTCTATTCTATATTGTTCTGTTCTATTCTCTATATTCTATTCTCCATTCCATTCCAAATTTTATTCTATTCTGTTCTATTTTCTATTCTATTTTCTGTTCTGTTCTATATTCTATATTGTTCTGTTCTATTCTCTATATTCTATTCTATTCTCCATTCCATTCCATATTCTATTCTACTTTTATTCTATTCTATATTGTTCTGTTCTATTCTCTATATTCTATTCTATTCTCCATTCCATTCCATATTCTACTCTATTCTATTTTTATTCTATTCTGTTCCCTTCTGTTCCATTCCATGTCTCTGAGCATCTTCAGGGCCTCCAACTATGAGATTTATGGTAGATCCTGGCAAAGGCTTCACCCTTCCATCACAAAAGCACCTGGGATTGCTCTGCCCCAGGGATAATGAAGTCTGATGAAAGATCGCTTCGACAGCCAAAAACCTTTCCCCAAATTAAAAGGAAGAAGTAACGAGTGGAAAGCACTCTTAATTAATCTCCAGGTGCTCAAGTTGTGCCGGAGTTGTTTTGCCTGCCTGGGTTAAGAGCAGCAGCAGGTTTTCTAGGCAATACTCAAACTCATGACCATAAATGGGGCCAGGATTCCTTTTGCTAAGCGAGACAGTTGTTCAGTGAGCCGTGCCCGATTTGGCTACCTTATCCGCCCCCCCCCCAGTTGTTAAGCGAATTGCTGCAGTTGTTAAGCGAATCATGCAGTTGTTAAGCGAATCTGGCTTCCCATATCGATTTTGCTTGTCGAATGCCGGTTTTCAAATGGGGATCACGTGATCCCATGAGGCTACAATCACTATAAACACACGTGTGCTGCCCCGGGCCCAAATTTTGGTCATGTGACCCCGGAGACGGTTGCAACGGTTGTAAGTGCGAAGATCGGTTGTAAGCCAGTTTTTTCCAGTGCCATTGCAAGTTGGAACAGTCGCTAAACAAGTCAAGCGCGAAATCAGGAGAGATTCAGGCAGCTTCTAACGAGTATAAAGATTTATTGCAAGCTTAGCCTCTATGCAGGTAGTCCTCGACTTACGACCACAACTGAGCCCACAAATTCTGTTGTTAAGTGAGTTTTACGACCATTCTTGCCACAATTGTTAAGCAAATCACGGTAGATGTTAAGTCAGTCACCCGGGTGTTAAGTGAATCTGGCTTCCCCATTGACTTGGCTTGCCAGAAGGTCGCAAAAGGGGATGGCACGACCACCATCATAAATAGGAACGAGTTGCCAAGCGCCTGAATTTTGATCGCGTGACCACGGAGATGCGGCAACGGTTATAAGTGTGAAAAGGGGTTATAAATCATTTTTTCCATGCCATTGTACCATCGGACGGTCACTAAACGAACAGGGGTTAAGTCGAGGGTGACCTGTACAAGAATCTGAGCTACTAACGGTCAAAAGAAATGAGCGGGAGATAAGAAAGCGCATTCAAGTTGAACTGGACTTAAGGTCTTTTGCGGGTGCAAAGGGACTCATAACTTATGACATGTCAGGCCTGCAGTCTATATTCATTTTAGGATCTTTGGCCTGCCACTCTTTCTATTATTCTACTCTGCATTTTCTATGGTGGGAAAATGGGAGGAGAGGATTGTACAGAGCTAGATGATAGGAAGTCATAACAACATTCTTTCTAGAAAGCCAAGGTCATCCTTTGTCTTTGCACCTCTGCACCTGACCGGAACTAGATGGGCTTGTGGGTGTGGGGACAAGATCATGAACTTTCAACTGGGTGGGGAAAACCGGGAAGCTTTCAGATTTGGGTTTTCCACAGATGTGCCAACAGGTCTCTCTTAATAAATTGGAAGTTTGAGGAAAGTTCTGCCTTGGACTCTGATTTAATTTTGGATGATATTTGGAACGCTGACATGACATGTTTGACACCCCTCCCCCTTGGTTTCAGCCTGGACATTGCCTACAACCAATGGTTGTAAGTCAAGGACCATCCATGGAAAGGAAGCCACAATGTGATGCCTACACCTCCCCCCCCCCACCCGCTCTGTAAACTGTCTTCTCTACCGCACAGTGATCAATCTGGTCAGCTTCCCTGCTTTCTTACCATCTCCACCGCGCAACTGTAGATGAGCTTTTCGGCTGTGACGCTGTTAATTTCATCGACGAAACGCTGCTTATCCGAGAAAAAGTGGTTTAGCTTTTCGGTCAGCTTCTTGCACATGGCGATGCAGAATTTGTACCTCTCGTTCAGGTTTTTGACAACTGCGAAGGAGGAATTGGGAGGGGGAAAAATGCAGGCAATTAGCAATAATAATAATAATAATAATAATAATAATAATAATAATAATAATAATAATAATAATAATAATAATAATAATAATAATAAATAACAACAACAATAATAATAACAATAATAACAATAATCCCATTTGGCTCTTCGTTATGACAGAATGAGGGAGGATATATGCATAAGTTTGTATTAATTTATTTACTAGCTGGATATCTGTGCTTGGCGACAAAGCCATATCATTGGGCTATGCAGGAGAAATTGGCTCAGTGGTGGTCGGTGATTGAAAATACCTAAGGGAATATCGCTCCCGCCACCTTGAGTCCGGAAGCAGTTCCATAGGTAATACTTTATTTACAGTCACAGACCAAAACACGACCACTACAAAAGAGACACAGCAGCCAGTCGCCAAAAGCCCAACTAAGGGAGGTTACAGCTCTCTCCTCTAATGGTCACAGCTCTCAAGAAAAACCTGGAAACCTGAGAGGTGATGTACGAGGAAGAGACAGTAACCTAGATCTGTCCACGCTATCCATAGGGCAAAATAGAAGGACATGCTCTGCTGTCTCAACCTCGGCTCTGTCACAAGGGCACAGCCGCTCATTAATCGGGAGCCTCTTGAAACGACGATCCAGAAGTGCTGAGGGCAAGACATTGAAGCGAGCTAGGGAAAAAGCTCTTCTATACTTGGGAATGGTTAGGGTATAAAAATAGGAAGCCATCCTCAATCCATAGTTATTAACTTGGTTGAGAGTCAGGGGGGAGCAAGTTTTATTGGCTCTGGCTCGTAGATATTGTAAATCAATGTCCACAAGCCGTTGGACTATCCTAAATTGGGCATCCTTGAGGTCGTAGTTTCCCAAGGCATCCTCCGTGAAACCTAGCAGATGAAGCAGACATTTTGGTGAGGTAGCGACGTTTAGTACTGTAAGTAGACCTAGGCCGCTCCTGAGTAAAAGAGTGGAACGTCTGCCAGTTTGAATTGAGGTAACGGAATGTGAGGCAACTGGCAGTTGGAACAGTGTTCTTTTCAGGTGGGGAGGGGGAGTAGACCCACACCCGGTTGGTGACCTAGTGGCCGCATGGAACAGTGTGGCCACTGGGGCCTTGGACCGGGTTGCGCCTTTGCAGCCTCTCTTGCGGCAGCGAACCACCCAGGCCCCTTGGTTCACCGAGGAGCTGAGGGTGATGAAGCGCCACAAGAGACGCCTAGAGAGCAGATGGAGATCGTCACGCTCTGAATCTGACCGAACTCAGGTGAGAGCCCATTTACGGACTTACCTTGTGTCGTTAAGAGTGGCCAAGCGTCAGTATTGTGCCACTCTTATTGCGTCCGCAGATAACCGCCCTGCCGCCCTGTTGGGGTGACCCGCTCTCTCCTCCAACAGAGGCCGCGGGAAGCCCCTCTGCAGGGCAGAGCAGAGGAATTTGGGGAGTATCTGCAGGACAAAATCGCTCAGATTCGAAGCGAGTTGGTCCCTGCTAGTGGTCTGGAAGGGACGTCGGAGGTGGGTCGTGAGGTTCCATTCTGGGAGGAGTTTGACTCTGTTACTTCCGATGATATGGACAGGCTGCGTAGGCGACTGCGAGCCACCACATGTTTATTGGACCTGTGTCCCTCCTGGCTTGTACTGGCATCCTGGGAGGTCACACGAGGCTGGCTCCAGGAGTTAGTCAACGCTTCTTTGAGTGAAGGGTTCCTGCTGGCCGCCCTGAAAGAGGCAGTGGTGAGGCCCCTCCTCAAGAAGCCTTCCCTGGACCCAGCTTTACTAGCCAACTACCGTCCCGTCTCCAACCTTTGCTTTTTGGCGAAGGTTGTAGAGAGTGTGGTGGCACAACAGTTTCCATGCCACTTGGAGGAAACTGATTATCTGGACCCGCGCCAGTCCGGTTTCCGGCCCGCCACAGCACGGAGGCGGCATTGGTCGCGTTGGTGGATGATCTCTGGAGGGCCAGAGATGGGGGCTGCTCCTCCATCCTGGTCCTATTAGACCTCTCGGCGGCTTTCAATACCATCGACCATGGTATCCTATTGCATCGACTGGAGGGGTTGGGGGTGAGGGGCACCGTTCTGCGGTGGTTCTCCTCCTTCCTCTCCGGCCGAGTGCAATTTGTATTGGCAGGGGGGCAGAGGTCGACCTCGAGGCCGCTCACTTGTGGGGTGCCACAAGGGTCGGTCCTCTCGCCTCTCCTATTCAACACATACATGAAGCCGCTGGCCGAGATCATTCGTGGGTTTGGGGTAGACTACCATCTGTACGTGGATGACACCCAGCTGTACATCTCTACCCCAAACCACCCCAACGATGCTATCGAAGTGATGTCCCGGTGTCTGGAAGCCGTACGGATCTGGATGGGAAGTAACAGACTCAAGCTCAACCCGTCCAAGACTGAGTGGCTGTGGCTACCGGCGCCCCGGTTCAACCAGCTTATTCCATCACTGGCCATTGGGGGCGAACATCTGGCCCCCGTGGATTGGGTACGCAATTTGGGCGTCCTTCTGGATGCCCGGCTGTCCATGGACGACCATGTGACAGCCGTGGCCAGGGGGGCGTTCCACCAGGTTCGCCTGGTGCGCCAATTACGTCCCCTATTGGACCGGAGCGCCCTTCGCACAGTCACTCATGCGCTTGTGACGTCCCGGCTAACTACTGCAACGCTCTCTACATGGGGCTCCCCTTGAGATGCACCCGAAGGCTGCAGCTGGTTCAGAATGCGGCCGCGCGGGCAATCTCGGGAGTCTTTAGCTACTCCCATGTAACACCTCTCCTGCGCGGGCTACACTGGCTGCCTGTGGCTTTTCGGGTGCGTTTCAAGGTGTTGACCATCATCTTCAAGGCGCTCCATGGCACAGGACCTAGTTATTTGCGGGATCGTATCCTGCCCCATACATCCCTTCGGCCGATTTGCTCACACAGAGAGGGACTCCTCCGGGTGCCGTCCACTAGGCTGTGCCAGCGGGCGACGCATAGGGGAAGGGCCTTCTCTGTGATGGGCCCGACCCTCTGGAATGACCTTCCCCCTGACATTAGAATGACTACGGACCTCCGCTCCTTCCGTCAGAAACTCAAAACCCACTTGTTTCAGCTAGCCGGCCTGGCCTAATTCCAGCTTTCCCACCTCAGTTTTATTTTTAAATTTTTATGATTGGTTTTATGGTCTAAGTTTTTAATTTTTATAAATTCGTACAGGGGCTATTTAATCTAATTTTAGCTATGTATATTATTGTTTGTATGGTTTTTTAAATTTACACCTGTACACTGTCCCTTCGGGGAGAGGGGGCGGTCTAGAAATCTAATTAAATAAATAAATAAAATAGAACTCCTTACATCAGCGTGTGTTAACTACTGTATAAGAAATACTAATGGTCTGATGGTCATTTCGAAAAATCCAGGCCATGATGCAGTCCCATAGAACAAGGCCCTCTGGCTCTTTGCCACCAGCGGTGCTTCCATCCATCCTTCGGTCAAAGCCCCCAAGGATTTAGTACTGAAGCAGACCCCAAGTCAGATTTTCTGCCCCCTTCGGACCTACGCAAAAAGACCCCCAAGGATTTAGTACTGTAAGGAGTGAGTTTTATGACCATTCTTGCCACAATTGTTAAGCGAATCCCCGCAGGCATTAAGTTAGTCACACAGTTGGACAGTAAATCTGGTTTCCCCATTGACTTGGCTTCTCAGAAGGTCGCAAAAGGGGATCGCATGACAACCGTCATAAATCTGAACCAGCTGCCAAGCAACACAAGCGTTCACTGCACGTATCCGTCCCAGGGGCCGTAGTTTGAGGACCCCCGATTTAGTGCAATATAAAAAACGCAAATAATTTTTCTGCGGACCACCAACATTTTTTTGCAGATGCCCAAGTTGGTGACCGCTGGACTAGAAGACCTCCAAGGTCCATTCCGACCCTGAGATTCTGTTAAATGTTATCTGGAAACAGACCGAGTCGAAGTGCTGTTACCCTACACTGGTTTGCCTCCTCCAAGGACCCGTGACCCATTGTGCAACACAACACACACTCCGCAAAGAAACCCGGCGTGGGAGGCATGCAGCCACAGAAGGTCCTCAATTGAGGAGCGGCGATTTGGCAATCAGTGGCTAACGTTAGTAGGACCCACAAGTCAGGATGCTAGCGTTCTGGTCATCTGACCGGCTTGTGTTTTGAGTTAACGCCCTGAAACTCAGCTGAAACTGTTGCCTTTGCAAATAGTCCTCAACTTACAACCATTCCTTCTGTGACTGTTTGAGGTTACAACAGCCTCCCTGGCCTCCAACAGCACTCTGCTGGCCAGAAATTGGCCGGCAGAGAGCTGGAGGCCGGGGAGGCTGAAAACGGAGCGCACATGAGCTGCATGACCCCCCACCCCACCCCCCAAGCCCATTTTGTCCGGCAGAGGCACCGTGGGCTGGTCCTTTCCATACTTCCAGGCCGGCCCCCGTGGGCCAGATTTAAGTACCTTGTAGGTCGGCTCTGCCTCACTGGCCTTGAGTTTTGACACTCCTGGTCTGGGGTCTCTTGCTTGAGCAGGGGGGCTGGACTAGAAGACCTCTAAGGTCCCTTCCAGCTCTATTCTGATTGCTTGACTGATTAATTGCAATAGTCTAGTGCAGTGATGGTGAACCTTTTTTGGATCGCATGCCAAAAGCGGGAGGGGGGGGAGCGCAGGGGGGGGGTAATGCGCAGGCGGAGGCTTTATAGGAGCCTGGGGAAGGCGAAAACAGCCCCCCCCCCCCCCGGAGGCCCTCCGGAGGCTTCATGAGCTTCCCTGAAGCCTCCGGAGTGCAAAAAAACGGCCCTATGGGCAAACCGGAAGTTCTGGAACATGCTTCTGATTTGCTTGTAGGGCCGGTTTTAGCCACTTCCGGTTTGTCCATAGGGTCGTTTTTCATCCTCCGGAGCATTTAGGGAAGCCTCCTGAATGCTCCGGAGGGCTAAAACGGCCTTACGAGCAAACGGGAAGTACGTTCCTGAACTTCCGATTTGCCAGTAGGGTTGGTTTTTCGTGCTCCGGGGGCTTCAAGGAAGCACCGGAGGGCGAAAAATGGTCTCAAAAGAAGTCCGAAGTCAGCTGGCCAAGCTCCTTTCCAGCTCTCTTCTGATTGATTGATTGTCTGATTGATTGAAATCGTCTAGGGTCTCCTGCATGAGCAGTGAGGCTGGACTAGAAGACCTCCAAGCTCCCTTCCAGCTCTATTCTGATTGATTGATTGACTGATTGATTGAAATGGTCTAGGGTCTCCTGCTTGAGCAGGGGGCTGGACTAGAAGACCTCCAAGCTCCCTTCCAGCTCTCTTCCGATGGATGACACACATTTCACATGAACTCCGAGATTGGAAAACATTGTCGAGCTTTCTCCAGGAAAAAAGCCACTGGGCTTACCTTGCTTCACCGCAGTCGAGAGATTCAGCTTGGCCGATTTGATCTGGGCTTTGGCCAGGTGTAAAGAGGAGGCCAGGAGCTGGGCTGCCTTCATGTACAGGACCAGCTGCTCCACTTGCCTGGACAACAGGAGACAAGAGGGGCAGCGTCAATCTTTCCTTCGCTAACCTCAAGACTCTCAATTCTAGACTGTGCAGAGACGAACAGACTGACTTTGCAAATAAAGGATAAAGAGGAATCGGTGTACTTCAAGACATGGGGAAGATTCTATGAATGCTTAGAGAAAGACATACAGAAAAGAAAGTAAGGGGAACATATGGAATCCAGAGGATACGCCATTAAGTAGAAAAGGGGGGGGAATAGAAAAGGAAACAATAGAATATAAGTATCTATTCAAAAGTAAGATGCAAAGGGGGAAAATATATAATCAGGATAGATTTGAGAAGGAAAGGGAACAAGAAATGATACTCAACTATTTTTGGGTCTGTGGAAATACCACCCCAAGAAAATAAAAATTAAGAGCTGGAAGAGACAAACATACAACAATAGAAAAAGAAAGGAAGAGAGGAGGGGAAGAGGAGAGAAGGAAGATGGAGGCGAGGAGAGGGTAGGAAGGGGAAGAGGAAGAGAGGAGAAGGGGAGGGGTAAGGGAAGATGGAAAGGGAAAGGAGAGGAAGGAGGGAAGAGATAGAAAGAGAAGGAGAGAGGGTAGGAGGAGGAAGAGAGGAGGAGGGGAGAGGTAAGGGAAGAAGGAAAGGGAAAGGAGTGAAGGAAGGAAGGGATAGAAAGAGGAGAGAGGGTAAGAAGGGTAAGAGGAAGAGAGGGGAGAGGTAAGGGAAGAAGGAAAGGGAAAAGAGTGGAGGAAGGAAGGGACAGAAAGAGAAGGAGAGAGGGTAGGAAGGGGAAGAGGAAGAGAGGAGTAGGGGAGAAGTAAGGGAAGAAGGAAGGAAGTAGAGAAGGAAGGGAGGGAAAAAGGAAAGGGAAAGGAGAGGAGTAAGGAAGGGATAGAAAGAGAAGGAGAGAGTGGAAGAAGGGGAAGAGGAAGAGAGGAGTAGGGGAGAGGTAAGGGAAGAAGGAAAGGGAAAGGAGTGGAGGAAGGAAGGGACAGATAGAGAAGGAGAGAGTGGAAGAAGGGGAAGAGGAAGAGAGGAGTAAGGGAAAGGTAAGGGAAGAAGGAAGGGGAAGGAAAGGAGGGAGGAAGGAAGTAGAGAAGGGAGGGTGAAAAGAAAAGAAAAATAGGTTGATAACATAAAATAGGTCTATGGGATGCTAAGCAAAGCAACCCAGAATGAATATTTTAACCTTTGATATGGAAAAATAAATATGTAAACATGATAAAAGATAAATAAGAACAATAACTCTGTGAATGTATACCTATAATTGTGTATAGAGAACAAAAAAATAAAAACTTAAAAAAAAAGAGAGATTCTCAAGGAGAGGTTCCTCCACTGCCCCCCCTCCCCTCCCCACTTCCTGTTGCACCCTTTGGGTGTCCGAACGTCGGTGGCAGGAGGGAGATTGCCACGAACGAAAGCCGGGAGTTTGAAGGGATTACCCACCCCCAGTCTTTGCTCAGCCGGCTGATCTGATCCACCACCACGCTCTCCTGGATCTGGTAGAGGGACACGGCGGAGTCGCACAGCTCCGAGTTGCCGCTCCGGATGGCCGTCAGGTCCAGCACGCACTCCGTGAAGGCCAGCATCAAATTCAAGTGGCGCAGGGTGTCCGTGTGCTCCCTCTGGAGAGAAACAATCAAAAGGCCAGCTTAAATTTCCACCCGTGCTCGGAGGCCACCAAAGGAGGACTCAATCCTTGTGTGAGACAAATTCGATGTGTGTCTAAGCCAGGGGTGTCCAAAGTTGGGAACTTTAAGACTTGTGGACTTCAACTGTTGAAGTTGAAGTCAACAAGTCTTAAAGTTCCCAACTTTGGACACCCCTGGTCTAAGCACACCAGGCCAAATAAAGTCTTCTATTTCTATTCTATTCCTGTTCTGTTCTATACATCACGTGGAGTGTTAATACCACTTTATAAGGCCTTGGTAAGGCCACACTTGGAATCCTGAATCCAGTTCTGGTCGCCACGATGTAGAAAAGATGTGGAGACTCTAGAAAGAGTGCAGAGAAGAGCAACAAAGATGATTAGGGGACTGGAGACTAAAACATATGAAGAACGGTTGCAGGAACTGGGTATGTTTAGCTTAAGAGAAAGAAGGACTAGGGGAGACATGATAGCATTATTCCAATATCTCAGAGGTTGCCACAAAGAAGAGGGAGTCAAACTATTCTCCAAAGCACCTGAGGGTAGAACAAGAAGCAATGGGTGGAAACTAATCAAGGAGAGAAGCAACTTAGAACTGAGGAGAAACTTCCTGACAGTTAGAACAATGAATCAGTGGAACAGAAGTTGCCTCCAGAAGTTGTGAATGCCCCAACACTGGAAGTCTTTAAGAAGATGTTGGATAGCCATTTGTCTGAAACGGTATAGGGTTTCCTGCCTAGGCAGGGGGTTGGACTAGAAGACCTCCAAGGTCCCTTCCAACTCTACTATTGTATTGTATTGTATTGTATTGTATACTATTCTACTCTATTCCTGTTCTATTTTGTTGTATATTTTTCTGTTCTGTTGTGTTCTATTCTATATTCTATTTCCAGGGGTGGCGAACCTTTTCGGCGCTAAGTGCCCAAACTGAAACGCCAGCTAGCCTTCTCGCGTTCACATGCCGGAAATCCGAAGATCAGCTGGCCGGAGCACACATGCCTGTTTTTTGACCATTTTTCGGGGTGTTTTCAGGTCGTTTTTCGGTGCTCCGGTGCCCACGAAGACCAGCTGGCCAGCGCGTGGAAACTGGAAGAGCAGCTGGCTGAAAAACCAGGCCGTTTCGGGCACTCCGAAAACCCGCCTGGAAAACGCCTCAGAAAAACTGGCCTGTTTTTGTGCTGGTTTTGGTCATTTTTGGGGCCATTTTCTGGCTCCTGAAAGAGACTCTTTGTTCATTATCATCCGCTTTTAACGACCCCATAATCCCTTGCGGGGTGGAGTCTGGGCGACTGAATGGAGCCAAATGTTTACTGGCCAGATGCCTTTCCTGTCGCCAATGCAGAGTTTTATTCAGCATATAGATTTTCAGTGGGCCTAGAGAAATATCTGCCTCTACTCTCCTGATTGTGAGGCGAGAGCTCCACCTCTTGGCCACTCCGGGAAGGTCAGAAAATACTCCCCCGTCAATTGCTTGCAGTCCCACAAGTTTCATTAAATCTTGGATGGGGCTCTGGCAGCAAACAGCCTATCAACTTTGTGGAATCATCCATCACAGGCAGTCCTCGACTTACAACAGACCGTTCAAAGTTACAACGGTGCTGAAAAAAAGTGACTTTGGGCTACTTACTGCCGTTGCAGCATGGTTATGTGATCAAATTTCAGGACACTTGACACATCTTTATGATCGTCGCAGTGTCAGATTCACTTAATGACCAGGTTGCTAAGTTAACAACTGCAGGGGTTCACTGAACAGCGGCGGCAAGAAAGGTCATAACATGTGGCAAGACTCACTTAACAAATGTCTCGCTTTGCAACAGAAATTTTGGGGTTGTTGTAGCCCGTCGGCCCCTCTAGCAGCCGAATCAGAGGAGGAGGCGGTGTGGGAGCCTCAGGGTCAGCATCAGGGCAACCTGACAGCTCTGAGGGGGAAGAGGGAATGGAGCTGGCAGAGAGAGAGAGACAGAGGTGGAGCCTGGGCCGTCCGTCATCCCCCAGATGGAGAGTCAACAGCCCCCAGGTCTGGAGGCGGCTGATGAGGAAGAGGAGGAACAGCTGGGTCCAGTGATTAACGCACAGAAGGCAGAGGAGAGGAGAGCAGTGGAAATCTATGGGCTGGTCCTCGGGACGGAAGAGCCACCGCTGCTAGCGAAGCCTCACCCGAGCTCTGGGGATCAAAGGCAGGGGGTGGAGATGAATAGATGTGGCAGACAACTATTCATCTCCCTGCCAGACGGACTTGTTCGCCTGCGGGGAGAGAGAAAATTTTTGCCAGGGCTGCCGGCGCTCCTCATAAAGGAATCTTTTGAGTTCATTTCAGAGGGTTGGTTATGTTTGGAGAGCTGGGTCAGAACAGAGCTCAATTGTGGTCATAAGACGAGGACTAGCCTCCCTTGAAGTAAAAGGGTCTTAAGACCTTCTATGTTTGCAAAGTTGTGTTATTAATGTTCTGGACAGGGCGTATTAGGGCTATTCTATTCACATTCCTCTATTCTATTCTATTCTATTCTATTCTATTCTATTCACATTCCTCTATTCTATTCTATTCTATTCACATTCCTCTATTCCACATTCCTCTATTCTATTCCTATTCACATTTCTCTACTCTATTCTGTTCTATTCTATTCACATTCCTCTATTCTATTCTATTCTATTCACATTCCTCTATTCCACATTCCTCTATTCTATTCCTATTCACATTTCTCTACTCTATTCTGTTCTATTCTATTCACATTCCTCTATTCTATTCTATTCACATTCCTTTATTCCACATTCCTCTATTTTATTCTATTTCTATTCACATTTCTCTACTCTATTCTGTTCTATTCACATTCCTCTATTCTATTCTATTCTACTCCAGATTAATCTGTATATATAAAATCTGTATATATGAAATCTGTATATGGCTGTGTGTGTGTGTGTGTGTGTGTGTGTGCGCGCGCGCGCGCGTTCCAGCATAAGTCTGGAACACCTCGAGCAATTTCAACCAAACTTGGTACACAGATAACTTAACCTCTGGAAACAAATACTGTGGGGGTAAAACACCCCTAAAACCTCTCGGGGTATGTGTTCTGTTAAGATACATCCTGTTGTGCCTTGAAATGGATTCCACTGTACTGATGTAAAATGGCTTCTACCGTGCAGCGCAGTGGAGTTGCCATGGTAACAGCTTCACAGTACTCCACAGGGGGGCTCCCTCTCTGGAAACAAAGACTGGGGGTAAGACACCCCTAAAACCCTTCGGGGTGTGTGTTCTGTTAAGATACATCCTGTTGTGCCTTGAAATGGATTCTACTGTACTGACGTAAATTGGCTTCTACCGTGCACCGCAGTGGAGTTGCCATGGTAACGGCTTCACAGTACTCCACAGGGGGGCTCCCTCTCTGGAAACAAAGACTGGGGGTAAGACACCCCTAAAACCCCTCGGGGTGTGTGTTCCGTTAAGATACAGCCTGTTGTGCTTTAAAATGGATTCTACCATGCAGCGCAGTGGAGTTGCCATGCTAAAGGCTTCACAGGGGGGCTCCCTCCGGTAAAGGGTAAAATCCAACATTAGAAATTATGTCTGGTCCGGACATTTTCAACAACATCAGAGCTTTTCCTGTCTAATACAGAATTAGGATAAATAAATACTGGGGAAACGGTCAGCTAGTGTTGCTATCAATATTAGTTCTGGCAAAGATTGTGCAATTCCTTGGGGCTGGGTAAAGATTTATTCAGTGATTGGATTTTCATAGCCACCCATCTCAACAAGCCTCTCTCGGCAACAGACATCATAAAAGACAAAAAGCAAATTTAAAACAATTAAAATGCCAAACATGAACATACGGCACCAAGCAGAACTGGAACAAGGACGCTAATGCAGCCGCGAAAGGGGAGTTTTATTAAGACAACCAGATTTTAAAATCTTGACATCAGCTGTTTTGTTTACCAGTACAGGGAGTCCTCGACTTCCGACCACAACTGAGCCCGACATTTCTGTCGCTGAGCAAAACATCGGTTAGGCGGAGTTTTTGCTCCATTGCACGGCTTTTCTTGCCACGCTTGTTAAGTGAATCGCTGCCATTAAGTGACATGGTTGTTAAGTGGATCTGGATTCCCCATCAACTTTGCTTCTCGGGAGGTCGTAAAAGTGGAATCACGTCACACTGCCAACCGTCATAAATACGAGTCAGCTGCTGAGTGCTTGAATTTGGATCATGTGACCTCAGGGACGCGTGCCACGGTCAGAGGTGTGAAAAAAAAAACATGGTAGCAAGTCCCTGTTTTCGGCCCCTTGTTTAACTTTAAAGGGTCACTCAACCAATGGTCGTAAGCCGAGGACTTCCTGTACCCCATCAACCTTGCCTTGCAGTGTCTTTCTCAAACCCCATATACCTCCATCAAAGTTTCTTCAGGCAGTTCTGGAGCTTCGAAGCTGGGAGGCGAGGCGCCGTAAGGCATGTACTTCAAGCAAGGGGCTGCCTCTGCTCCAGGGGGGGAGGACCCCATATAAATCCCAGGGGGGGAGCCCATCAGGATCCGGCCACTGGTAGAACAGAGGGAGCCTCCGGAGCTGTTAGAGCCAACTAAAAGGCAGGAGTTTAAAAAAAAAAGACACATTACAACACACTCCATTAAGCAGGGGTATCAAACGCAAGGCTTACATCTGGCCTGCAGGGTGCTTAAATCCGCCCCCCCCCCCCACCCCGGGGCCGGCTTGGAAATATCAAAGGACCGGCCTGCGGTGCCTAAAGGGGCTGCATACGGCCTCCTGTTCTGACCTAGGCTTGCCAAGAGCATGAGCTAATGAAACAGCCTGAAGAACGTGGGATGACAAGGTCCCTTCCAGCTCAAGTCTGATTAATTACTTTTTTACTAATTACTAATTAATTATCTACAGACCCCTCACATCCTGGCCATAAATTGCTTCAACTCCTACCCTCTAAACAACACTATAGGATACTGCACACCAAGACAACTAGACACAAGGACAGTTTCCCCCCGAATGCCATCACTCTGCTAAACCGCTCATTCCCATAACAGTGTCAAATTATCTACTAAGACTGTATTACTATTCTTCTTCTCTTCCTTTCTAGTACCTCTCTCTTCCCACTTACGACTATAATCATGTTGCTTGTATCTTTACAATTTATATTGGTTTCTTTGTTTCCTAGGATGATTTGATTGCTTATTGGTAACCTATGACTATGACTAAGTGTTGTATCTTATGATTCGATGAATGTATTTTATTTTTCTTTATGTACACTGAGAGCCTCTGCACCAAAGACGAATTCCTTGTGTGTCCAACCACACTTGACCAATAAATAATTCTATTCTATTCTATTCTTATTCCATTCTATCATATTCTATTCTATAACCTTGTTGTTTGTATCTTTGCAATTTATATTGATTTATTTGTTCCTAGTACAATTTGATTGCTTATTAGTAACCTACGACTTACACTAAATGTTGTATCTTAGGATTCTTGATGAATGTATTTTATTCTCCTTATGTACACTGAGAGCATCTGCTCCAAAGACTAATTCCTTGTGTGTCCAAACACACTTGGCCAATAAAGAATTGAATTCTATTCTATTCTATTCTCTATTCTCATCTATTCTTATTCTGTTCTTATTCTATTTATTCCATTCTATTCTATCATATTCTATTCTATAACCATGTTGTTTGTATCTTTGCAATTTATATTGGTTTATTTGTTCCTAGTACAATTTGATTGCTTATTAGTAACCTATGACTTTCACTAAGTGTTGTATCTTATGATTCTTGATTAATGTATTTTATTTTTCTTTATGTACAATAAGAGCCTCTGCACCAAAGACGAATTCCTTGTGTGTCCAACCACACTTGGCCAATAAGAATTCTATTCTATTCTATTCTATTCTATTCTATTCTATTCTATTCTATTCTATTCTATTTCTATTTCTATTATCCCTCATTCAAACCACTGTTCCTCTCTGTCCAGAATGTGGACTTTGCTGTCTTGTCTTTCAGATGCAGATGGACCTCTGAATTTTGGCCCGATGGGTTGGTTCTCCTGTGTGGTTTTGAAGGCAAAAAACCCCAAGTGAGTCCAGTTGCTTTTTTAAAAGCATATTTGGAACAAATGTGACCTGAGAATCCGCACAGACATCCTTCTTCTGCAGCTTCCAAGTCTCCTTGGAGATCAGAGTTGGCTAAACTTGACTCCCTCCCTCCCGGACTGGCCTTTTTCCAGAGAGAATCTGCTCAAGGGTCCTCTGATCCTGAAGGAGTCACTTCCTCACCTGACATCGTCCGAGCTCGGAGAACCATGTGGGTGCAGGTCGGAGGCGTGGCACTGTTTGGAGGGGATCCTACAGTGAACATCACTGCCCTGGAACTGGCTCCAACTGGCATGGACGGATGTCCTCCGGTGAAGCCACAGGCCCCCGGAGGAGCTGGGGAGGAAAGGTTAGCCAGTTAGATCTCAAGAGAAGCTGGTATATGTTGCAGAATGTAGAATAGGATAGAATAGAATATGAATAGAGAATAGAATAGAATAATAGAATGGAAGGGAGGGGAAGAGAATAGAGAACGGAACAGGATAGAATAGAATAGAAAATACAATGCAATGCAATGGAAAATAGAATAGAATAGAATATGAATATAGAATAGAACAGAATAAAGAATGGAAGGGAGGGGGGGAAGAGAAGAGAGTATAGAGAATAGAGAACAGAATAGGATAGAAAATACAATGCAATGGAATGGAAAATAGAATAGAATACAGAATAGAATAGAATAGAATAATAGAATGGAAGGGTGGGGAGGGGAAGAGAATAGAGAACAGAACAGGATAGAATATAATAGAAAATACAATGGAATGGAATGGAAACTAGAATAGAATAGAATAGAATATGAATACAGAATAGAATAGAACAGAATAAAGAATGGAAGGGAGGGGAGGGGAGGGGAAGAGAAGAGAGTATAGAGAACAGAATAGGATAGAAAATACAATGCAATGTAATGGAAAATAGTATAGAATATAGAATAGAATAGAATTGAATAGAATAATAGAATGGAGGCGAGAGGAGAGGAAGAAAATAGAGAACAGAACAGAACAGGATAGAATAGAATAGAAAATACAATGCAATGGAATGGAAAATAGTATAGAATAGAATACAGAATAGAATAAAGAATGGAAAGGAGGGGAAGAGAAGAGAGTATAGAGAACAGAACAGAACAGGATAGGATAGAAAATAGAATGGAATGGAAAATAGAATAGAATAGAATAACAGAGAACGCTAGGCGTTAGAGAAGGATCAGCGGATTTCAAGAGGGGGTGGGTGACTATGTAGGGATTCTAGGCTGATCCCCCCTTTTAATTCCACCTCCACCTTCCGCCACTTCTTCTCCTACATTAGCCTACGTACAGGTGTTCTGACCGAGGCTTCCCAAGAGCACAAAGCAAATTCCTGGTCCTTACAAAAACCTCTTTTATTACCGTATTTTTCAGAGTATAAGACGCATCAAGGTTTTGAAGAGGCAAATTAAAAAAGGAAGTTTTTGCATTCCGCAAACCTCCCCAAAACGGCCCGTTTTTCATTTTAAAAAAGGGTATGCATAGACTTTAGGGAACTTAGAGTGTGCTCCTGGGGGTGGATGGGAAATTGAGCAAAAAAAAAAAAAAAAAGGCCTGTTTTTCGCTCATTTCTGCCCTCAGCCTCCAGGAGCTCTGAAAGCCCCCTAAAGGCTATGCACGACCATTTTTGCAAAGGGGGCAGGGTTTTGGGAGGCCAAAAATGCTGCATTCAGTGTATAAGACGCACCCAGATTGTTTTGAGGGAAAAAGGTGCGTCTTATACTCCGAAAAATAAGGTAACTTGCTGTGAATTCTGCTCCTTCACATCCAGCAAAGTCTTTCAAGGGAGGATTTACAGTCACAGACCTTCTCTGGCTTGAAGAGCTGCCAGGCCGATACCTTCCAAATGCAAGGCTGTACAAGAAAATACTTGGCAAGGAGTCTCTGAGAGTCACGAACAAATCTTCACACTAATTAATCGAACTAATTATCTCCTGCAAACTCCACTCCCCTTTTGCTCCTCTTTTATTCCCTCTGGGAGGGGCCCTTCATCGTCCACCTGTGGCCTTACTCCCAAGTCGACCCCTGTTCCTTAGCTCTTCCCTTCCTCTGGCAACTCTGCGCATGCGCACACTGGGAACAGGCTCCAGCTGTTCTTCTGCCTCACTGATGTCTGACTCTGAAGGCAGCTGATAACTGTCTGACGGCCCTGGCCCCCTCTCTGCCTTCGACACAGAGCCCTCATCAGAGCCTTCCCCAGACTCCAGGAGTTGCCCAGGTTCCTCCCCAACCCTCCTCACTATCCGAATCTGCTGCCAGTTCCACAGGCCACTGGCGGCCCACAACACTGGGTCTTTTCCCATGTGAAGAGCTTCAAGATTCTGAGAGAAGAAGGAAGCACTAGACCAGGGGTCTCCAACCTTGCAAACTTTAAGCCTTGTGGATTTTAACTCCCAGGGCTGGGGAATTCTGAGAGTTGAAGTCCACGAGTCTTTTAGTTGCTATTTTTGGAGATTCCTTGCACTAGACTAGCAGCCAGAAGAGCTGGCAGGAGATTCAGACAGCGAGGAGGTTGGGGAGGAACCTGGGCCAGTCCTGGAGTCTGGGGAAGGCTCGGATGAGGGCTCTGTGTTGGAGGGAGAGGGGGGGCGGGCAGAGCCATCTGACAGTGATCAGCTGCCTTCGGAGTCAGACATCAGTGAGGCAGAAGAACAGCTGGGGCCTGTTCCCAGTGTGCGCATGCGCAGAGTTGCCAGAGGAAGGGAACAGCTAAAGAACAGGGGTCCACTTGGGAGTAAGGCCACAGGTGGATGGTGAATGGCCCCTCCCAGAGGAAATAAAAGAGGAGCGAAAGGGGAGTGGAGTTTGCAGGAGACACTTAGTTTGCTAAATTAGTGTGAAGATTTGTTCATGACTCTGAGACTCCTTGCCAAGTATTTTCTTGTACATCACTCACTTGCTTCCCGCACTGATAATGTTACCTAGTTGGGTCATGAGATGTCTGCAAGAAAACGACCAAGGTCAGAGCACCAAGGACACAACATACTCAGTTCCTTGTTTCCCCTTTTTATAGGGGAGGTATGTGAGTTGACCAGGCTGAGACCGAGGGAGGGGTCGAGTGTGTCATTAGTCTCGAGTCCCTTTGCTGCCACAAGAGATCTACCATTATTTTTCGGAGTATAAGACGCACCAAGGTTTTGAAGAGGCAAATTAAAAAAAAAAGTTTTTGCACTCTGCAGACCTCCCCAAAACGGCCCGTTTTTGGTGAAAACGGGCCTGTTCCCCCCCTCCCCAGAAGGGCATGAATAAGGAGGCTTATAGAGTGCTCCTGGGGGCTGGGGAGGGGCATAATTGAGCAAGAACCGGTCCGTTTTTCGCTCATTTCTGCCCTCCCCAGCCCCCAGGAGCACTTTGCAAGGCTCCTAAAGGCTCTGCACGGCCATTTTGGTGAAGGGAGCGGGGTTTTGGGGGGCCAAAAATGCTGTATACGGTGTATAAGATGCACCCAGATTTTCAGCCTCTTTTTGGAGGGAAAAAGGTGCATCTCATACTCTGAAAAATACGGTAAGTCCAGCCCATCTTGAATTCCACTGACTCTTATCTACGAATATGTTTTGACGGTTAGCAGTCCAGATTCTTACAGTGGGCATTAAACATGTAATAAAACTGGCCATTTACGCTTGGTTCTTGATTTATTGTGCCTGACATCAGGTATCTTATGGTCCTCCCTGTTCCCCACGACACGTAGAAGGTCAAAACCACCTCCACATCCCTTCACCTTACCTGTATCCATCGGTCGCTCGGTGTTAAGGCTGTCATTGCTGCCCTGGTAGAGCTGGCTGCTGAGGGCAGCCTTTGCTGGTTGATCTGACAGCTTGCTGGTACTTACGGACCTGCGAAAGGAATAAAGGACATGGTCAGGGATAGGCTGCAGGGTGGGGGAAGGTCTGAATTGGAGATGTGAAAGCCTAGCGCAGGGACCTCCAAAAACGTTAATTTTAAGACTTGTGAACTCTTCAGAATTCAGCCTATCCGTTACAGTCATATGTCGAGGACTTCCTGTATTCTACCTTTAATTGAGAGAAATAAGGTTATCTGTGTAAAAGAACAGGACCTGAGAGACTCCATTTTTACACTTTACATAACACAAGCAGCTTCTGTAACACATTCAGTTAAGACCATATACAGAGGGAACAATACAATACAATACAATAGCAGACTAGGAAGGGACCTTGGAGGTCTTCTAGTCCAACCCCCTGCCTAGGCAGGAAACCCTGCACCACTACAGACAAATGGCTATCCAGCATCTTCTTAAAGACTTCCAGTGTTGGGGCATTCACAACTTCTGGAGGCAACTTCTGTTCCACTGATTAATTGTTCTCACTGTCAGGAAATTTCTCCTTAGTTCTACGTTGCTTCTCTCCTTGATTAGTTTCCACCCATTGCTTCTTGTTCTACCCTCAGGTGCCTTGGAGAATAGTTTGACTCTCTCTTCTTTGGGGCAACCCCTGAGATATTGGAAGACTGCTATCCTGTCTCCCCTGGTCCTTCTTTTCATTAAACTAGACATACCCAGTTCCTGCAACCGTTCTTCATATGTTTTAGTCTCCAGTCCCCTAATCATCTTTGTTGCTCTTCTCTGCACTCTTTCCAGAGTCTCCACATCTTTTCTACATCGTGGCGACCAGAACTGAACGCAGTATTCCAAGTGTGGCCTTACCAAGGCCTTATAAAGTGGTATTAACACTTCACGTGATCTTGAACATTTAGAGCAGGGGTGTACAAACTTGGGAATTTTAAGACTGGTGGACTTCAACTCCCAGAATGCCCCATGCCCCTGTTCTAGGAAAAGGGTAGATGCTAACTTTCTTCAAGAAAGTTACCCTTCTCCTTGTGTATTGGTTGTCCAAGGCAGTCTCCTTATCTATGGGGCAGAAGGATGTTCCTAAGTAACTAACTCCCTGCTCTGTCCTTCTTATTTACTTGACCGAGGATGTGCCTAGCTTTGAAGCAGAGAAGCGACAAACCAGTGTTAGAAGAAACGTCCTTCTGGGTTCAGTTCCAAGTGGGGGCAAAAGACACTGGAAACACGGAGGCTCTTTGGAAAGATGGTTTTCATGGTGGACAGGATCGCATGCCTTGAAGATGTTGGGTGAAGAAGAAAATAAAGGGGACAGATGCTGAGAGCACCTGGGTTTTATACCCTCTCAGGGCTGGCTCTTCGGCTTTGAAACGGAGATGAGCACCGCCCCCTAGAGTCGGGAACGACTAGCACATATGTGCGAGGGGAACCTTTACCTTTTAGAATATTTCATTCTTCTAGGACAGGGGCGTCCAAACTTCCTCTAAATCAGGGGTGTCCAAACTTGGAAACTTTTAAGACTGGTGGACTTCAACTCCCAGAATTCCCCGGAAGACTTGATTCTGCCAGCGGGCCTGGGGAAGTCAGAGTGGGATGGAGCCCACGAAATGGCTCTTGTGAGGTGCTGTCGACAGGGTGGCAGTGGGAGGGGGGAATTTTATTATCTTAATTTATTGTATGATTCTTTTATTAGTTTTATTATTTTTCTATGAGGTTTTATATTCTGGAAGCCACCTTGAGTCGCCATGTGCGAATAGGCAGCAATGTAAATTCCCTAAATAAAATATCTCTATAAAAATGGGTGTTTGTGTGTGTGTGTGTGTGTGTGTGTGTGTGTTTTCCAGCATATCTCTGGAACGCCTCGAGCAATTTCAATCAAACTTGGTACACAGATGACTGACTTTGTGGAGACAAATACTGTGGGGGTAAGACACCGCTAACACCCCTCAGGGTGTGTGTTCTGTTAAGATACGGCCTGTTGTGCCTTAAAATGGCTTCTGCCGTACTGCCGTAAAATGGCTTCTAATGTACAGCGCAGTGGAGTTGCCATGGTAACGGCTTCACAGTACTCCACAAGGGAGCTCCCTCTGGTAAGGGGGAAAACCCAACATTATAAATTACGTTTGGTCCAGACATTTCCCCACCCTATCAATAAATACCCGGGCAATGGCGGGTTATCAAGCTAGTAAATAATTAAAGAAATAAATAGCTGCTTTAAGAAAGTAGAGAATCAGTTCTTTAAAAAGTCAATGGAACCCCAAAACTTCTTGGATGAGAAGCAAATGTTTTCAAAGGAAAAAAGAAATAACAAGGCAACCCAGTTGCCTTTTGGCACAAGCCTGACCTGAATGGTAGAGAATCTACAGGCATTTATTCCGTAAAACTTTCTCTGCAGGAGATAATTTTTACTAGGGGAAAAAAAAAAAAAGGCCACGAGCGAAGGAATCAAATCAAACCTCGGGGTTGTTCCTAAATCCATCCGTGGTGATAAGAAATGCAAAACCCCTTTTTAAAAAGCACCATACTAGGAAACAGAGTGTTTATTCACACCCAGACTTTCTCTGGTTCAAGTGTCGGAAGTTAGAACCCAAACCCCTCTCCTAGAAAAAATGAAACAGCCGGGGAAATATTGAAAAGGCAGAATATTATATTTCCCTGGATGTGAAAAGGGAGAAACATGTTTTTAAAGTAGCTCCATGCAGCTTCCTGCCCCCCCACCCCCACCCCCCGGTCAATGAGCCATTAAACCTGGGCTAATCTACTCTAAATAACAAAGGTAGGATTAGCCTTCTACAGAAACTCACCACATGGCATCAGGGAACTCAACCAAGGTTGTGACTCAAAAGACACACAGCCTACAAGTTATGTAAGACACTTCCCTCCCCCCCCGCCCGAGAGTCTGACAACCAATCAGATGGAGAATAGTTTTTTGGGAGCAAGTTCTTTGAAACGAGGTATGTCTAACGTCCCTCGAGCAGGACTCCAGGCTTCCAGAAAGCAGCTTTTATTGTGCTTTTAAGTGCTTGCCGATTTACGATCATGCAAGGACAGCAGATGGAACAGCTAGAAGGCAACTCTTATATATATAAAAGTATATATATATCTTCCAATCGATGCTGAATGCTTCCAGGCATGACCACCGTAAATAGGGCGTAACAATTACAGCCCTTAAAAAATAATAACTTCCAACAAAGAGGATTAGGGGACTGGAGACTAAAACATATGAAGAACAGTTGCAGGAACTGGGAATGTCTAGCTTAAGAGAAAGAAGGACTAGGGGAGACATGATAGCAGTCTTCCAATATCTCAGGGGTTGCCCCAAAGAAGAGGGAGTCAAGCTATTCTCCAAGGCACCTGAGGGTAGAACAAGAAGCAATGGGTGGAAACTAATCAAGGACAGAAGCAACTTAGAACTAAGGAGAAACTTCCTGACAGTTAGAACAATTAATCGGTGGAACAGAAGTTGCCTCCAGAAGTTGCTAATGCCCCAACGCTGGAAGTCTTTAAGAAGATGTTGGATAGCCATTTGTCTGAAACGGTATAGGGTTTCCTGCCTAGGCAGGGGGTTGGACTAGAAGACCTCCAAGGTCCCTTCCAACTCTGCCATTGTATTGTATTGTAAATCCTTCTCTTCCCCACCATCCCGTCAGAGCTGAAGAAGCTTCTTGGATGGGAAGCAAAATGTATTCAAAAGAAAAAAACAAGAAAGTCCAGTGGCCTACTGAAAAAAAGCCCCTTTGGGACAACCACGACCTGGATGACGGAGAAGTTCTTCAGTCTTTTAGCTACGCAATTTGGGAGGAAGACCCTTGGAATGGTTGTGGGAGTAGGAATGGATTTCCAGAGGAAAAAAATGCAGACTACAGGAACTATTTGCACCACTCAGGTGACCCTGAAGACACAGAGAAACCCCCAAGTGGCCTCAACGACCCTCTAAAAAGGATGTAAATGACCAGCTGTCTGCAAGGAGCATCAATCCTTCCCTTCACCACCATCCGGTCAGAACTGAAGAAGCTTCTTGGATGAGAAGCAAAACGTCTTCCAAGAAAAAAACCAGAAGGTCCAGTTGCCTCTTGAAAAAAAAAGCACCTTTGGGGCAACCTTGACCTGAATGATGGAGAATCTCCATATAGACTTTTAACCTAAATAGATTTCCCCCATGATGGTTTGCCCCTCACCTGGGATTTCAGAACAGGGAAACTGAGTCTATCCACCTGGCCTCCTAAAACACAGCAAGCCCATAACGGGACATTTGGATCAAGGGGTAAAGGCAATCCTCCATTTGCAACCATACCTGAGCCAAAAATTTCCATGGCTAAGTAAGACAGTTGTTAAGCAGGTTTTGCCCCCTTTTACGACATTTTTGCCAGAGTTGTTAAGTGAATCGCTGCAGTTGTTAAGTTAGTCACAAGGTTGTTAAGCGAATCTGGCCTTGCTGGTGGGAAGGTCGCAAAAGAGGATGGTGTCATAAACACAAACCAGTTGCCAATTGTCTGAATTCTGACAACAGCAATTAAGTGTGTAAACAGGTCATAAGTCACTTTTTCCCAGTGTCCTTGTACCTCTGAACAGTCGTTAAGCAAATGGTTGTAAGTTGAGGACTAGCTGTACAAAATTATAAAAACAGGTCGGCCTCAGATTTATGACTACATTGGGACTGCAACTTCTGTCGCTAAGCGAGCTGACTATTAAGTGAGTCACATCCAATTTTGCAACTTTCTAACAAGTTAAGTGAGCCCCTGCAATTGTTAAGTGAATCATGCAGTCATTAAGTGAAACAATCTTCCCCGTTGACTTTGCTTATTGGAAGCTGGCTGGGAAAGTTGCAATTGCTGGGATTCCGCAATTGCTTTAAATACATGCACTAAAATTTTGATCGTGTCAGCACGGGGGGATGATGATGATGATGCAAGTCATAAGCGCGAGGACTGTTAAGTCCCTTTCAGTGAACGGTCACTAAACAAAAGGTCGTACGTTGAGGGGCTATAGAACAGGGGTCTCCGTGACAACTTTAAGCCTGGAGGACTTCAACTCTCAGAATTTCCCAGCCAGCAACTTTAAATCTGGAGGACTTCAACTCCCGCAACTTTAAGCCTGGAGGACTTCAACTCCCAAAATTCCCCAGCCAGCAACTTTAAACCTGTAGGACTTCAACTCCCAGAATTCCCCAGCCAGCAACTTTAAAAGCCTGTAGGACTTCAACTCCCAGAATTCCCCAGCCAGCAACTTTAAGCCTGGAGGACTTCAACCCCCAGAATTCCCCAGCCAGCAGCTTTAAGCCTGTAGGACTTCAACTCCCAGAATTCCCCAGCCAGCAACTTTAAGCCTGGAGGACTTCAACTCCCAGAATTCCCCAGCCAGCAGCTTTAAGCCTGTAGGACTTCAACTCCCAGAATTCCCCAGCCAGCAACTTTAAAAGTCTGTAGGACTTCAACTCCCAGAATTCCCCAGCCAGCAACTTTAAGCCTGGAGGACTTCAACCCCCAGAATTCCCCAGCCAGCAGCTTTAAGCCTGTAGGACTTCAACTCCCAGAATTCCCCAGCCAGCAACTTTAAGCCTGGAGGACTTCAACTCCCAGAATTCCCCAGCCAGCAGCTTTAAGCCTGTAGGACTTCAATTCCCAGAATTCCCCAGCCAGCAACTTTAAAAGTCTGTAGGACTTCAACTCCCAGAATTCCCCAGCCAGCAACTTTAAGCCTGGAGGACTTCAACTCCCAGAATTCCCCAGCCAGCAGCTTTAAGCCTGTAGGACTTCAACTCCCAGAATTCCCCAGCCAGCAACTTTAAAAGTCTGTAGGACTTCAACTCCCAGAATTCCCCAGCCAGCAACTTTAAGCCTGGAGGACTTCAACCCCCAGAATTCCCCAGCCAGCAGCTTTAAGCCTGTAGGACTTCAACTCCCAGAATTCCCCAGCCAGCAACTTTAAGCCTGGAGGACTTCAACTCCCAGAATTCCCCAGCCAGCAGCTTTAAGCCTGTAGGACTTCAATTCCCAGAATTCCCCAGCCAGCAACTTTAAAAGTCTGTAGGACTTCAACTTCCAGAATTCCCCAGCCAGCAACTTTAAGCCTGGAGGACTTCAACCCCCAGAATTCCCCAGCCAGCAGCTTTAAGCCTGTAGGACTTCAACTCCCAGAATTCCCCAGCCAGCAACTTTAAGCCTGGAGGACTTCAACTCCCAGAATTCCCCAGCCAGCAGCTTTAAGCCTGTAGGACTTCAATTCCCAGAATTCCCCAGCCAGCAACTTTAAAAGTCTGTAGGACTTCAACTTCCAGAATTCCCCAGCCAGCAACTTTAAGCCTGGAGGACTTCAACTCCCAGAATTCCCCAGCCAGCTTTTGCTGGCTGGGGAATTCTGGGAGTTGAAGTCCTACAGGCTTAAAGTTGCCAAGATTGAAGACCCCTCCTGTACAATGTAGGACAGGGGACAGTTACCTGCCAAAAGCCGTCTTGCTGTGTTGATCTCTCGCCTGCTTGTCGCTACTCTGCGCGGCGTGGAAGGCTGTGAGCTCTCTGACCTCCCCCATGTCCTTCGGCTGCGGCAGCAAAAGGTCCGAGGGCGCCTGTCGGCTGATGAGCCCCACCAAATTTGAAGACGCTTGGGTCTTGGGGATTTTGAACGGAGCTGTCGCCTATTGGAAAAGCATTAAAAGAATCAATAATGCCTTCCTGAATTTTAAATGACAGATAGTCCTCGACCTACGACCACAAATGAGCCCAAAAATTCCCGTGGCTGAGCGAGACTTTTTTTTTTTTAAAGCGAGTTTTGCTCCGTTTGACGACTTTTCCCTGCCGCGGTTGTTCAGCGAGGCAATTTCACAATTTCCTCTTCCATTTTATACTTCAGAAGAAATTTATATATTCTCCCTATCGTCTTTCTATCTGAGCTTTGAATAGTTTTATCCAATTCGTGTGGTTCTGTTTCGATGTCATATAATTTGGTATCTTTATTGTATTTAGTTTTGATTTGAAGGTAAGTTAGCCAGTCAACTTTCCTGTTCTGTTCTGCCAATTCTTCAATTGATTTTAAGTTTCCCTGTCTATCAATTAAGTCTCTATATCTTAGCATTTTGTTCAAATCTATAAAATTTGGATGGGTCGTCCTTTCTGTCGGTGATAGCCAATTCGGAATTTTCACATAGTGGATTTTTTTTATTTTGAGCCCTTTTTGCAATAACGCTCTTCTAATTAAATGATTTTGAAAGTATTTGTGCGTTTTATTTTTATCATCCCATAGGAATGTGTGCCAGCCTGCTTGCAAATCATGGACTTCCAAGGTCAAAATTCTTTTATTCTTTAGCTCTATCCAATCCTTCACCCATGTTATTATTACTGCGGATGCGTATAGATCCCAATTTGGTAATGCTAAACCTCCCCTCTCCTTGCTTTCTTGCATTGACTTTAGTCCACCCATTGCTTCTTGTCTTACCCTCAGGTGCCTTGGAGAATAGTTTGACTCCCTCTTCTTTGTGGCAACCCCTGAGATATTGGAACAATGCTATCATGTCTCCCCTAGTCCTTCTTTCTCTTAAGCTAAACATACCCAGTTCCTGCAACTTCATATGTTTTAGTCTCCAGTCCCCTCATCCTCTTTCTTGCTCTTCTCTGCACTCTTTCTAGAGTCTCAGCATCTTTTCTACATCGTGGTGACTATTCTGTTCTGTTCTATTCTTTCCTTGTTCTGTTCTGTTCTATTCTATTCAGGAAGTTTCTCCTCAGTTTCTCCTCCAATATCTCAGGGGTTGCCCCAAAGAAGAGGGAGTCAAGCTATTCTCCAAGGCACCTGAGGGCAAGACAAGAAGCAATGGGTGGAAACTAACCAAGGAGAGAAGCAACTTAGAACTGAGGAGAAACTTCCTGACAGTGAGAACAATTAATCAGTGGAACAGAAGTTGCCTCCAGAAGTTGTGGGTGATCCATGATTACTGGAGGCTTTAAGACGGGAGTCTACAACCACATGTCTGAAATGGTACAGGGTCTCCTGTACCAAGGGTTGGACTAAAACATCTCCAAGGTCCTTTTCAAGTCTGTTATTCTAATCATGAGATTGGACGCCCCTTTGTCCGAAATGCTTTAGGGTTTCCTGCTTTGGCAGGGAGTTGGGCTAGAAGACCTCCATGGTCCCTTCCAACTTGGTTATTCCCTTTCATTAGCTCTCTACCCCACCTACACACACACACACACACACACACACACACACTCATCCACACTCATCCACACCCTTCTCAATGAGGCTGCCGGGCAGAGTCTGGATCCAAGGACCACTTGAAGAGTGGGTGGGCGTCAGGATGGCTTTTATCCCCCCCCCCCCCCCAAAAAAAAAATCCTTGCTTTGTTGAGTTCCCAAGACTGGCAGCTACCTCTGCGGAATGGATTCCAACAGTCTGGGAGGGGTTGATGGGATTTGGGGAGGGGCTTCCCATGTGCTCCAATCCTTTTGTCTGGGTCAGGTGACTTTCCTTTCCTTATGGATCCCCTGAAGGGATCTTGGAGGTGGGGGTGGGGGGGTGGGGAGAGGAGATGCTTGGCTTCCTGCTAGTCTGACTGCTTCACCTTTAAGCCTGGCAGCTGCAGGCTGGTCTCCCAAGGGGCAACCCAGGGCATGGCAAGAGTTCTAGCCCTGCCTTAGTCAGAAAAGCAAATTGGGTGACTTTGGGTCAATCACTAGGAGACTGTGAGTTCTAGTTCCACCTTAGGCATGAAAGCCAGCTGGGTGGCTTTGGGTCAATCACCAGGAGACTGTGAGTTCTAGTCCTGCCTTAGATATGAAACTCAGCTGGGTGACTTTGGGCCAAGGAGACAGTGAGTTATTAGCTACTTTCAGCTTCCATGAGGCCGGATATTACAGGTAGTCCTCAACCTACAACAGTTCTTTTAGTGACCATTTGAAGTTACAGGTAGTCTTCAGTTTACAACGGTTCATTCTTATGACGGCTGCGGCATCCCCGTGGCCAGGTGATCCAAGATTTGGACGCTTGGCAACTGGCATGAATTTATGACCGTTGTGCTGTCCCAGGGCCATGCGATCCCCTTTTGCGACCTTCGGACAAGCCAAAAGTCAATGAGAAAAGCCAGAGTTGTGTGAGGACTGCACAATTCACTTAATAACTGCAATGACTTGCTTAACAACGGTGGGGGGAAAGTCATAAAATGAGGCAAAAACAATGAACAACTGTCACCCAGCTGGCTTTCATGTTAAAGGCGGGACTAGAACTCACAGTCTCCCGGTGATTGGCCCAAAGTCACCCAGCTGGCTTTCATGCCTAAGGTGGGACTAGAATTCACTGTCTCCCAGTGATTGGCTCAAAGTCACTTTGCTGACTTCTACTCTAAGGCAGGACTACAACTCATAGTCTCCTGGTGATTGGCGCAGTCACCCAGTTGGCTTTCATAACTAAGGATGGGCTAGAATTCACGGTCCCCTACTGGTGCCTTCACCATGAAACCAAACTGCTAATCTGCATAGCATCTTCTCACACTCACCTTTGTGGGGGAGCCAATGATAGTCGGCAGGGGAGTTTTGAAGGGCCAGTCCGAGCTCCTTGGAGACGACCCCATGTGTTTGGTGGGCGACGTCCCCAGACTGACCGGCCGGGTGGGCTGGGGCGAATGGCCATAGCTGCAGCCTGCGTAGGATGGGCAGATGGGATCGGAATGCTGCTTCCGAAGCTTCTGCTTGTTCTGGTAAATGTCCGTCAGGGTGGGCGTGTTTTGCAGTCGAGCTCCTGTCAACAGGAAGGACTGTGGAGACTGGGACTGCGTGGCCGAGGAACCTGGCAGGGAGGAAGAGAAAGATTAGGGGATTTGGGGCATCTGCTCAACCACGGACTTGCATCCGCATTTTTCAGCCCTGGCAACTGTTGGATGGGTGGCCTTTTGCTCCCAGAATTCCCCAGTCAGCTGGCTTTGAGACGGATGGACTTCAATTCCCAGAATTCCCCAGCCAGCATGCTTTAAGAGGGTGGACTTCCACTCCCAGAATTCCCCAGCCAGCATGCTTTAAGAGGGGTGGACTTCCACTCCCAGAATTCCCCAGCCAGCATGCTTTAAGAGGGTGGACTTCCACTCCCAGAATTCCCCAGCCAGGATGCTTTAAGAGGGGAGGACTTCCACTCCCAGAATTCCCCAGCCAGCATGCTTTAAGAGGGTGGACTTCCACTCCCAGAATTCCCCAGCCAGCATGCTTTAAGAGGGGTGGACCTCTACTCCCAGAATTCCCCAGCTGGCGTGTTTTAAGAGGGGTGAACTTCCACTCCCAGAATCCCCCAGCCAGAATGCTTTAAGAGGGGTGGACTTCCTCTCCCAGAATCCCCGCCAGGATGCTTGAAAATTGGTGGACTTCAACTCCCAGAATTCTCAGCTAATATGCTTTAAGATGGGTGGACTTCCAGATCCAGAATTATCACCTAAGTTCTCAGTTAACTCTAACTCCCAGAATGCTTTAAGATGGGTAGTCTTTCAGTCCCAGAATTCCCCAGCCAGCCTGACAACTGACGTACACCCATTTTAAAGCATTCTGGCTGGGGAATTCTGGGAGCTGAAGCCCACCCACCTTGAAGTTCCAAATTTCAAAACACATTGTGTTCTGCCCTTTACCCGAAGTTTTATTCTTCCAGACTAACATTTGTGGCAGTTCATGTCTCCAAACCTCAGCCAGTAAATCCCTGCTGAGACACCCCCAAAAGCAAACTAGGATCACGTCTCCCCTTTTCTTTTTGGACCTGGGGGGAGTAATGCATACAGCCCTACAAACCATCTTCTCTTGTCCAGATCTGTTTTTTAAAAGCAGCTCCTTTGAACAGGTGCTTTACAGGGGCACTGGAATTAACAGAATAAATCAGAACAACAGGGTTGGAAGGGACCGTGGAGGTCTTCTAGTCCAGCCCCCTGCTTTAAGGCAGGAGAGTCTGTATCATTACAGACAAATGACTGTCCAGTCTCTTCTTCAAAACCTCCAGCGGTAGAGCGCCCACAATGTCTGGTGGCAAGCTGTTCCACTGGTTAATTGTCCTCACTGTTAGGAAGTTTCTATTTAGTTCCAGGCTGCTTCTCTCCTTGAATTAGTTTCCATCCATTGCTTCTTCTCCTGCTTTGGAGAATAAGTTGACCCCCTTTTCGTCTTTGGGGCAGCCCCTCAAATATTGGAAGACTGCTATCATGTCTCCCAGCAACAGTGAGAACTGAACTGGACATGGAATTCCTGATTGGTTCAAAATTGGGGAAAGGAGTCCGGCAAGGCTGTTCACAGTCGCCCTGCCTATTTCACTTATATGCAGAGGACATCATGAGAAAGGCGGGGTTAGATAATCAAAAATTGGAATTGCTGGGAGAAATATCAACAACCTCAGATATGAAGAGGAGACCACTCTAATGGGAGGAAATGAAGAGGAACTAAAGAGCCTCTTAAGGCGGCTGAAGAAGGAGGAGAGTGCAAAAGTTGGCTTGAAACTCAACATTAAGAAAACTAAGATCATGGCATCTGGCCCTCTCAATTCCTGGCAAGTAGCGGGGGAACAAAGGGAGGGAGTGACAGATTTTATTTTCCTGGGCTCCAAGGTCACCGCAGATGGGGACTGCAGCCAAGAAATTAAAAGACGCTTGTTCCTGGGGAGGAAAGCGATGGCAAATCTAGACAGCATCCTAAAAAGCAGAGACATCACCCTGCCAACACAAGTGGGTCTAGCCAAGGCTGTGGTTTTCCCAGTTGCAACGGATGGCTGTGAAGGTTGGACCATAAGGAAGGCTGAGCACCAAAGAATGGAGGCCTTTGAACTCTGGGGCTGGAGAAGAAGACTCCTGCATTGAGTCCCTTGGACTGCAAGGCCATCCAACCGGTCAGTCCTGGAGGAGATCCACCCTGGCTGCTCTTTAGAAGGCCAGATCCTGAAGAGGAAACTCAAAGACTTTGGCCATCTAAGGACAAGGAAGGACTCCCTGGAGAAGAGCCACATAGATAGATGGATGGATGGATGGATGGATGAACGGACACTTATTGAGAGAAAGATAACAGGTAATAAATAGAAGATAGATAGACAGACAGATAATAATAATATATATAGAAAAGAGAGAAAGACAGACAGACATTGATTGAGAGAAAGAGGACAGGGAATGTATAGATCTTTGAACTCTGGTGCTGGAGAAGACTCCTGCATTGAGTCCCTTGGACTGCAAGGCCATCCAACCGGTCAGTCCTAGAGGAGATCCACCCTGGCTGCTCTTCAGAAGGCCAAATCCTGAAGAGGAAACTCAAAGACTTTGGCCACCTAATGAGAAGGAAGAAGGACTCCCTGGAGAAGAGCCTCATGCCGGGAAAGATGGAGGGCAAAAGAAGAAGAAGGGGACGACAGAGAAGGAGGGGGCTGGATGGAGTCACCGAAGCAGTCGGCGTGAGCTTCAATGGACTCCAGAGGGTGGCAGAGGACAGGAAGGCCTGAAGGAACGTCGTCCATGGGGTTGCGATGGGTCAGACATGACTTCGCAACTGACAACACCATCATGTCTCTCCCAGCCCTTCTTTTCATTAGACTAGACACAATTCTTGCAATTGTTCTCTTTGTTTTAGCTTCCAGTTCCTTAATTACCTTCAACCCTACTGTCTGGGGATCATGGATAGGAGAGTCCTTCCCATCCTCTGGTTGTACCAACCCGTTCTTTTCAAGCCACCCGTTGCAGGAAGGCATAATGAACGTGATGAGGGAGGGGGAGGAGGACCAAGAGGGGAAGAAAGCTCTGGTCCTCCCAGGTCACCCGAGTGGCTGAAAGGAGGCTTTCATGAGCTACAACAAAGCCCTCGCAGAGTCTCAGGGAGCTTTTCAACCCAGGCCAACTGGGGTGACGGCTGTGACTTGTCCTCACAAGACCTTCTCAAGGGGCCATGCTCACAGAAAGCATCTGACCGGCATCTGAGCACATGTGGGGCCCAGAAAGACAAGCTCAGGCAAGGGAGGGAATCTCCCTCACCCCATTCCATTTACTGATCTCTCTCTCTCTCCCCAATGCCTCTATGGCACTTCAGTCGTATAGAGATAGAGATGGGATGCCTAGAGAAGCCCTGTTCTAGCAAGGATTGGTTACCTAGCTGCAATCAGTCAGTCAGTCTCTACCAAGCTATACGTAGGTGGGTCTCCCTCCCTCATCTCCCTCTCTGTCTGTCTGCATCCATCTATCCATCATCTCTCTCTCTTTCTGTTCATCCATCCACCCACCTTCCTATCCATCTACATGTCTATCCATCTCTTTCTCTATCCATCCATCCATGCATCATCTCTCCGTTGATCCATCCATCCATCATCCACCCACCCACCCACCCGTTTATCCATCCATCCATCCATCCATCCATCCATCCATCATCTTCTCATCTGTCTATTCATCCATCTATCCTTTTCTCTCATCTATCTATCCATCCATCCATCATCTTTTCCCATCCACCCACCCATCCCCCTCTCTATCCATCCATCCATCCATCCATCCATCCATCCATCCATCATCTGTTGATCCATCCATCATCCACCCACTCACCCATCTGTCAATCTATCCAGCCACCCATCTATCATCTTTTGTCAGCCATCCATCCATCCACCCACCCATCTACCTATCCATCTACATATCTATCCACCTCTTTCTCTATCAATCCATCCATCTCTATCCATCTCTATCCAAGCTGGACTTCCCTGGCGCTATCCCCCACCGCGAGGAGGCGGAACCAGACTCTATAAACTGGTACCGCCCCAGGCACCTGATGGAATCTGATAGATTCCTGACGGAGCTTGGGCCAATACCTGTAGCCTTGTCCCGCTCCCGCTCCGAGGACCTAGTGACTGCCTGGAATAGGGCGACGACTGGGGCCTTGGACCGGGTTGCGCCTTTGCGACCTCTCCTGCGGCATCGACCCACCCGGGCTCCTTGGTTCACTGAGGAGCTCAGGGTGATGAAGCGCCACAGGAGACGTCTAGAGAGCAGGTGGAGATCCTCGCGCTCCGAATCTGACCGAACACAGGTAAGAGCCTATTTGCGGACTTACCTTGTGGCAATAAGAGCGGCCAAACGTAGACATTGTGCTGCTCTTATTGCGTCCGCGGATAACCGCCCTGCCGCCCTGTTTAGGGTGACCCGCTCCCTTTTATCGCAGAGGGCGCGGGAGACACCCTTACAGGGTAGAGCAGAGGAGTTTGGGGAATATCTTCAGGACAAAATCGATCAGATCCGGAGCGGGTGGACCTCCGTCAGTGGACCAGACGAGCCGCCAACAGCGAGTCTTGAGAGACCATTCTGGGAGGAGTTTGACTCTGTTGCCCCCGAGGATTTGGACAGGCTGCGTGGACGGCTGCGACCCACCACTTGTTTAACGGACCCGTGCCCCTCCTGGCTGGTACTGGCAGCCTGGGAGGTGACACGAGGCTGGCTCCTGGGCCTGGTGAGCGCCTCACTGAGTGAGGGATACTTACCAACCGCCTTGAAAGAGGCGGTGGTGAGACCCTTGCTCAAGAGGCCTGCGCTCGACCCAACGGAGCTAGCTAACTATCGTCCAGTCTCCAACCTTCCCTTTCTGGCGAAGGTTGTCGAGAATGTGGTGGCGCAGCAGCTCCCGCGACACCTAGACGAATCCGACTATCTAGACCCACGCCAGTCCGGCTTCCGACCCGGGCACAGCACTGAGACAGCCTTGGTCGCGTTGGTCGATGATCTCTGGAGGGCCAGAGATAGGGGTTGCTCCTCTATCCTGGTCCTATTAGACCTCTCGGCGGCTTTTGATACCATCGACCATGGTATCCTATTGCGCCGGTTGGAGGGGATGGGAGTCGGAGGCACCGTTTTGCGGTGGTTCGGCTCCTACCTCTCCGACCGGAAGCAATGTGTGTTGACAGGGGGGCAGAGATCGTCCCTGAGGCCACTCACTTGTGGGGTGCCACAGGGGTCGGTCCTCTCGCCTCTCCTGTTCAACGCATATGTGAAGCCGCTGGCTGAGATCATCCGTGGTTTTGGGGTTGAGTACCATCTTTACGCTGATGATACTCAGCTGTATATTTCAACCCCAAACCACCCCAACGAGGCTGTCGAAGTGATGTCCCGGTGTTTGGAAGCCGTCGGGGTCTGGATGGGGGACAACAGACTTAAACTCAACCCCTCCAAGACCGAGTGGCTGTGGTTACCGGCGCCTCGGTTCAGCCAGCTGACTCCATCGCTGGCCATAGGGGGCGAACAATTGTCCCCTGTGGAGCGGGCGCGCAATTTGGGCGTCCTCCTTGATGCCCGGCTGTCAATGGAGGACCATGTGGCAGCCGTGGCGAGGGGGGCGTTCCACCAGGTTCGCCTGGTGCGCCAATTGCGCCCCCTACTGGACCGGAGTGCCCTGCGCACGGTCACTCATGCGCTGGTGACGTCTCGCCTGGACTACTGCAATGCTCTCTACATGGGGCTTCCCTTGGGACGCATCCGGAGACTGCAGCTAGTTCAGAACGCAGCCGCGCGGGTTATTATGGGAAGTACACGTTACTCCCACGTAACACCTCTCCTGCGCGAGCTGCACTGGCTACCTGTGGCCTTTCGGGTGCGTTTCAAGGTATTGATCACCATCTTTAAAGCGCTCCATGGCATCCTACCACACACGTCCCTGCGGCCTATCCGCTCACACAGAGAGGGGCTCCTCCTGGTGCCGTCTGCTGGTCAATGCCAGCGGGCGACACCTAGGAGTAGATCCTTCTCTGTGATGGGCCCAACCCTCTGGAATGACCTCCCCCCTGACATTCGAACTACCACCGACCTCCGTTCCTTCCGGCAAAAGTTAAAGACTCACCTATTTCAATCAGCTGGCCTGGCACTTTCTTAGTTTTACCTCCCGGGGATTTATTCATTTTAATTGGGTTTGGGGTTTTAAAAGTTTTTATTATACTATATATCATATTTAATATTTATTATTCCATGTACAGTCTTGCAACCTCCTCCACCTACCTACTTATTTAATTATTCAACTGTTTTGCATGTATTTTATAACGTATTTTAGTGACTGTACACCGCCCCGAGTCCCTTTCGGGAGAGGGGGCGGTCTATAAATATGAATAATAATAATAATAATAATAATAATAATAATAATAATAATAATAATAATAATAATAATAATCATCTCCCTCTGTTGATCCATCCATCTTGCACCCACCCCTCTATCTATCTATCCATCCATCCATCCATCCATCCATCCATCCACCCATCATCTTGTCATCCATCCATCCATCATCTTCTCATCTGTCTATCCATCCATCATCTTTTCCCATCTACCCACCCATCCCTCTCTCCATCCATCCATCCATCTACTTAACCATCTACATATCTATCCATCTCTTCTCCATCCATCCATCATCCACCAACCCATCTGTCAATCTATCCATCCATCCACCCATCTATCATCTTCTCTCATCTACCCATCATCTTCTCATCTGTCCGTCCATCCATCTGTCCATCCATCCTTCCTTTTCTCTCACCTATCCATCATCTTTTCCCACCCACCTACCCCTCTCTCCATCCATCCATCATTTTTCATCTTTCTCATCTCTCTCTCCCCTCTACATCTCATCTCATCTCTTTCTCTCTCTTTCTCACATAACATTCGTGGACGTACCATGACTTGGTTCCTAAAATATAATTCTCCATCCCTCCCGTCAAAAATTACAAAATGGAGCACCCAGAGCCTTGGAAACCCAGAACAGAACTGCCTGTCATCTAACAATTCCTCGCCCTCTGCCTCTTAAGCGGTCAAATTATCACCACCAGCCTCCTGAACGTGCTTAGTTGGGAAGGCTTCAAAATTCCCGGGCAAAAGGGATCTTTGAGGCTTTGTACCTTCACAGGAGACAAAAAACTCTCCCTTAAAACTCGGATTGGGTGGGGAAACAGGACGACAAATAGAAACTGCTCACCTGAAGAGCTTCGGCCCCTTATTTCGTGCCCTTGCAGCTGCCCGCAACAGCAATGCCCAAGTTGCTCAGGTATGGTACCAACTGGGGGGGGGGGGGGGAGGAAATAGAGGAAATTGTCGAGTTTGTTTTTGCAAATACAGGTAGTCCGTGACTTAGAACCACAATTGAAGCCAAAATTTCTGATGTTGACGTTTGTTAAGTGAGTTTTGTCCCATTTTACAACAGACAGACAGATAGGTAAACAAACAGACAGACAGACAGACAAATATCCAGGCAGAGACAGGCAGACAAATAGACAGACAGGCAGGCAGATAGACAGATAAATAGACAGACAGAGACAGATAGACAGACAAATAGACAGACAGAGACAGACCAGGCAGATAGACAGACAGGCAGGCAGATAGACAGATAAATAGACAGACAGAGACAGATAGACAGACAAATAGACAGACAGAGACAGACAGGCAGATAGACAGACAGAGACAGACAGGCAGATAGACAGACAGGCAGGCAGATAGACAGATAAATAGACAGACAGAGACAGATAGACAGATAAATAGACAGACAGAGACAGGTAGACAGACAAATAGACAGACAGAGACAGGTAGACAGACAAATAGACAGACAGGCAGACAAATAGACAGACAGACAGGCAGATAGACAGGCAGCCAGGTAGATAGACAGATAAATAGACAGACAGAGAAAGATAAATAGACAGAGACAGAGAGGCAGACAAATAGACAGACAGGCAGACAAATAGACAGACAGGCAGGCAGATAGACAGATAAATAGACAGACAGAGACAGATAGACTGACAAATAGACAGACAGACAAATAGACAGACAGACAGGCAGACAGGCAGAGGCTGACAAGCAGGCAGGCAGGCAGGCAGATAGACAGACAGACAGACAGGCAGGCAGGCAGACAAACATATTTGATTGTTAAGTGAAACACTGCAGTTGTTAAGTTAGTAACATGGTTATTAAGTGATTCATGCTCACCTCTTTGCTTCCCAGGTGGTCACAAAAGGAGATCACATGACCCGGGATGCTGCAACTGTCATAAATATGAATCAGTTGCCAAAGGTCTGAATGTAGATCATATGACTGTGGGGACACTGCGAGGGTCATAAGTATGTAAAATGGTTATAAGTTGCTATTTTCAGCGCTGTTGTAACTTTGAATGGTCACTGAATCAACCATTGTAAGTCGAGGACCACCTGTACTAAAATCAGGGGGGAAAAACCCGAGGCAAAATCACCAGACGAGTTAGTAAAACAATAGATTTGAACCAGCATCTCCCCAATCACAACCCAGCCGGAGAATTACAGCATAATCGCTCTCCGTAAACACTATACATCTAGTCCTCGGTTTACAACCATTCATTTAGTGACCGTTCAAAGTTACAGCGGCACTGAAAAAAGTGACTTAGGACCGTTTTTCACACTTACGACCTTCATATCAGGCCCACGATCAGGTGATCAAAATTCAGATGCTTCGCAACGGGTTCATACTTATGACCGTCGCAGGGTCCCGGTGCCACACGATCCCCTTTTGCGACCCCGACAGGGAAAGTCAATGGGGAAGCCAGATTCACTTAACAAGCGGGTTGCTAACTTATCCACTGTAGTGATTCGCTTAACAACGGTGGCAAGAGAGGTCTTAAAATGGGGGGAAACCTCACTTAACAAATGTCTCGCTCTAGCAACGGAAATGTTGGGCTCAATTGTGGTCGTAAGAAGCGGGGATGATCGGGAGAGGCCCAAAGAGGTCGCCTCTTGGGTTTTATATCACGATTTTGGGCTTGTGCTGTATTGGGGCTCACCTAGTGGCGAAGGGGAGTACGGCCTCGAAGAGCCCGTGGACAGTCTGCGCCCCACGGTCTGGGCAGTGTCCGCCTGCACCGGGGAGCTGGAGCCGGTCTTCAGGAAGCCCAAAGGGCTGGTGTTTGAGCGCCGCACGGCCCCAGATCTGAAAGGAGAAGAGGAAAAGTTTAACTAGCTAAGACACCCAGGGGATAACAAAGTGACAATGTGTATATATTGCCCATGTGGCGACATCCTGACAGAAGGGCAATCTTGAAATGTTTGATGTTTGACTATTTCCTTAGCAAGTATATTGGTACACACACACATACATACAATTATATCTATCTATCATCTATCTATCTATCTATCTATCTATCATCTATCTATCTATCTATCTATCTATCTATCTATCTATCTATCTATCATCTATCTATCATCTATCTATCATCTATCTATCTATCTATCTATCATCTATCTATCTATCTATCTATCTATCTATCTATCTATCTATCTATCTATCTATCATCTATCTATCTATCTATCTATCTATCTATCTATCTATCTATCTATCTATCTATCTATCTATCTATCTATCTATCTATCATCTATGATACAGTGTTTTCCTGAAAATACAACCTATAAATAAGTCCCAGCCTGTTTTCTGTGCATGCACCCAATATACCGTATTTTTCTAAGACGCACCCCCCCCCCCCGAAAGAGAGGGTGAAAATCTGGGTGCGTCTTATACACTGAATACAGCATTTTTGGCCTCCCAAAACCCTGCCCCCTTCAGTAAAATGGCTGTGCAGAACCTTTAGGAGGTTTCCAGAGTGCTCCTGGGGGCTGGGGAGGGCAGAAATGAGCACAAAATGTGCCGTTTTTGCACTCTATCAGCCTCCTAAAGGCTATGCATGCTTCCCCCCCCCCCCCTTTTTTTTGTTTTGCAAAAAACGGACCCGTTTTTGCAAAGGTTTTTGGGAGGTCTGCAGAGTGCAAAAAGTTTAAAAAAAATTGCCTCTTCAAAATCTTCATGAGACTTGTACTCCGAAAAATATGGTAAGTCCTGCCCTGAAAATAAGCCCTACTTAAATGCTTGCTCGTTCTGTTTGGTTGCTCGCGTTGCCGCTGACACAAGGTGAGGCAAAGGGGGCAGTGGAGCTACCTGTCGCACACACCAGGTTACCTTAGGGGTGTGGAGCCACGGGGGCCCTGAGGTAAGCCGGTGCGCACGTCAGGCAGCTCCACAGATTGGTCTACAGTCACCCAGTCGGCTTTCATGCCTAAGGTTGACTAGAACTCACAGTCACCCGGTGATTGGCCCATAGTCACCAAGCTGGCTTTCATGGCTAAGGCAGGGCTAGAACTTACCGTCACCTGGTGATTGGACCAAAGTCACCCAGTCGGCTTCCATGCCTAAAACAAGCCTAGATCTATCTATCTATCGTCTGCCTGCCTGCCTGGCTACGTACCTACCTAATAGTAGAGTCTTTTCTGTCATTGTACAAAATACAACAACGTTGGTTATGTCTACCATATCTACATCAGAGGTGCGTTCTAACCGATAGTGGTATGCCGGCCTGGGTCGCAAAACCAGCAGGGATCCAGGCTGGCCATGCCTCCGAACCAGTTCCCCAGTCGCTGCCACCATCTTGTTTTGGAGTTTTGCGTGTGCGAAGAACAATTTCCATTGAACTGTGCATCCACGCGAGCAAAGCAGCAGTACCACCGACTAGAACCCACCGATTGACATCTATACCTATGTCTATGTCTGTCTGTCTGTCTGTCTGTCTCTCTCTTGTGTGTAGAGTAGTGCAGTGGCCTAGAGGTGGAGCTCTTGCCTCACAATTAGGAGGCTGTGAGTTTGATCCTAGGTAGAGGCTACGTATAGTGTAGTGTAGTGTGGTATAGTATAGAGCAGTATAGAGTAGAGTAGAGTAGTATAGAGTAGTGTAGTATAGAGTAGTAGCACTGAAAATAATGACTCGTGACCGTTTTTCACACTTACGACCGTTGCGGCATCCCCGTGGCCACGGGATCAAAATCTGGATGCTTGGCAACTGATTCGTACATATGACGGCCACAGTGCCCCAGGGTCATGGGATCCACATTTGTGGCCTTCTGATGAGCAAAGTCAATGGGGAAGCCAGATTCGCTTAACAACCCTGTGACTATCTTCACACATGCAGTGATTCACTTAACGACCATGGCAAGAAAGGCCGTAAAGTGAGACCAAACTCACATAGCAACTTAACACTTGCTTAGCAACAACAATTTTGGGCTCAATTGTGGTCGTAAGTTAATGTTGTGGCTGGCAGCAGATCCGGACAGTGAGGAGGTTGGGGAGGAAGATGGGCCAGTCCTGGAGTCTGGGGAAGGCTCTGATGAGGGCTCTGTGTCGGAGGCAGAGATGGGGCCAGGGCCGTCTGACAGTTATCAGATGCCTTCGGAGTCAGACATCAGTGAGACAGAAGAACAGGTGGAGCCTGTTCCCAGGGTGTGTCTGCGCAGAGTTGCCAGAGGAAGGGAAGAGCTAAAGAACAGGGGTTGACTTGGGAGTAAGGCCACAGGTGGACGATGAATGGCCCCTCCCAGAGGGAATAAAAGAGGGGCGAAAGGGGAGTGGAGCTTGCAGGAGACACTGAGTTCCCTTCATTGGTTCGTGACTCTCTGAGGCTCCTTGCCAAGTTTTGCAGATATCGGCCTGGCAGCTCTCCAAGCCAGATAAGGTCTGTGACTGTAAATCCTCCCTTGAAAGACTTTGCTGGAGGTGAAGGAGCAGAATTCACAGTCAATTAATAAAAGGGCTTTTTTTTTTGTCGGGACAAGGAGTTGCCTTCATGCTCTTGGGAAGCCTCGTTCAGAACACAGCCGAAGACCCAGGGAGATCTTACCTTGGTGACCCGTGGGGATTTGACCCTGGGCTGGTGGCCGACGTCAGGTTCTGCTCTATGAGCTGGTAGTTCCGTAGCTGAGTAGGGACTGGGATGGGCACCGTTTCGCTCCGGGGGGAGACGGAAGGCTGGCACTGCCTGTAGATGAGGGACAAAGAGAGTTGCAACGAAGAGAGGCAGGGCAACCTCTGGGCCACGAAGTCCTCTTCTCCGCGGGGAGAAACTTTCATGGCTAAGTGTCTGACGATGGCGAAGAGCACGAAAGAGACCAGAGGGTGCCTGTTGTTAATTCACAGGGAAGGAAACACTCAGGGAGGAGGGCTGGCTTTGTAGGAAGTTAGCACCCACCCCTCTCCTGGAAGAATGAAATATCCTGGGAAATAGTGAAAAGGCAGAATATTATATTTCCCTAAATGTGAAAAGGGAAAAACATGTTTTTTTAAGACAAAGTGGCCCCCTGCAGCTTCCTACCGCCCCCCCCCCCAGCCCATCCCCACACCCTTTGTCAATGAGCCATTAAAGCCTGGGCTAGTCTACTCTACATAACAAAGGTAGGATCAGCCACAGAAACTCACATGGCACCTGGGAGCTTGGGACTCAAAAGACACACAGCCTACAAAGTTAGCTAAGATCCCATGGGAGTCTGACAACCAATCAGAATACTTTTCTTACACAGGAAGAGGAAACTGAGAGGTGGGGGCCGAACAGGGTATAAAAAAAACCTCAGGAGTTCTAAGCAAGCCCCTTTCCTCCTCTTTTTTCTTCTTCACCCAACATCTGGAAGGGATGTGATCCCCCTTTTCTTTTCAGGAGCTCAAGCCATGTGATCCTGCCCACCATTAAACCATCTTTCCAGTGTCTTTCCCCCCCCCCCAAAAAAAAAAAAACCTTGAACCCAGAAGGACATTTCTTTCAACAGCTGGAAAATTCGGTCATGCAATATAAAAAAAAGAAGATGAAAGAGGTTGCAATATAAACATTTTTTTAAAAAGAAGAAAAGAAATGGATTGCCTCTCCTCTCCTTTTCTTTCTGGCGGTTTGAGACACAAAAGCAAACAAAACCTCCCTTTCTAGGAAAACCCACCGGGGAAGGGAGAACAGGAAGTTCAGAAGTCAGGATGGCTGAGTTTGTTGATTCAAGGCTCATAAAGTCAGGAGACTTGGGAAAAGAAACGGGGGGGGGGGGGAAGAAAAGAAAAAACAACAACAGATGACGCAACTTGTCCCTTGGATAGTAAACAAAGCAGCAGGGAGCACCTGGGCAGAGGGAGGGCAGGGCAGGCACCTGCTTGCTTTCGGCACCTTGGGCTGCAAATGCCGTGCAACCTTCGCTGGAAGACAGCCAGCTAGGACTAAGATTTTGGCCTGTTTCTGTCCCCCCTCCTCCCTCCCCAAAAAGACTTGAGTTCAGCTCCAAAAGCCTTCCAGATGGGGTCGCTCAAACCCACGCTTGGGGGTGCGGGAGGCAGGGAAGTCACTTGTCAGTATATAAGTAATTATGAGCTGGAATAGACATGGGAGCAGGTCAGCCAATGGGGACTGTTTGGTGGCTCGGAGCCTGGCTTAGCCTAAAATCAGGGGTCACCAAGACGATTGCACAGCTGATCTTTGGAACTTTCTTTTACTTTAAAGATGTTTTTTTTTTTACTGCAGGTTCTCCGGAAACACAGAGGGGGGAGGGGGAGGGCTTTTCCGTTTTTGCTCCCATCAGGCTTCCCTGAAGGCTGCTAGGCCAAAAACGGGGATGGGGTGCTGAAAAAGAAAGAAAGAAAGGAGAGAGAGAGAAAGAAAGAGAAAGAAAGAAAGAAAGAAAGAAAGAAAGAAAGAAAGAAAGAAAGGGAGGCAAAAAGCAGAGGAAGGAAGGACTATAAACCTGGCACTAGACGCAGCTTCCAAGCATAAACCAGTGGCTGGAAGGGACCTGGAGGTCATCTAGTCCAACCCCCTGCTCCAGCAGGACATTGCTAAAGTGAGTTTCTGTCTTTTGATCCCCCAGTTACATGACTACATAGCCACGTCTACCCAGTCACCACAGAACTGGTAGTAAAAAAAAATTAATTTCACCACTGGCTTGTACCATTGGTAAACCACAGGGTTGGGTGTTGAGTTCCTTACTCTATACTCTTTATGTGCATGACTGCATTCTCCATAGCGCTGCTAGGAGAGTCCAAGGAAGGGTTAACACAGCCTGTTTGCCCATGGACTGAGTAGATTTTCCCCCCTCTGGCCACGCCTCCTTTGCTTCTTCCGGCTCAGTTTTAAAAACTCAGTCCGCCCGATAGGACGAGTTTGGGGAACACTCAGCTTTGAGCAAATAGGCTGGGTTCTCCAATAGTATTTTTAGAGTATTTTATGTGTCGATATTAAGTTGTTATTAGGATTTTTCCCCAGATTTTATTATTTTGACTTTTTATTTTCCCTTTCTATTTTTTACCAAGAAGAAGATTTCCAAAAGTAAGACTGAGGCAGCGATCGGTTCCACAGCTGCTTAGTCGCAGCTGGGGGAACAAGCGAGGCCGCTCGTCCGGCGTCTGCTGGCGAACGCAGGGAAGGACGGCAATCCCCGTGTTTCCCTGGTCGCTTTGGAGGGGAGGCTTTTAAAAAAAGCCCTTGCCTTTCCAAACGGCGTCTTTTGCCGATCGGGAGAGCGGCGGCCATTTTGAAAAGCGCTGCTTTGGCGCGCTTTTCGGCTGCAGCCAATAGGAAGCGCCTGGACCTTAAGTGAGGCTTTTGGCGCGCAGAAGAGCCGGCGGCCATTTTTTGGGGAGCATTTTACCCACCGGGAAGCAGCAGCAAGCAGCAGAGCCTCTCCGCCTCAAGCAGACAGCCGCGGAGGATTGCGAGGGCTTGCCTGGGTCTCCAGCAAGCCTGAAGTTCCCCAGCCACCTAAGGGGAAGCGGCAAGGAGTGTCCTGGTGCCTGATCCAGCCTCCCACCTGAGTCTGCAGACGCTTCTGGAGCCGTCGGGCCAGCGTCCACTGCCCTTCCCACAGCAGCGACCTCTTCGACTCAAGACCAACCAAGGATGGCTGATGAAGGTTTGGAGCGAAGGGAGGAGCTGGCAGGGCCATCTGCAAAGCGCAGTAGGGCAGATCCCTCAGGCCAGGGGAGAAAGGGAAACAAGGGCGCTGGGGGAAAGCTTCCCACTCTTCAGCTGGGAGCAAAGCCCCCAAAATTCAAGGGGACAAGGGGCAGGACTCCCTAAAGGACACGTCTGCTAGGCCCCAGGTTCCCTCTGCACCCTTGCCAAGTGAGGCTGGGCCAGTTCCTTCCCCACCCATCCAGAGGGAGATAGAGCAGGGGGAGGAGATGGGGGATAGATCCCCATCCTTCTGTGATAGGGATTCCATGTCAGGGTCCCCTGCAGCCTCTCTGGGCTACCCAGGTTCTCCTAGCTCTTCAGTCAGGGAGGACATCCCCTCCTTTCAATGCTGTTTTCATGCAGAGGATCAGAGAGATCCTCCTAGGGGGGCCAGGGGACATTCCTATGCCCAATCCAGGCCTGTAGAGGACAAGGGCCCAGCTAGGTCAGCAGAGATGAGGGATCTCATCACGCAGGCTATTTCCCAGGGTGTGGTAGAGGCCATGAGGCTACAGGAAGGCAGGGGTGGCAAGGCCTCTAGGCCTGCTCGCCCCCTGGGGGAAAAGAGGACCAGAGTCCTCGATTCCCCGGGCACTTCTATCACCACAGAGGTGTCTACGTGGGAGGAGGAGACTGCTGAGGACTTTGCTCTCTCGGAGGATGAGGATATGCCTCCAGACAAGCCCTCCTTCACAGGCCTCTTTAAGCCATCCTTATTCAAGGCCATCTTACACAAGGCCAGAGCCTCTACTGAGCTTGGTGCCAAACCTAAGGACAAGGAAGTCCCCTCTACTTCCCAGGACCTCATGGCAGGGCTGTTCAGCGAAACAATCCCTGACCCAGAACTGATACCAGTCCCTGACATGTTCATGGAGGTTATTCAGCGCCAATGGGCACAGCCAGGTACCCTGGCCAACCCCAGTGGCGCAGCCAAATCTATGTACCCCCTAGAACCTAGACTGGAGGATGTATTGAAGCCTCCAGAGGTGGATGCCCCTGTGGTCTCTCTGACCTCTAACTCTAATCTCCCGGCCGAGCTATTAGAAGGGTTAAAGGCAGAGGATAAGAGGGCAGAAAAGGCTTGTCTCAAAACGCACCAGGCGGCTGCCTGGGCGATCAAAACATCCACTTCTGCCTCGTTCTTTACGAGGGCATCCCTATTATGGCTGCGCCAACTCAGATCTCAGCCCCCATTTGAAGCATCTCGTTGGCGACATGATCTTAACAAGATCATTACGGCTGTGGAATATGCCTCTGATGCATCCCTGCATGCAGCGAAATTCGCCTCCAGGGCACTAGCGTCTAACATCACTTCTCGCCGCCTGCACTGGCAGGCGGACATGAAGGCGAAGTGGAAGCTGGCTTCAGCTCCATTCAAGGGAGAGAACCTCTTTGGGGATTCCCTAGAGAAATTCCTAATTGAGACTAAGGATAAGAGGAAGATTCTCCCTTCCACCTTCAGGAAGCATGACAGGAAAGGTCAGGGCTCGTTCAGGAAACAGGCCTTTCGGGCACAGGAAGGTGCCCAGGCCTCCACCTCTTCCTATTCCTCCCAGAGACAGTTTAACCAGTCCTCTGACAGGTCCCAGGAACGAAACAACTTTTCTTCCAGGGGCAGACAATCCAATCAAGGGTCCTTCCGGAAGCCCTTTCGTGGGGGCTCCCACAACCGTCAGTTTAGACGTGGGAAGTGACCGTCTGGGGTCTCCTCCCATCGGGGGCCGCCTGCAATTCTATGCAGACCGTTGGGAGGAAACAACCTCGGACAAATGGGTCTTAAACACCATCAGGAGGGGTCTAACTTTGGAGTTTCTATCCTTCCCTCCGCGGACCTTCGTTCGCTGCCCACTATCCAAGAACCCTGTAAAGAGGGCTTTCATGCAGGCAGAGATAGATCATCTTCTGCAGATCAACGCAATAGAGTCAGTTCCTCCAGAACAGGAAGGGAGGGGGTTCTACTCCATTCTCTTCCTGGTCCCCAAGAGTTCAGGGGGGTGGAGGGCCATCTTAGATCTGAAGCGCCTGAACAGACATCTGGCCTACAAGCGCTTCAAAATGCAGTCTCTTCAGTCGATCCTAAGCTGCACGCGACAAGGGGATCTGCTCACCTCCATCGATCTCAAGGAGGCGTATCTGCATGTGCCCATCCATCCCGCACACAGGAAGTTCCTGCGCTTGTGTTACAACGGAAAGCACTTCCAATACAGGGCGCTTCCGTTCGGTCTTTCTTCTGCACCCAGAACGTTCACGAAGCTTCTTGCAGCTGTGGCGGCCCACCTGCGCAAGCTTCCGGTCCGCCTGGAGTGCTATCTGGACGACATCATCATCCACTCAAGGACTCATCAGCAAGCGGTGAGAGATGTAAACGTCACAGTCCACACCTTACAGGACCACGGTTTTTCCGTAAACATGGAAAAAAGCAACTTGACTCCTGCCACACGCATACAACACCTGGGCGCCATAATAGACTCGGTATCTTGCCAGGTGTCCCTGTCTCCAGAAAGAATCCGCAACCTCAGGAGCAGAATCCGGTCGTGTCGCAGGAACAGGTCCTGGCAGGTGGTGCAGCTATCCCAACTGTTAGGGATCATGATTTCTTGCCTCAACATAGTTCCCTGGGCACGTCTTCATGCAAGGGAGCTGCAATGGTTCTTACTTCCAATGCAAAGAGCAAAGATCAGCAACTCCACCAGGAAAGTTCGCATCCCACCAAGAGTGACTCGGTCTCTGAGTTGGTGGCAGTCTCGAGCAGTGGAGAAGGGCTGCCTATTCAGAGAACCCGACAGGATCGTGGTAACGACCGACGCCAGTCTCTACGGTTGGGGGGCGCATTGCCAAGGTCAGTTGGCGCAAGGCAGGTGGTCCAGCGCGGAGGCAGCCCGGAGCATCAATTGGCTAGAACTCAGGGCAGCCCGGCTTGCGCTGAGGAGATTTGCAGAACAGCTGAAGGGGCTCCACGTTCTGCTACTGACCGACAATGTGGCCACAAAGGCTCACGTGAACCGACAAGGAGGGACCCACTCCAAAAGGCTCATGTCAGAGGCGGAGGCCATAGGACGATGGGCAGAGATCCACTTAGCGTCGCTGAGGGCGGATCACATCTCCGGAACCAGCAACATGAGTGCGGATTGGTTGAGCCGTCAGACCATCGACAACTCGGAGTGGCAACTTCATCCGGACCTGTTCGCACAGGTGGTAAGGAGGTTTGGTCTCCCACAGGTCGACCTGTTTGCCACGGCGGCAAACACACAGCTCCAGCAGTTCTTCTCCCGCTACAAGTCAGCACAAGCGGAGGGGACGGATGCCCTGAGGTCCAGCTGGCCTCCAGGTCTTCTTTACGCGTTTCCGCCCCTCCCTCTGATCCCGCAGGTGATCTACAAGCTGCTGAAGGAGGGGGCGGAGCTCATTCTGGTGGCTCCACATTGGCCCAGGAGATCCTGGTTCGCGGACTTGGTCGATCTGTCTGTGGAACAACCGTGGAAAATTCCTCCAGACCAGGTATCCTTACGTCAGGGGGCCATCAACCATCCAGAGCCCCAATGGTTGCAGTTAGCCGTCTGGCACTTGAGGGGCAGCTTCTGAAAGACCAGAGCCTCTCAGACAACGTCATTAAAACTATCCAAGCTTCCAGACGTCCGGCCACTACTCGCATTTATGACGCGACTTGGGCTGCCTTTTCTTCCTGGTGCAGCCAACGGGACATTGACAGTGTAGAAGCGTCCATCCCTCAGTTATTGGACTTCCTACAAGAGGGCTTGGACAAAGGACTGGCGCCAGCCACACTCAGGCGCCAGGTTGCTGCATTATCCACCATCTTAGCCAGACACCAACCTCAATCCCTGAGTCACCATCCTCAGGTCAAGAGCTTTTTGAAGGGGGCCTACAACATTCGACCCCAGGTGGTGCACAGGTACCAGACCTGGAACCTACCCTTTGTCCTGCAGGCATTGACAGCGGCTCCCTTCGAACCTTTGAGGAAGGTCTCTCTTCGACATCTGACTCTTAAGACTGCCTTCCTCATAGCCATTACTTCAGCCAGAAGGGTATCTGAGATTGCGGCCTTCTCGGCCAAGGAAGAACTGTGCATCATTCACCCAGACAGGGTCATCCTACGGTTAGACCCCGCCTTCATGCCGAAGGTGAATTCTCATTTTCACAGGTCTCAGGAGGTTATCCTCCCGAATTTCTGTCCCAGCCCTCAACACTCCAAGGAGCGCAGGTGGCACAAATTGGACGTGCAAAGGGCAGTCCGCATTTACCTGAAACGAACTAAGGACATCAGGCACTCCGAGGCCTTCTTTGTGTCTTTTCAGCCAGGCTCACTGGGTCGCAAGGTGTCATCTTCAACCATAGGTCGGTGGCTGCGGGCTTGCATTAAGATGACATATGACCTTCAGGGCAAGCCGGTTCCACCTCGTGTAACGGCACACTCCACCAGAAGTGCGGCCACGACCGCGGCCTAGGCGACTCAAGCATCTATTCTGGACATTTGCAGAGCGGCCACGTGGGCGTCTCCCACGGCTTTCATTAGAAACTACAAGATCGATTCCTTTGCCTCTGCCGAAGCCTCGTTTGGACGTAGAGTATTACAGAAGGTTATTGAGGCTCCGGACAATGTCACTTCTTCCCGCCCTGGGACACCATAGCTTGGGCATGTCCCTTCCTTGGACTCTCCAAGCAGCGCTATGGAGAATGACCGTTGTCTTACCTGAACGGTCGTTCTCATGGCGCTGCGGAGAGTCCAAGACCCACCCAGGGTAATTGTTTAGCTCCGAGATTGTATCTTTACACAGGTGTGAGCTGAGGACGTCTTCGTCGGACAAGACCTCGTTTTTAAAACTGAGCCAGAAGAGGCAAAGGAGGCGTGGCCAGAGGGGGAAAAATCTACTCAGTCCATGGGCAAACAGGCTGTGTTAACCCTTCCTTGGACTCTCCGCAGCGCCATGAGAACGACCGTTCAGGTAAGACAACGGTCATTCCCACTCATGCTAGTAATAGTATCATTAAGTTTGCAGATGATACAACAGTGGTGGGAGTCATCTCCGGGGGGTGGGGGTGGGGGGGAGATGAGTCTGCCTATCAAGATGAGATGGACTGGTTGCTTTCATGTTGTGGAGACCATAACTTGGTCCTTAACACCAATAAGACCAAGGAGCTTATAGTGGACTATAGAAGGAATAGATTGGACATCCAGCCCTCGCTTATCAATGGAGGCCGAGTGGAGCAAGGGGCCAGTTTTAAGTTTCTGGGTGTTGTCTTAAAAGAGGACCGGAGATCTGGAGAGCTCACATTGCAGCCCTGGTCAAAAGGGCCCAGCAGAGAATATACAACCTCTCAGGAAACAACTGAACGGAAAACTGCTAGTGACCTTCTACCGCTGCACCATAGAGAGTAACCTAACTTACTGCGGCTGTGTCTGCTTTGCCAATTGCACAGGGGCAGATAGGACAGCGCTCTAGAGCAGGGGTGTCCAAACTTGGCAACTTTAAGACTTGTGGACTTCAACTCCCAGAATTCCCCAGCCAGCCATGCTGGCTGGGGAATTCTGGGAGTTGAAGTCCACAAGTCTTAAAGTTCCCAAGTTTGGACACCCCTACTCTAGAGGGTCAACGGAAGAGCTTTATATCTCTTGCTGCCTTAAGAAAGTTGAAAGCATCCCTAAAAGATCCATCTCATCCTGGGTCCCCCCCCCCCACTTTTTTTTTTTGAACTATTACCATCCGGCAGCCGGTACAGGACAATGAAAACAAGGACAAATAGGCTGAAAAACAGCTTCTCTCCCAGGGCAGTAACCATATCGAATTCTACGGTATAGTGAAATATTAACGCAATATTTTCAATTTTAATTATATAGAATGTGAAGGATGTATGTTTTTGTTTTATAGGGTTTTTTTTTAAACGAAAAGTTTATTATTAGATAAACATTAAAAACACCGGACGTAGTGCCACATTTCGGGCATAAACATTTCCATCTAGTTTTTGGATCTTACAACAATTACATTTTAGATCCATTACATAAGTAGGTGTAGTCAGTCAGGTTACCTGTCCATTAATTCCTTCTTCTAGCTGATTACTAACCATACAAATACACATCCGATTCCTACCTATCGCATCATCTTAATGCCATATTTTCCAATTCTTAACTTGTCTGTGTTTTTTCTGTCCCGGCCTTTTCCCCTCGTTTCTAACCATCGGTACCGTTTGTCCCAGATTTCGTGTCTCACCCTTGTCTTTGTTTTATAGTTGTAATGTACACGGAAGACGGCATTTAATTTCGTCGCACGAGCTGCAATGACAATAAAGTAAGCTCAACTCAACTACTTACCCTCCGCACATCAGGAACTCGCTGGAGGCTCTCCGGCCCACGGTTGCCAGGGAGAGGTCATCTGCAGGGAAAAGAGACGGATCGCACAACAGGCTCCTCTTATACACAAGTGGCTTGTCCACTTGCGATACCCCAATCGGGGAACTATCAATTCAGAATTTCAGATAAACAAGCTAACAGAAAACGACAGTCCAGTCAAGGAACTATTAAGAATAAATCCAACATTGACAGGGCAAGAGGCATTTGGAGAGGGGTCTCTAACCTTGGCCATTTTAAGCCTAAGATAAAGGTTCTCCTCCCACATCTGTGCTAGTCTTTCCTGACTCTAGGGGGCGGTGCTCATCTCCGTTTCCAAGCCGAAGAGCCAGCGCTGTCCGAGGACGTCTCTGTGGTCATGTGGCCGGCATGACTAAACACCGAAGGTGCACGGAACGCTGTTCCCTTCCCACCAAAGGGGGTTCCTATTTTTCTATCCTCATTTTTGTACGTGCTTTCAAACTGCTAGGTTGGCAGAAGCCAGGACAAGGAACGGGAGCTCCGCTTGGGATTCGAACCACCGAACCGCCGACCTTTCTGATCGACAAGCTCAGCGTCTTAGCCGCTGAGCCACCCCTTCTTTAACCCTGGTGAACTTCAACTCCCAGAATTCGTTGCTGGCTGGGGAATTCTGGGAGTTGGTCCGCCAGGGCTTCAAGTTGCCAAGGCTGGAGACCCCTGCATTGGTATATAAATGGAAAGTAAACCGAAGTCACCTCTAGTACTGATGATGTTACCTAGCTGGGTTAGCAAAGGTCTGCAAGGAAACAACCCAGCTCAGAGAACATCAAGGATGCCACAGCCTCACTCCTGCTTCCCTTCTTCCCACCCCCTCCTTCATTCCATAACACTCCCTTCCTCCCAGCACTGATGACGTTACCTAGTTGGGTCACGAAACATCTGACAAAAGGAAACAACCCAACTCAGAGAGCACCAAGGAGTCCATAGTCCTTCTCTTCCTCCTTCACTCCACAAACCCCCCTCTCCCTTCTAACTGATTACGTTACCTACTTGAGTCACGAAATGTCTGCAAGGAAACTTCTCAACTGAGAGAGTACCAAGGACATCCATCCATCCATCCCAGCCTAATTGAGGAACTACCAAGAACACTCCCACGTAACACTGTCAGGGCAAGCAAGCTACAGTAAATGAACAGAGAGCAAACCCCACTTCCTTCTAGCACTGATGATGCTACCTAGTTGGGTCATGAAACGTCTGCAAGAGAGCATTAAGGACTCCACATTTTTCCTCTTCCTCCTCTTCACCTGCTCCCTTCTACTTCTTCCTCCTCCTCCTCTCTGCAACCCCACCAGTCTCTTCTACCACTGATGATGTTAGCTAGTTGGGTAATGAAACGTCTCCAAAAAACCCACTCAGAGCGCATCAAGAACCCCACATTCTTCCTCGCCCTCTTTCTCCTTCACCTCTCCACGAAGCCACTTCCCCTCTAGCATTGATGATGTTACCTAGTTGGGTCGTGAAACGTCTGCAAGAAAGCAATCAAGTTCAGAGAGTACCAAGGATCCCACTGTGGTCTTCCTCCTCTCCACAAACCCACTTCCCCTCTAGCACTGTTGATGTTACCTAACTGGGTCGTGAAACGTCCGCACGGAAACCACCAAGCTGCTCAGAGCACCTACAAATATCAACTGGGATGGCCTTTGCTAAGTGGGCTGGTCATGTGAGAATCTGTTTAACAGCCCCATTGCTCATTGATGATCTGACCCTCTTAATTGGGGTAATTAAGTGAAAACTACCTGTAGAACAGGGGTGTCAAACTCAAGTCCCGCAGGTCGGATCTCCCTCATGGGGTGCTTAGATCTGGCCCACGGAGCCAGCCTGGGAACAGCAAAGGCCCACAGTGCCTCTGCCAGCTAAAATGGAGCTTGGGATGGGGTGCAGCCCACCCCACCCCACCCGGCTTCGTTTTTGCTGGCAGAGGGCTATCAAAACAAACTAAAAACAAACGGAGAAATGTTCCCCCTTTTTGCATTTGAGCACGCAAGAAGGGACAGGAAAGGAGGGAAAGAGGAAAGGCAAAGAAAAAGAAGAGAAGAGAGCAAGGAAGGAAAGAAGAAGGAAAGAGAAGAAGAAGAAAGGAGAATGAAGAGGGAAGGGAAAAGAAGAAAAGAAAGGAAGGAAGAAAGAAAGGAAGGAAGGAGGACAGGAGGAAAATGGAGGGAAGGAAGGAGGACAGGAGGAAAGTGGAAGGAAGGAAAGGGAGGGATGGAAGGAAGGAAGAAAGAAAGGAAGGAAAAGGAAGAAAAGGAGGTCAGGAGGAAAATGGAAGGAAGGAAGGAAAGGGAGGGAGGGAGGGAAGGAAGGAAGAAAGAAAGGAAAAGGAAGGAAAGGAGGAAGGAAGGAGGACAGGAGGAAAATGGAAGGAAGGAAGGAAGGAAAGGAGGAAAATGGAAGGAAGGGAGGGAAGGAAGGAAGAAACAAAGGAAAAGGAAGGAAGGAGGACAGGAGGAAAATGGAAGGGAGGAAGGAACGGGAGGGAGGAAGAGGGAAGGAGATTATAATGAGAGTGAGTGAGGGTCTCAGGGAATTAGCCCTTGGCCACCACAGGTGCTCCCAGATGACTGACATCAAGCTGGCCACACCCCCTGGCCATGCTCTCCTAGCCCTCCAAGGTCAAACACAACCCCGATGTGGCCCTCAATGAAGTCAAGTTTTGACATCCCTGCTGTGGAACAAACGAAGCTATTTTTTGCCCACTGTCTGCAATAGAGTAATTAAAGCCTCACCTAGGTGTGACCCTAGGCATTCCTCCCAACTGCAATTCGATGCCCACCACCTCCTGCTCTGCTTGTATAACAAAAGTTTGATCTTTGAAGGCCTCCTTCTCTCTACCAGAGTTCAGGAAAGGGTTACGAAGACAAGGAACTCAAAAGAGGAATGCATTCCTCTGAACTGGCACTTCTCTCTGACAGAGAGAGACAGAGAGAGAGAGAGAAAACAAAACATGTTTTTGATTCCGTTGAATCCGAGATAACTGTGCAAACACTGCTGCCCTGACAAATGGAAAAAAAAAGATAAAAGCTTGGGTACAAAACTTCTCAACTCCCTGTTCAACTATTCATGACTGGGAGAGTCCTGGGCACAAGGTCAACCAATGAAAAGGCACCGCAATTAAGTCAGCCAATGGGAGCTTAAAACAGATCTGAGTCTGTGCAAAGAACTGAAACAGAAACTACCGTATTTTTCGGAGTATAAGACGCACCAACATTTTGAAGAGGTGAATTTAAAAAAAAAATTTTTTTTTTGCACTCTGAAGACCTCCCAAACCCTCTGCACGCGGTTTTTTTGTGAAAAGTGGGGCATGCAAAGCGCTCCTGGGGGCTAGGTGCAAAAAAAAAAAAACCTGAGCAAAAAATGGCCCGTTTTTTTTGCCAGAAAAGTGCATGCATAGCCTTTAGGAGGCTTCCCCAGTGCTCCTGGGGGCTGGGCAAAAACGAGCAAAAACAATGGCCCCTTGTTCACTCGTTTTTCCCCTCCCCAGCCCTCAGGAGCACTTTGCAGGCCTCCCAAACCCTCTGCATGTCCATTTTTTGTGAAGGGGGGCGGGGTTTTGGGAGGCCAAAAATGCTGTATTTAGTGCATAAGACGCACCCAGTGTGAAGGTTCCAAGAGTTGCCCTAATTAATTTACGAGCCCCGGAGACGAAATTCAAAGTAAAACCATTCGTTTATTAGGACTAACATCTTAGCACGGACTTCTGTGTAGCTGAAACTAAATCACACTTAATGGCGTCTGACCTTAACCCCTGTGCCCCCTCCCCTCTGGCTGAGGTCATCAATCACATTCTCCAACAGGACAGTTATGGCAGGGTTCTGGACATGCGCATTCACATCCCAGTACAGAAATATGAGACTTTTACTCTGGCCAAAAGTATGCATGGCATTCCCCCCCCCCTTCTCAAGGTGATAGTAATCATGGAAACGCCTTAAGCGTTGACACCCAGATTTTCACCCTCTTTTGGGGGGGGGGGGGACATCTTATACTCCAAAACATACGGTAACTCTGTCTGGGCTTGTCTGCTGAAATGAAACTAACTGTTTCAAAGCCGAAGAGGCAGCGCTGTCTGAAGACGTCTCCGTGGTCACGTGGCCGGCATGACTAAACGCCGAAGGCGCATGGAACGCAGTTCCCTTCCCACCGAAGGTGATCTCTATTTTTCTACTTGCATTTTTACATGCTTTCGAATTTGGCAGAAGCTGGGACAAGTAACAGGAGATCACTCTGTTACGCGGTGCTAGGGGTTCGAACTGCTGAATTGCCAAACCTTTTGATCGACAAGCTCAGCATCTTAGCCACTGTGTCCCTGACAATCTTAACTGGGTCTTATTTTTGAGGTAGGGCTTATGTTACAACCATCCTGAAAAATCATAGGTAAAGGTTCCTCTTACACATACGTGCTAGTCATTCCTGACTCTAGGGGGCGGTGCTCATCTCCGTTTCAAAGCCAAAGAGCCAGCTGTGTCCGATGATGTCTCCATGTCATGTGGCCGGCATGACTAAACGCCGAAGGTGCAAGGAAGGCTGTTACCTTCTCACCAAAGGTGGTCCCTATTTTTCTACTTGCGTTTTTACATGCTTTCCAATTGCTAGGTTGGAGGAAGCTGGGACAAGTAACGGGAGCTCACTACATTACACAGTGCTAGGGATTCGAACCGCCAACCTTTCTGATTGACAAGCTCAGCGTCTTAGCCACTGTGTCCCTGACAATCTTAACCGGTGCTTATTTTCAGATTACCATATTTTTGAGACTATAAGATGCACCGGTGTATAAATTGCACCAAGATTTTGAAGAGGAAAATTTTTTAAAAAGCTTTTGCACTCTGCAGACCTTGTGAAAATGGCCCGTTTTTTTGTGAAAACGGGCCCATTTATTTTCAAAAAAAGGGCATGAATAGCCATTAGGAGGCTTGTATAGTGTTACTGGGGGGTGCCCCCCTAAAAAGAGCAAAAAATGCCCCCTTTTTCATTAAGAAATTGCATGCATAGCCTTTAGGAGGCTTATAGAGTACTCCTGGGGGCCAGGGGCAAAATTGAGCAGAAAACGGCCCGTTTTTCACTCATTTCTGCCCTCCCCAGCCCCCAGGAGCTCTATGGAAGCCTCCCAAACCCTCCGCAGGGCCATTTTTGCAAAAGGGGTGGGTGGGTCGGGAGGCAAAACATGTTGTATTCAGTGTATAAGACGCACCCAGATTTTCAGCCTCTTTTTTGAGGGAAAAAGGTGCTTATACAGTAGGTCTTATTTTTGGGGAAACATAGTAATAACCAGGCATGAACACCCCAATAAACATCTAAAAAGCCACACACACACAGCAGGAACCATATAAATACCACACAGAGCAGCCCAAAAGCACACACACTGCTAGAGAGATATTCTCTGAAGACGGGCTCCGGAGTCCGTGGAAGTCAAAACCTCTGGTCCCCAGTGACCGACCCACAGAGGGTCCTTCAATACAAATCAAATCTGCTACAAAACACACAACCTAACCCTGCCACACTCTCCTCAGGGGAGGCCAGTTAAAGCGTCAAGCAAAGAGGAAACCGAGAATTGTGAGGAGAAGCTGTTTTACTCATCAAGTAAAGGGAACCTTACACGACTGGTCGGAAGAGATGTTGTGGGGAACGAGGACGAAGTCATCGGTGTCGCAGGAGGAATTCTTGCTACTGGTGCTGGCCGAATCTTTGGATACCTGAAGGTAATTGGGAGGCCCCAAGGGAGGAGAGGACAGGTTGTCTTCTTGGATGTGGTGCATATCTGGAAGGGACTGGAGAGAAGATGGAGGGGTCAGAGGCAGCAGGCTTGCAAAGGCAGGTGGGGAAAGTCCACCTATTACGATCGCTCTATAGCAGAAGTGTCAGCAACTTGAAGACCGGTGGACTTCAACTCCCAGAATTCCCCAGCCAGCATGTTTGAGACTTTTGGAAAAAGTGCAGAGAAGAATTGAGATAGAATAGAATAACAAGAGTTGGAAGGGATCTTAGAGATCTTCTAGTCCAGGGGTGGCGAACACGCGGCTCGTGAGCCGCATGTGGCTCGCGGCCAAAATGATTGAGGCTCTTTGCCGGATCGCGCGCTTCGGCGCTAAACCCGGAAGTACGGTCGACGCGACGACGCTTGCCTGCGCTCCACCAGCTCGGCTGGGAACGGAGACCCTGAGGAAACGTCTCCGTTCCCAGCCGAGCTGGTGGAGCGCAGGCAAGCGTCGTCGCGTCGACCGTACTTCTGAGTTTAGCGCCAAAGCGCACGATCCGAGTTTAACAATTTTTAACATATATGGACTTGGGCTCTAATTACCACGATTGAGAAACACTGCTGCAAGACCGCCGGCGGACTTCTTTGCATTCAGGCGGAGCGAGCGCGCTCGAAGCGGTTTTTATAAGGCCAAATGGGAACGGAAGCGGGGGGAGCTACGCCCTCCCGTCCCCGCCTGGTACAACAGAGACGGGAAGACGAAGCTCTGGGCCTGGTCATCTGCTTCCCCGCCCACCCTGCCCCGGGCAGCAAGGGGTGATAGCGCGGTTGTACCCTGTCCAGCTCCGCGTTTTGTTTATTCTATTGCATTTTTTGAGAGAAATAAACAAAAAAAAATTGAGCGGAGGGAAGGGATTTTTCAGTTCTAGGGGAGGAGGCAAAAGGAACAAAAATAAGCCCCACTCCTAAGAGCAAAATATGCTGGGGAAAGCCTTGGGGGGGGGGTGTAGGTCACCAAAGAAAAAGGAAGCAAAGTGTGGAGAATTCCCGAAACTTACACAACGAAGTGGTGTGGCTCTCTGACTCTCACAGTTTAAAATTTTGGCTCTTTTTGTCGAACTTGTTCGCCACCCCTGTTCTAGTCCAAACCCCTGCTTAGGCAGGAAACCCTACACCACTTCAGACCAATGGCTGTCCAAGATATTGTTCCAATATCTCAGGGGTTGCCACAAAGAAGAGGGAGTCAAACTATTCTCCAAGGCACCTGAGGGCAGAACAAGAAGCAATGGGTGGAAACTAATCAAGGAGAGAAGCAACTTAGAACTGAGAAGGAATTTCCTGACAGTGAGAACAATTAATCAGTGGAACAGAAGTTGCCTCCAGAAGTTGTGAATGCCCCAACACTGGAAGTCTTTAAGAAGATGTTGGATAGCCATTTGTCTGAAACGGTATAGGGTTTCCTGCCTAGGCAGGGGGTTGGACTAGAAGACCTCCAAGGTCCCTTTCAACTCTACTATTGTATTATTATTGTATTATCTCTTTTTAAAAACCTCCAGTGTTTTGAGCGTTTACAACTTGTGGAGGCAACTTCTGTTCCACTGGTTAATTGTTCTCACTGTCAGGAAATTTCTCTGGTGATTCGCCCGAAGTCCCCCAAGCTGGTTTTCATCCCTTAGGTAGAACTAGAACTCACTACCTCCTGGTAATTGGCCCAAAGTTACGCAATCGGTTTTCATGGAAGGCGGGACTAGAACTCACCGTCTCCTGGTTGTTGGCCCAGTTACTCAATCAGCTTTTGTGCTCAAGACGGGAGTAGAACTCACTGTCTCCTGGTGATTGGCCCAAAGTCACCCAGCTGGCTTTCATGCCTAAAGTGGAACTAGAACTCACTGACTCCTGGTGATAGGCCCAAAGTCACCCAGCTGGCTTTCATGCCTAAAGTGGAACTAGAACTCACTGACTCCTGGTGATAGGCCCAAAGTCACCCAGCTGGCTTTCATGCCTAAAGTGGAACTAGAACTCACTGACTCCTGTTGATTGGCCCAAAGTCACCCAGCTGGCTTTCATGCCTAAAGTGGAACTAGAACTCACTGACTCCTGGTGATAGGCCCAAAGTCACCCAGCTGGCTTTCATGCCTAAAGTGGAACTAGAACTCACTGACTCCTGGTGATTGGCCCAAAGTCACACAGCTGGCTTTCATGCCTAAAGTGGAACTAGAACTCACTGACTCCTGTTGATTGGCCCAAAGTCACCCAGCTGGCTTTCATGCCTAAAGTGGAACTAGAACTCACTGACTCCTGGTGATTGGCCCAAAGTCACCCAGCTGGCTTTCATGCCTAAAGTGGAACTAGAACTCACTGACTCCTGGTGATAGGCCCAAAGTCACCCAGCTGGCTTTCATGCCTAAAGTGGAACTAGAACTCACTGACTCCTGTTGATTGGCCCAAAGTCACCCAGCTGGCTTTCATGCCTAAAGTGGAACTAGAACTCACTGACTCCTGTTGATTGGCCCAAAGTCACCCAGCTGGCTTTCATGCCTAAAGTGGAACTAGAACTCACTGACTCCTGGTGATAGGCCCAAAGTCACCCAGCTGGCTTTCATGCCTAAAGTGGAACTAGAACTCACTGACTCCTGGTGATTGGCCCAAAGTCACACAGCTGGCTTTCATGCCTAAAGTGGAACTAGAACTCACTGACTCCTGTTGATTGGCCCAAAGTCACCCAGCTGGCTTTCATGCCTAAAGTGGAACTAGAACTCACTGACTCCTGGTGATTGGCCCAAAGTCACCCAGCTGGCTTTCATGCCTAAAGTGGAACTAGAACTCACTGACTCCTGGTGATAGGCCCAAAGTCACCCAGCTGGCTTTCATGCCTAAAGTGGAACTAGAACTCACTGACTCCTGTTGATTGGCCCAAAGTCACCCAGCTGGCTTTCATGCCTAAAGTGGAACTAGAACTCACTGACTCCTGGTGATAGGCCCAAAGTCACACAGCTGGCTTTCATGCCTAAAGTGGAACTAGAACTCCCAGTCTCCTGTTGATTGGCCCAAAGTCACCCAGCTGGCTTTCATGCCTAAAGTGGAACTAGAACTCACTGACTCCTGTTGATTGGCCCAAAGTCACCCAGCTGGCTTTCATGCCTAAAGTGGAACTAGAACTCACTGACTCCTGGTGATTGGCCCAAAGTCACCCAGCTGGCTTTCATGCCTAAAGTGGAACTAGAACTCACTGACTCCTGGTGATTGGCCCAAAGTCACCCAGCTGGCTTTCATGCCTAAAGTGGAACTAGAACTCACTGACTCCTGGTGATTGGCCAAAGTCACCCAGTTGGCTTTCATGCCTAAAGTGGAACTAGAACTCCCAGTCTCCTGTTGATTGGCCCAAAGTCACCCAGTTGGCTTTCATGCCTAAAGTGGAACTAGAACTCACTATCTCCTGGTGATTGGCCCAAAGTCACCCAGTTGGCTTTCATGCCTAAAGTGGAACTAGAACTCACTGACTCCTGTTGATTGGCCCAAAGTCACCCAGTTGGCTTTCATGCCTAAAGTGGAACTAGAACTCCCAGTCTCCTGGTGATTGGTCCAAAGTCACCAGATTGGCTTTCATGCCTAAAGTGGAACTAGAACTCCCAGTCTCCTGGTGATTGGCCAAAGTCACCCAGTTGGCTTTCATGCCTAAAGTGGAACTAGAACTCACTGACTCCTGGTAATTGGCCAAAGTCACCCAGTTGGCTTTCATGCCTAAAGTGGAACTAGAAATCCCAGTCTCCTGTTGATTGGCCCAAAGTCACCCAGTTGGCTTTCATGCCTAAAGTGGAACTAGAACTCACTGTCTCCTGGTGATTGGTCCAAAGTCACCAGATTGGCTTTCATGCCTAAAGTGGAACTAGAACTCACTGTCTCCTGGTGATTGGCCCAAAGTCACCCAGTTGGCTTTCATGCCTAAAGTGGAACTAGAACTCACTGTCTCCTGGTGATTGGTCCAAAGTCACCAGATTGGCTTTCATGCCTAAAGTGGAACTAGAACTCACTGACTCCTGGTGATTGGCCAAAGTCACCCAGTTGGCTTTCATGCCTAAAGTGGAACTAGAACTCCCAGTCTCCTGTTGATTGGCCCAAAGTCACCCAGTTGGCTTTCATGCCTAAAGTGGAACTAGAACTCACTGACTCCTGGTGATTGGCCAAAGTCACCCAGTTGGCTTTCATGCCTAAAGTGGAACTAGAACTCACTGACTCCTGGTGATTGGCCCAAAGTCACCCAGCTGGCTTTCATGCCTAAAGTGGAACTAGAACTCACTGACTCCTGGTGATTGGCCCAAAGTCACCCAGCTGGCTTTCATGCCTAAAGTGGAACTAGAACTCACTGACTCCTGGTGATTGGCCAAAGTCACCCAGCTGGCTTTCATGCCTAAAGTGGAACTAGAACTCACTGACTCCTGGTGATTGGCCCAAAGTCACCCAGCTGGCTTTCATGCCTAAAGTGGAACTAGAACTCACTGACTCCTGGTGATAGGCCCAAAGTCACACAGCTGGCTTTCATGCCTAAAGTGGAACTAGAACTCCCAGTCTCCTGTTGATTGGCCCAAAGTCACCCAGTTGGCTTTCATGCCTAAAGTGGAACTAGAACTCACTGACTCCTGGTGATTGGCCCAAAGTCACCCAGCTGGCTTTCATGCCTAAAGTGGAACTAGAACTCACTGACTCCTGGTGATAGGCCCAAAGTCACCCAGCTGGCTTTCATGCCTAAAGTGGAACTAGAACTCACTGACTCCTGGTGATTGGCCAAAGTCACCCAGTTGGCTTTCATGCCTAAAGTGGAACTAGAACTCCCAGTCTCCTGTTGATTGGCCCAAAGTCACCCAGTTGGCTTTCATGCCTAAAGTGGAACTAGAACTCACTGACTCCTGGTGATTGGCCAAAGTCACCCAGTTGGCTTTCATGCCTAAAGTGGAACTAGAACTCCCAGTCTCCTGTTGATTGGTCCAAAGTCACCCAGTTGGCTTTCATGCCTAAAGTGGAACTAGAACTCACTATCTCCTGGTGATTGGTCCAAAGTCACCCAGTTGGCTTTCATGCCTAAAGTGGAACGAGAACTCACTGACTCCTGTTGATTGGCCCAAAGTCACCCAGTTGGCTTTCATGCCTAAAGTGGAACTAGAAATCCCAGTCTCCTGTTGATTGGCCCAAAGTCACCCAGTTGGCTTTCATGCCTAAAGTGGAACTAGAACTCACTGTCTCCTGGTGATTGGTCCAAAGTCACCAGATTGGCTTTCATGCCTAAAGTGGAACTAGAACTCACTGTCTCCTGGTGATTGGCCCAAAGTCACCCAGTTGGCTTTCATGCCTAAAGTGGAACTAGAACTCACTGTCTCCTGGTGATTGGTCCAAAGTCACCAGATTGGCTTTCATGCCTAAAGTGGAACTAGAACTCACTGACTCCTGGTGATTGGCCAAAGTCACCCAGTTGGCTTTCATGCCTAAAGTGGAACTAGAACTCCCAGTCTCCTGTTGATTGGCCCAAAGTCACCCAGTTGGCTTTCATGCCTAAAGTGGAACTAGAACTCACTGACTCCTGGTGATTGGCCAAAGTCACCCAGTTGGCTTTCATGCCTAAAGTGGAACTAGAACTCACTGACTCCTGGTGATTGGCCCAAAGTCACCCAGCTGGCTTTCATGCCTAAAGTGGAACTAGAACTCACTGACTCCTGGTGATTGGCCCAAAGTCACCCAGCTGGCTTTCATGCCTAAAGTGGAACTAGAACTCACTGACTCCTGGTGATTGGCCAAAGTCACCCAGCTGGCTTTCATGCCTAAAGTGGAACTAGAACTCACTGACTCCTGGTGATTGGCCCAAAGTCACCCAGCTGGCTTTCATGCCTAAAGTGGAACTAGAACTCACTGACTCCTGGTGATAGGCCCAAAGTCACACAGCTGGCTTTCATGCCTAAAGTGGAACTAGAACTCCCAGTCTCCTGTTGATTGGCCCAAAGTCACCCAGTTGGCTTTCATGCCTAAAGTGGAACTAGAACTCACTGACTCCTGGTGATTGGCCCAAAGTCACCCAGCTGGCTTTCATGCCTAAAGTGGAACTAGAACTCACTGACTCCTGGTGATTGGCCCAAAGTCACCCAGCTGGCTTTCATGCCTAAAGTGGAACTAGAACTCACTGACTCCTGGTGATAGGCCCAAAGTCACCCAGCTGGCTTTCATGCCTAAAGTGGAACTAGAACTCACTGACTCCTGGTGATTGGCCAAAGTCACCCAGTTGGCTTTCATGCCTAAAGTGGAACTAGAACTCCCAGTCTCCTGTTGATTGGCCCAAAGTCACCCAGTTGGCTTTCATGCCTAAAGTGGAACTAGAACTCACTGACTCCTGGTAATTGGCCAAAGTCACCCAGTTGGCTTTCATGCCTAAAGTGGAACTAGAAATCCCAGTCTCCTGTTGATTGGCCCAAAGTCACCCAGTTGGCTTTCATGCCTAAAGTGGAACTAGAACTCACTGTCTCCTGGTGATTGGTCCAAAGTCACCAGATTGGCTTTCATGCCTAAAGTGGAACTAGAACTCACTGTCTCCTGGTGATTGGCCCAAAGTCACCCAGTTGGCTTTCATGCCTAAAGTGGAACTAGAACTCACTGTCTCCTGGTGATTGGTCCAAAGTCACCAGATTGGCTTTCATGCCTAAAGTGGAACTAGAACTCACTGACTCCTGGTGATTGGCCAAAGTCACCCAGTTGGCTTTCATGCCTAAAGTGGAACTAGAACTCCCAGTCTCCTGTTGATTGGCCCAAAGTCACCCAGTTGGCTTTCATGCCTAAAGTGGAACTAGAACTCACTGACTCCTGGTGATTGGCCAAAGTCACCCAGTTGGCTTTCATGCCTAAAGTGGAACTAGAACTCACTGACTCCTGGTGATTGGCCCAAAGTCACCCAGCTGGCTTTCATACCTAAAGTGGAACTAGAACTCACTGACTCCTGGTGATTGGCCCAAAGTCACCAGATTGGCTTTCATGCCTAAACTGGAACTAGAACTCACCATTTCCTGGTGATTGGCCAAAGTCACCCAGCCGGCTTTCATGGCTAAGACAGGACTAGAACTCCCAGTCTCCTGGTGATTGGCCCAAAGTCACCTAGCCGGCTTTCATGTTTAAGGCGGGACTAGAACTCACCTTCTCAGTAACAGTAGCAGAGTTGGAAGGGACCTTGAAGGTCATCTAGTCCAACCCCTGCTCCCGCAGGAGACCTATAATATTTCTGATAGGTGTCTGTCCAGTCTCTTCTTAAACCCCCTCCGGTGTTGGGGCAGCCACCATTTCCAAAGGCCATTTGTTCCATTGATTCAAGTGTTCTCACTGTCAGGCAATTTCTCCTAAGTTAATTCTCTCCTGGATTAGTTTCCCTCCACTGTTTCTTGTGCTGCCTTCAGGGGCTTTGGACTGGAGGTCCTGGCGATTGGCCCAAAGTCACCTAGCTGGCTTCCCTGGCTAAGGTGGCATGAGAAGTCACCGTTTCACACTCTCCACCCTGGTACCTTAACAACTATAACAGATGGCTAACCTTTTTGTCTCCGTGTGCCGAAAGTGCACCCATAGTGCAATGCGCGCATGCCCCGCTTTCCCTGTGCATGCATGCATGACCCCCTTTCCCCCGCTCATGCGTGTGCGACACCCCCTCTCCCCCCTGCACACAGGAGTGAAATGCTACTGGTTCGAGCCAGTTCGCCTGAACCGATAGTAAAAAATACTGTGGGTGGGTTTAAAAATGCAATTATTATATATGTATACTTTTTCTTCTTTTAAAAAAAGGAGGAAGATATATGTTAAAATTAAATATGTATACTGAAAAGGAATGATAAACACCCCATCAACATAAAATGGAGTTTGCTCAGAGGCTGAAAAACACCAAGTAAATGAGATGAAGAGTGTGGAGTAGAGGAAAGAGGTAAGGGAAGAAGAGAGGGGGAGGGGAGAGGAGGAGAGAAAGAAGGAGTGGAAAGGGGAGAGAGGAGAAGGAGATAGCAAGGGGACGTAGAGAAGAGAAGGATGAACAGAGGGAAGAAAGGAGGAAGTAGGGAGGAGGAGAGAGGGAAAAGAATAGGGTATAAATACGGTGTATGGAGAGCAGACGAGACAATAATTGTTTTTGGGAGTTGATGGTGAGACGAATTGATGTAAACATTTAACAATATAATATGATGTTGGTTATGTAATAGTAGACCTGTGGTTATTTGTTATGAAAATGAAAAAAAAAACCTTTATAAATCAAAGTTCACAAGTAAAGAAGTTCTTCGGCCCAGTTCACACAATATTTCATTTCCTTTATTCACGCTCGTTGATGGGGCCGCCCGTTTCGTCAAAGAAGCAACGCCGGCCGGCGTACCACAAAGCGAACGTGGTTAATCAATACCTAAAAGCCGTTGTCGCTGTTAAGCATTAAAAAGGCGCATTAAAAAAAAACACCATAAAACCAAAGCGAGAACAAAGGAAAGCGCGGAGGAAGGGATGTTAATGAGAAGAAGAAGAAAGCTACTCGTTCACCTGTCCCTGAGGGTCCGAGGCCTACTGGCCTAACCAGATCTTAAGAGCCGCGCGATGGCGCAGGGGTTAGAATGCAGCACGGCAGGCTACTTCTGCTGATTGCCGGCTGCCAACAGTTCAATCTTGACCGGCTGAAGGTTGACTCAGCCTTCCATTCTATCCAGGGTGGGTAAAAGGAGCACCCAGATTGTTGGAGGGGGGGCAGGAGGCTGACTCTGTAAACACTGTGAGAGGTTTGGAGCAGTATGTAAGTACTATTGCGAAGGAAGGAAGGAAAGAGGGAGGGGAGGGAGGCACACAGCCATGGTGGTACAGTTGTTATAATCCAGTATTTCAGGCTAACTCTGCCCACAGCCAGGAGTTCAATCCTGACCGGCTCAAGGTATGATGTAGAAAAGATGTGGAGACTCTAGAAAGAGTGCAGAGAAGAGCAACAAAGAGGATTAGGGGACTGGAGACTAAAACATATGAAGAACGGTTGCAGGAACTGGGGATGTCTAGTTTAATGAAAAGAAGGACTAAGAGAGACATGATAGCAGTCTTCCAATATCTCAGGGGTTGCCCCAAAGAAGAGGGAGTCAAACTATTCTCCAAGGCACCTGAGGGTAGAACAAGAAGCAATGGGTGGAAACTAATCAAGGAGAGAAGCAACTTAGAACTGAGGAGAAATTCCCTGACAGTTAGAACAATTAATCAGTGGAACAGAAGTTGCCTCCAGAAGTTGTGAATGCCCCAACACTTGAAGTCTTTAAGAAGATGTTGGATAACCATTTGTCTGAAACGGTATAGGGTTTCCTGCCTAGGCAGGGGTTGGACTAGAAGACCTCCAAGGTCCCTTCCAACTCTGCAATTGTAATGTAAGTTTGACTCAGCCTTCCATTTTTCCGAGGTGGGTAAAATGAGGACCCAGATTGTTGGGGGCAAGAGGCTGACTCTGTAAACTGCTTAGAGGGGGCTGTAAAAGCACTGTGAAGTGGTATATAAGTCTGGTGAATAGAATAGAATAGAACAGAACAGAATAAAGTTGTGGGAGCTTCATTACTGGAAGCTTTCAAGAAGAGACTGGACTGCCCTCTATCAGAAATGGTATAGGGTCTCCTGATTGGGGTGGGGGTTGGAATAGATAACCAACAAGATCCCTTCCAACTTTTGTTAATCTATTTGTGAATAAAATCGAATAGAATAGAATAAATCATAATAGAATAAAATAAGAAATCATAATAGAACAGAATAAGAAAGAACAGAACAGAAAAGAAAATGGAATGGAATGGAAGAGAATAAGAATAGGATAAAATAGAATAGAACAAAACAGATATTCTTTATTGGCCAAGTGTGATTGGACACACAAGGGATTTGTCTATGGTGCATAAGACCTCAGTGTACACACCTACAACAACATATATCATAAATCATAGTTACAGCCATTCATCGTAAGTCACAAACAACTAAGAGGTAAGTCACAAGATACCAGTAGAGGAAAGTAGCAGGAAAGATAATAATACAATAATAATACAATAGTAGAGTTGGAAGGGACCTTGGAGGTCTTCTAGTCCAACCCCCTGCCTAGGCAGGAAACCCTATACCGTTCCAGACAAATGGCTATCCAGCATCTTCTTAAAGACTTTCAGTGTTGGGGCATGAGAAAGGAGGTGATAATAGCAATACAGTCTGCTACATAGGTAAATTTCTTAGGCCCAAGACAGAGTGATGGGAATTAAAGATGGAAGCTTAATAAAGAGAAACCCAACATGGACGAAGGAGAAAGTTCCTGTCAATGAGAACAATCAATAAGTGGTGGGGACACTGATGCACAGAAAATGCCCATCCATCTGCCCTCCCCCCCCCGCCCCTCAAATTCAGAAATACAGAGAACCAATTTTCCAAATCTGAGCAGAACTTACTGGGGGAGAAGCAAACCGGCAGGAGGGGGAGCTCCCACAGGATCCGCCAGAGACTGACCCAGCAGGGGCTGGAACAGGTACAGGGCAAGCTGAATGGAGAGGGAGAGAGAAAAGGAAGGAATGACTCCACAGGCAGGTGGGCTGCAAAACAGGAACAATTTCAAAAGGACAATCATCACTCTTGCAGGGTACCTGGGCAGGTGCATGCCTCCAGGGGGCTGCAGTCTAGATGAGGAGTCTCCAAACTTAACCACTTTAAAACCTATGGACTTCAACTCCCAGAATTCCCCAGCCAGACTTGTGGACTTCAACTCCCAGAATTCCCCAGCCAGACTTGTGGACTTCAACTCCCAGAATTCCCCAGCCAGACTTGTGGACTTCAACTCCCAAAATTCCCCAGCCAGACTTGTGGACTTCAACTCCCAAAATTCCCCAGCCAGCATGGCTGGCTGAGGAATTTTGGGAATTGAAGTCCCAAGTCTTAAAGTTGCCAAGTGCTGGATGGGGAATTCTGGGAGTTGGAAGTCCAGAAGTCTTAAAGTGGTTAAGTTTGGATGGAGAATTCTGGGAGTTGAAGTGCACATGTTTTAAAGTTGCCAAATTTGGAGACCCCCAGTCTAGAGTGTGCAAATACTGAAGCAGATAACAAGACAAGGTAGTCCTCGGTTAATAACTGCTCTTTCAGTAGCGGTTCAAAATTGCGACAGCACTGGATGAGGGGGGCTTATGGCCTTGACGTTCCAGCCATCCCAGTGGCCCTGGGGTCATGTCATCATGATCGGGGGCAGGTGGGAATTGGCTGGCACTCATGATGGTTGCAGTGTCTTTCGCTGATGTGATTCGCCGTTTGTGACCTTTCCTGCAGTCTTCCCCATAAGCAAAGTCAGTGGGGAAGACGGTGGGAAAGACGGTTGTTTGGGGAGGTCTCCCCTCCCTGTGCCCCAGCTCCTCTAGGTTAATAACCTGCCAGACACTCACACATCCATCCGGCAGCAGCCCTGCCACACTCTCTGGCCACTTGAGTACAGGGGGTCCTCGACTTACAACAGTTCATTTAGTGACCGTCCGAAGTGACAACGGCACTGAAAAAAGTGACTTAGGATCGTTATTCATGCTTAACGACCGTTGCAACATCCCCATGGTCACACGATCAAAAATCCAGACACTTGGCAAGTGATTCCTATTGATGACGGTGTGTCCTGCGGTCATGTGATCAACTTTTGTGACTCTCTCACAAGCCAAGTCAATGGGGGAAGCCAGATTTGCTTAACAACCGTGCCAATAACCTAACAACGGTGATCAGACAGTCGTAAAATGGGGCAAAACTCACTTAACAACTGTCCCACTTAGTAACAGAACTTTCAATTTCAATTGAGAAAGCTCAATTTTGGTCGTAAGTCAAGGACTACCTCTAAAAAATAAGCAACCAAACTATTAACCCAAAGCAATAGTCTTGATGTTGAAATAACACACATCAGCTCCAAAAACACTCTACAGGTAGTCCCCGACTTACGACAGTTCTCTTAGTGACTGTTCAAAATTACAACGGCACTGAAAAAAGTAACTTACGACAGTTTTTCACACCTACGGCCATTGCAACATCCCTATGGTCATGGGATTTATATTCAGATGCTTGACAACTGACTCATATTTACAATGGTTGCAGTGTCCCAGGGTCATGTGATCAAATTTTTGTGACCTTCTGAAAAATATGGGAAAACCAGATTGACTTAACAACCATGTTACTAATTTAACGATGGCAGGTTCGCCTGGTATGTCAGTTGCGCCCCTTCCTGGATCAGGATGCTCTGTGCACAGTCACTCACGCTCTCGTCCTTTCTCGCCTGGACTACTGCAACGCTCTCTACATGGGGCTGCCCTTGAAGAGCACCCGGAGGCTTCAGCTGGTCCAGAATGCGGCCGCGCGGGTTGTCATGGGGGTACCTAGGTGCTCCCATGTCACACCCCTTTTAGGCGGCCTGCACTGGTTGCCGGTTGTTTTCCGGGTGCAATTCAAGGTACTAATTATGACCTTTAAAGCGCTCCATGGCCTAGGCCCAGGGTACCTGCGAGACCACCTACTGCCACCAGTAGCCTCCCACTGTCCAGTACGATCCCACAGAGTTGGCCTCCTCAGGGTGCCGTCGGCCAGACAGTGTCGGCTGGTGACCCCCAGGGGGAGAGCCTTCTCTGTGGGAGCGCCTTCCCTCTGGAATGAGCTGCCCCCGGAGCTTCGCGTAATCCCCGACCTCCGGTCCTTCCGATGCGCCCTAAAAAGTTGGCTTTTGCAGCAAGCCGGCCTGGCCTGTTAATTTTATCTCATTTTTAAAATGTCAGTGTTATATAAATTGGGTTTGTTTTTTGGACTGTTTCTAATTTCCTTTTAACTTTTGTACTATGTGTTTTTTAATGCTGTAAGCCGCCCTGAGTCCTTGGGAGAAGAGTGGCATATAAATCTAATAAATCCAATCCAATCCAGTGGTACACTTAACCAATGTGGTAAGGAAAGTTGTTAAAATGGGAGGCAAAACACAACAAATTTCTCGTTCAACCGCATACATTTTGGGCTCCTTTGTGGTCGTTAAGTCGAGGACTACCTGTCTTTGAAATCAATCAAGGTGAAAACGGACAAATCCGCCAACCCTTTAGCCTCCCATCCCAAAAGCCTGAAGGAAAAAGCTAGGTCAGGGGTGTCAAACTCAAGGCTCGGGGGCCGTATCCGGCTCGTGAGGCTGCTCTAGAAACAGCGGACGGGCCAGCAGTGCCACTGGAGGCCATCGTGGCCAAAAACGGAGCTCCCGAGGGTCACGTGCGTCCTCCGGAGCTCCATTTTCACTGGCAGAGGATTGCAGGAGGCCGTCCCAGCCGAAAACGGAGCTCGGGATCCAGTTTTCACTGGCAGAGTGCTTGGGCTACCGCAGGCGGCCCCAACAAGCATGGCGTTGAGCTGGCCACTCCCCAACCCTGGCCACACACCCCTCCCCCCAGGTCAAACGCAATCCTGATGCGGCCCTCAACGACATCGAGTTTGACACCTCTAATCTTTCACCTTACGGAAAGCCGAAAGGGTCAGTTGAGAAGGGCATTTCGGCTTACATTTTTTGACCGTCGACACTTGATCCAGGAACGGGTGATTGAAGAAAGCTTCTGTAAGAGAAGAGGAAAAAACACCACAAACGGAGGTTAGAAACCGCCTTGACGATCCCAAGCCCACTTGTGGCTAAGGAAGCACTCATGATCGTACGTGGGTAGGCAAAGGCTCCCGAAGGCAGGGGCAACGCCGTCCCCTGGGACTTTAAAGAGGACGTGCCCCACCCCTTTGGCTTCGCGCAGTGACCGGCCTGTGATCCTGAGTGATCTGTGGCAGAGCTGGAATCTCTTCTGGTGTCTCGTGACTGTCGCTTCCCAGCTGGTGGGAGATGCCGTCCCAAAGCATCCAGAGAAAACCAAGCTGAAAGAGGTTTCTATTTATTACATCGGTGTTTCCTAACATGAGCCATTTTCAGAGGGGTGGACTTCAACTCCCAGAATACCTCATGCTGCCTGGGGTACTTTGGGAGTTGGAAGTCCACCCATTTGATCTTTTTTAAAAAAGTTTTTTTTAATTAAGTAAACATTAAAAACATCGGACGTAGTGCGACATTTCTGGCATAAACGTTTCCATATAGTGATTAGATCCTCTTGAGCAGTGTTCCTCAACCTTGGCGACGTTAAGTCCTCTGGACTTCAACTCCCAGAATTCCCCAGCCTGGGGGATTTTGGGAGTTGAAGTCCACAGGACTTAACGTCACCAAGGTTGAGAAACACTCCCCTTGAGGTGACGAGAAGCACATGGGAAGGCAGCCTCCCCTTCTCCACCCAAGATGAAACCAGTGCCTCTCCCACGTAGCAGGCGGGCTTGCCCAGGGCAGACAATCTCCCTCCTTCCACTGAGGAGTATCTTCAGACATATCAAAAACAAGCATACAGAGGCCGACTGGAGGTCTAGGTTACATTAGCCTAATGGAGCTATTAATAAATCACTGGTTTTAACAGATAACCCATCATGACATTAATAATGAAATAACAACTCTAACTATAAACTAAACTATAATATGGAACCTGGGGAAAAGATTTATTAATTTTATTAATATTTTTTTGTTTAGATTTTGTTATAAAGATGTAATCTCTCCTGGGTACTTATAGATTCCAGTAATAAATTTTTGTCTAGATTTATTATAATATAAATATAAATGATTCTAGACAAAAGCACGTTTAAACAAATATAGTTAAATGAGAATGATGGTATATCGATGGTATAAAGATTTTTGATTTAAAATGTACAATTCAATATGAATGAAGTATAAAGAACGATTGTCGTAACGCACGAAATTTATTTGTAACCAATCGACATGCTTTCTGGAAGATGTAATGAAGAATGTTTTTGTGTGTGTTTTTTGTTTAATTAAAACAATAAAATTATTAAAATCAATCAATCAATCACTGGTTTTTGTATTAAAACATTGGCTCAATTATTACGAATCAATTATGGCATCATTAGAAAACTTGACTAGCCTCCAATCCCCTAATCCTCTTTGTTGCTCTTCTCTGCACTCTTTCTAGAATCTCCGCATCTTTTTCACATCGTGGCGACCAAAACTGAATGTGGAGGCCTTATCAGCTCTCCTCCCAGACGACTCTCTGCCCTTCCGAGCTTGCCGAAGGGGCAATTGGATCAATAAAGAGGGCATCTTCATTATGGGCAGAAACTGGCAGGCTTTTACCATAGGTGGGGCATCCTGGGGCTTTTTCTATCATTTGGAATACGCCGTCCAGTTCTGGTCACCACAATATTTAAAAAAAAGGTTGAAACTTTGGAAAGAGTGTAGAGAACAACAAGGATGATTAAGGGAGGCTAAAACATATGAAGAACGGTTGCAGGAACTGGGTATGTCTAGTTTAAGAGAAAGAAGGACTAGGGGAGACATGATAGCAGTGTTCCAATATCTCAGGGGTTGCCACAAAGAAGAGGGAGTCAAACTATTCTCCAAGGCACCTGAGGGTAGAACAAGAAGCAATGGGTGGAAACTAATCAAGGAGAGAAGCAACCTGGAAATAAGGAGATACTTCCTAACATTGAGGACAATTATTAGTGGAAGAACTTACTCCCAGAAGTTGTGAATGCTCCAACACTGGATGTTTTCAAGAAGAGATTAGACAACCATTTGTCTGAAATAATATAGGGTTTCCTGCCTAAGCAGGGGGTTGGACTAGAAGACCTCCAAGGTCCCTTCCACCCCTTTGTTATCTTTGTTCTATCAAAGCTTTTTTTATCCAACCATCCTATTTTTTTTTTAATCTCACAATTTTGATTGCGTTGGACTAGAAGACCTCCAAGGTCCCTTCCAACTCTGTTATTCTAAATGTGTCAAGGAAAGTCGTAAAATGGGGCAGAACTCACTTAACAAATGTTTCGCTTAAGCAACAAAAAATTTTGGGGTTCATTTGTAGTTGCAAGTCAAAAACTAGCTGTACTCTTAGATCGCTTCTGCTCTTAAAACTTTAAAAAAGGACAAAGGCAGCTGGCCTTGGTTCTAGAGAGGGGACAAATCTACAACTGCATAACACTGTTGTTGGGGCTATACAAAAGGACACACAAACTCCCACAGGCATGTGTGGGCGTGTGCATGCTTTGTTGTGCAATAACTGCAACCGTTTGGCAGTTGAAACACCATCTCACCTAGTGTTCTTCAACAAACAAGAAAAGCGTTCGCCCTTTAACCTTCCAGGTGGGACAAGAAGTCATCCTTTTAGTGACAAAAGGTTCCTTGGCACTTCGCAGGAAAAACAGTGTGTGTTTTGTATGTGTGGGTGTGACAATGATTATGGGGCGGATGTTCGCCACACGCCTCCCACAAACCTCCCCCAGTGAAAACAAAATGCTCTGTGTGTTTTCTGCCGTGAATTGTTGGTGGGGGGATGATTAACAAAGCTTAAAGCAAGGTGTGTGTGTGTGTGTGTGTGTTGGCAAAGCAAACAACGGCTAAAACCGAGAGAACGTCAGCCACCTGGAACGCTTGAAACCCCTGGAGGAAAAGATTGGACATCCAAAGGCAGAACAGGGTGTTCTGAAATCCAGATGGGAACGGTCTTGAAAAAAAAAATGTGCCGGGGGGAAAAAAACCAGTCGCGTTACCTGGGACGAGAACAGACTGTCCCGGGTGATGAGCTTGCAAGAGCCGACGGAGCAAATCTGCTTTCAAAGGGCTCGAAATATTTCTTATCTTGCCAATTACATTTCCATTGGACCCCGTGTCCTTGTGTCTCAAAAGATCTGAGCAAGGATTTGATTGAGCCAATCACCAGGAGACGGAGAGTTCTAGTCCTGCCTTAAGCGTGAAAGTTGGCTGGATGATTTTGGGCCAATCACCAGGAGACAGGGAGTTCTAGTTCCCCTTAAGCATAAAAAGTCGGTTGGATGATTTTGTGCCAATTACGAGCAGACTCTGAGTTCTAGTCCCGCCTTCAGGCACAAAAAAAAAAAATGCCGTCACTGTTTTTCACACAACTGTTACAGCATCCCCATAGTCAAGGGCTCAAAATTCGAATACCGTATTTTTCAGAATATAAGACGCACCGGTGTATAAGACGCACCAAGATTTCAAAGAGGTAAGCAAGAAAAAAAACGTTTTTGTCCTGCCCGGCCCCCAGGAGTATTCTGCAGGCTTCAGCAGGGTTGGGAGAAGGGGAAAATGCCTCCGTTTCTGCAAAAACAGGGGCATTTTCCCCTTCCCCCAGCCTTGCTGAAGCCTGCAGAGTGCTCCTGGGGGCTGGGGGAAGGCAAAAACGGGATGTTTCGGGAGGCCAAAAGTGGCTGTATTCAGTGTATAAGACACACCAACATTTACACACTCTTTTAAGGGGGGGGGGGGAGGTGCGTATTATACTCTGAAAAATACGGTACTTGGCAACAGGCTCACAGACACACAGTTACCCCTTTTGCCAACCTTCTGACAAGCAAAATGCACGGGGAAGCCAGATTCACTTAACAACCGTGCTACCAACTTAACTGCAGTGATTTCACGTAACATCTGTGGCACGTACCGTCTTAAAACAGGGCAAAACTCAGTTAACTGTCTCAAATAGCAACGAAAATTTGGGGCTCCAAATTTCTGAAATTCTGAAACTTATAGTAAAGAGAACCCCATACTATTCATGCATTAACTGCAGCTAGAATTGTATTTGCGCAATATTGGAAAAGCGATGAGATCCCTATTGATGAGAAGACGATTAGGAAAATGTTAGAATGTGCAGAAATGAACAGATGGACGCTGGCAATTAAAGAGAAAGAACAAACTGAATATGGGAATTACTTTATCAAGGGTTAGAGAATAAAAAAGGAAGTTGGCAATAAAAGGATATTAAAGAAAAGCATAAAATATGTTAAGATAGAGATATAAATAATATGATAATTGTTAGCATGATGATAAGGATTATTATATTTAATGTTAGCACATTTTTATTAGAAGATACATTAAGAGGAAAAAACGAACAGGTTTACCATGTTCAACTGTTTAATAGAGAATTAATATCGATGTGAATGATGTAAATTTTGATGGTTATTGCATGAGTATTTACCGTATTTTTCGGAGTATAAGATGCACCAAGCTTTTGAAGAGGCAAATTAAAAATAAAAATAGGTAGGCAGATAGAGGGACAGAGAGGAAGCAAGAGAGAGAGAAATACAGTAGGTAGGTAGGGAGAGAGTAATTAGGTAGGTAGAGGGATAGAGAGAGAAATACAGTAGGTAGGTAGGGAGAGAGAGAGTGTGTGTATGTAGGTAGGTAGAGGGATAGGAAGAGAAATAGAGAGAAATAGGGGGAGAGAGAGAGAGAGAGACTAGGTAGGTTGAGAGGGAGAGAGGGAAATACAGTAGGTAGGTAGATGTTTCCAGGTGTATTTATCCATGTGCTGGAGAAGGAAATAGCTGACAATCTGCAGCACCTAAGACTTGGTTTCTGCTGGCATAGCACTTAATCAATGTAATCCTCATCAATCAGTTAAAGAGCTTTCCAAAGGAGGGGGGGGGGAGTTTTTGCACTCTGCAAACCTCCCAAAATTGGCCCTTAAGAAAAAGGTATGACTAGTCTTGGGGGGGTTTGCAGAGTGCTCCTGGGGGGTGAGGGGGCCCAAAAACGAGCAGAAAACGGGCCTGTTTTTTTGTCAAAGAAATTGCATGCATAGCCTTATGGAGGCTTATAGAGTGCTGCTGGTGGGGGGGGGGGGTGGCGCAAAAAACAGTCTCCCCAGCCCCCGGGAGCTCTCTGGAAGCCTCCCAAACCCCCCGCAGGGCCATTTTTGCAAAAAAAAAAAAAAAAAAAAGGGGGGGGGGGAGGCAAAAATTGCTGTATTCAGTGTATAAGACGCATCCAGATTTTCAGCCACTTTTTTTTTAGGAAAAAAGGTGCGTCTTATACTCCGAAAAATACGGTATACCCAGATAACACACTGTTTAAGGAAAGATGGAATGTTTATATTTTAAAAAAAACCTTTAATTTTTAAAAAAATGGGGCTCCAACGTGGTCGTAAATCATGGACTAGTTGCAGATACAAATGCTTTAAAGAAATCCATTCCAATTTCCAGACAAAGGCTGAACAACAAAGGATAAGAGTTCTAAAATATCATTCCTCTCTTCTCTTCTCTCCCCACCCTTTCTCCTTTCTCGGTTGTTTGCGGAGTCACATCTTTCTGAGAATTTGTTTTCAACAGAGAACAAAGTTTGCTCAATTCCAGGCAGAGAGAAATATGGGCAAAGGGGAGAAAATAATAAAATAGCAAAACAAGCCCATTCTTTCCTGCAGGCAATTAAAAGTCAAATTGGAGCAATTGTTTTCCATCTCCTGGGCATCAGCTGATCCACAATTTCAGTCTGGCAACAGGAGAATTTCGTCAGAAACTTTTCCCAGACAACAATCGCAAGAGCCAAGAAAGACGTTAGACGTCAGTGCTATAAATAACTTGGCAAAGCTATTTTCAGAGCTGGTTTTGTTCTAGCCACCTTATTTATTTATTTTATTGTTAATCATTAACGCAACGGGTCCGACTTTACAAGCTGCCTACAGCTTGTTCCTGCTTTTAAATGTGACTTGAAAGAAATAAACACAACCTTGGAACGTGGCTGTGTTTCTAAGAAATTGAGGATTATCTAAGCATCTTGTGCTGTTTACCAGACCCTGACTGGAAGCATTCCCAATCCACCATTGCCGGGCATGGCTGGGCACCGAACCAACCACTGAGCCGAAGTGACAAACACAGGGGAGAAATTGCCCATTCTGCGGGTATTGGCTTTTTTTTTTAATGCCCTCTTATGTCAATTAGAGTTTTTGTGGACCAAAAGAAAAAAAAAAGAAAAAAAATGAGATGCCATCAGGAAATCAATCCAGATTTAATCGCTGGACTGAAAGAGCTCAACCCAGATAATAAAAGACCCATCTGGCTAGATGCAGGGCTTGGAAGTCACTGAGAAAGGATCTACTACTCTTTTTTTTATATAATTGTCCTCTAGGGAATAGAATAGAACAGAATGGAATGGACTAGAATATAGAATGAAGTGGAATAGAAAATAGGGAAAAGAATAGAATGGAATGGAATAGAAAATAGAGAATAGAATAGAATGGAATGGAATAGAAAATAGAGAATAGAATGAAATAGAAAATAAGAGAATAGAATGGAATCGAATCGAATATAGAATGGAATGGAATAGAAAATAGAGAAAAGAATAGAATGGAATGGAATATAGAATAGAATGGAATAGAAAATAGAGAAAAGAATAGAATGGAATGGAATAGAAAATAGAGAATAGAATGAAATAGAAAATAAGAGAAAAGAATAGAATGGAATCGAATATAGAATGGAATGGAATAGAAAATAGAGAAAAGAATAGAATGGAAAGGAATAGAAGAGAATAGAATGAAATAGAAAATAAGAGAATAGAATGGAATGGAATATAGAATAGAATGGAATGGAATATAGAGAAAATAAGAGAATAGAATGGAATGAAATCGAATATAGAAGAGAATAGAATGAAATAGAAAATAAGAGAATAGAATGGAATATAGAATAGAATGGAATAGAAAATAGAGAATAGAATAGAGAATGAAATGGAATAGAAAATAGAGAATAGAATGAAATAGAAAATAAGAGAATAGAATGGAATGGACTAGAATATAGAATGGAATGGAATAGAAAATAGAGAATAGAATAGAGAATGGAATGGAATAGAAAATAGACAAAAGAATGGAATGGAATGGAATGGAATAGAAAATAGAGAATAGAATATAGAATGGAATGGAATAGAAAATAGAGAAAAGAAGGAATGGAATGGAATATAGAATAGAATAGAAAATAGAGAAAAGAATGGAATGTAATAGAATAGCTTTGTCATTTTGAATGTACACTAACTGGCATACATTAAAAATGAAATTTAGTTTCATACAGCTCTTGAAGAGTCACCACCTCCAATTCTACACTAAATAAACATGACAAGGAGGCTAAAACATACAAAGAACGGTTGCTGGAACTGGGTCTGTCTAGAAAGAGGAGGAGGACTAGGGGAGACATGACTGCAATTTTCCAGTATCTCAGAGACTGCCACAAAGAAAAGGGGGGGTCAAGCTATTCTCCAAAGCACCAGAGGGCAGGACAAGAAGCAATGGCTGGAAACTAATCAAGGAGAGAAGCAACTTAGAACTAAGGAGAAAAATTAATCAGTGGAACAACTTGCCTGCAGAAGTTGTAAAGGGTTCAACACTGGAAATTTTAAATAAGAGATTGGGCAACCGTTTGTCTGAAGTGGTGTAGGGTTTCCTGCCTGAGCAGGGGGTTGGACGAAGACCTTCAAGGTCCCTCCCAGCTCCATTCTGAATGATTCTGTTCTGTTTTATTCCGTTCTGTTCTGTTCTATTCTATTCTATTCTATGAGCTGCGGTGGTGCAGTGGTTAGAGTGCATTACTGCAGGCTCCTTCTGCTGCCTGCCAGCTGCCTGCAATTTCGCAGTTCAAATCTCACCAGGCTCAGGGTTGACTCAGCCTTCCGTCCTTCCCAGGTGGGTAAAACGAGGACCCAGATTGTTGGGGGCAAGAGGCAGACTCTGTAAACCGCTTAGAGGGGGCTGTAAAAGCACTGCGAAGCGGAATAGAAGTCTAAGTGCTAATTGCTATCCTATTCCAATTCTAATTAACTATACCTTTCTCAAGCCAAGGATTGTTTCTTTCTAGAGCAGGGGTGTCCAAACTTGGCAACTTTAAGACTTGTGGACTTCAACTCCCAGAATTCCCCAGCCAGCTCTGCTGACCTAGAGGTACAAGTTGTGAAAAGTCTGACACCCGGGATCATGTGATCACCAAGCAAAGTCAATGGGGAAGCCGGATTCACTTAGCAACCACGTTGCTAACTAACTTAACAACTGCAGTGATTTACTTGCACTATTGTGGCCAGGAAGTTCATTAACGGAGGGGGGGGGGGAATTTCACTTAACAACCGTCTCACCTAGCAAAAAATAATAATGCTGAGCGCCATTGTGGTCGAGGACTCCCTGAACTGTCTATAAAACAAGGCAGGTGATTTTGCCACTAACGGGGAATTTACTCTGTTCCGATTTATTTTCGAATGATGATTTTTCATTCCGGTTTTTTTCGATCCATAATAAAAGGTTGGCTGGTTGGTTCTGAAGCTGGCACTGGGCGAGGGGTGGCTTGGGGAAGGGCTTATGCTACAAGTTGGCCGTTTTGATTTTGCTCTCTCCCGTTGTCCTACTTGGGAGGCAGCTGTGGGGAAGAGTCCCCTTGGGGTAGGCAAGGTTTGGGGTAGGCCAGTGTTTTTCAACCTTGGCAACTTGAAGATGTCCGGACTTCAACTCCCAGAATTCCCCAGCCAGCATTCGCTGGCTGGGGAATTCTGGGAGTTGAAGTCCGGACATCTTCAAGTTGCCAAGGTTGAAAAACACTGGGGTAGGCATAAGGGGCTGGGAAGCACCAGCCAAGCCTTGGGATGCCATGAACCTGCTGAGTTTTAGATCTGATTCCAGAAAGGTCCTTCAAAAGCGTGAATGGGGCATCTGTCGGCAAGTCCTTCAGGCAACAGCAGCTGCGTCAAAGGACAGCCTCGTAGGAAGCAGAAAAGAGACACCGTTGCTTTCAGAAGTTGTGGAGAGGGGCTAAATTTGTCTCTTGCAACAAGTGCGCAGCTTGTCTATGGAGATTCATGGTTGTCCTATAGGTGCTTTTTTTACCACCACCCCGCCCCCCCAAAGAGGCAACTGGATTTTCTGCTTTTTCTTTGAAGATGTTTTGCTCCTCCTCCAAGAAGCTTCTTGGGCTCTGACTGGATGGTGGGGAATAGAAGGTTTTCTACTCCTTGCAGACAAGCTGGTCATTTGCATCCTTTGTAGAAAGTTGTTGAGGCCACTTGGAGGTTTATCTGTGTCCTCAGGGTCCCCTGAGTGGTGCAAATAGTTCCTATTAGTCTGCAATTTTTCTTCCTCTGGAAATCCATTCCTACTCCCACAACCATTCCAAGAGTCTTCATCCCAAATTGCATAGCTAAAAGTCTGTAGAGATTCTCCGTCATCCTGGTCATGGTTGTCCCAAAGGTGCTTTTTTCAGGAGGCAACAGGACTTTCTTGTTTTTTCTTTTGAAGACATTTTGCTTCCCATCCAAGAAACGTCTTCAGCTCTGACTGGATGGTGGGGAACGGAAGGGATTTCTACTCCTTGGAGAAAAGCTGGTCATTTGCATCCTTTTAGAGGGTTGTTGAGGCCACTTGGAGGTTTATCGGTGTCCTCAGGGTCACCTGAGTGGTGCAAATGGTTCCTGTAGTCTGCAATTCTTTTCTCGGGAAATCCATTCTCCGTCCTATTCCCAAATTCCTACTCCCTCCTACTCCATGGGTCTTCATCCCAAATTGTATGGCTAAAGGTCTACGGAGATTCTCCATCATCAAGGTCATGGTTGTCCTAAAGGTGCTTTTTTCCTAGAGGCAAATGCTTTGTCTTTGAAGACGTTTCGCTTCTCATCCAAGAAGCTCCTTCAGCTCTGACCGGATGGTGGTGAAGGGAAGGATTGAAGCTCCTTGCAGACAGCTGGTCATTTGCATCCTTTTAGAGGGTCCTTGAGGCCACTTGGAGGTTTCTCTGTGTCTTCAGGGTCACCTGAGTGATGCAAATGGGCGTGGAGCCTTCTACAACACAATCTTTTCAGCAGTTCCAAGAAGGCTCCACACCCATTTGCACTACTATCACGCGATCACCATTGGCAACTTTCCCAGACGCCTTCTGAGAAGCAAAGTCAAGGAGGAAATCTGTATTTGCTTAATGACCCCAGGATTCACTTAACAACGGCAGAGATTTGCTCAACCACTATAAAAAAAGTTGCAAAATCAGGCACGGGTTGCTTAAGAACCAGCTCGTTTAGCAATCTAAATTCTGGTCCCAATTGCGGTCAGAGGTCGAGGGCCCCCGTGCTATAAAAAAAGATGTCCAGACTCTAGAAAGAGTGCAACGGATATGGACCGTGCAGCTGTCCTGGAAATGGTAAGGGGTCGGCCCACATTGCTTTGGCCAGGCCCACCCAATCCGGGTCTGCATGCGTGCGCCCGGGCCTCAAAAATGTGCCTGATTAGGACAGCATAGAGCGGGGGCGGGTGTTCTGACCGAGACAGTTCCCAAGAGCCTGAAGCAAACTCCTGGTCCCGACAAAAAACCCTTTTATTAATTAGCTGTGAATTCTGCTCTTTCACATCCAGCAAAGTCTTTCGAGGGAGGATTTACGGCCACAGACCTTCTCTGGCTTGGAGAGCTGCCAGGCCAATCAGTGTGATTTCCCTACTGGAAAAAAGGTAAGGAAAGGAAAAGGAACTTTTTAAAAGCATTCCGGATCTTTTACTCACCAAAGTCCATTCTGTCCTTCTGGTTTCTCTGGAGCAGGTTCAGAAGCAAATCGGACAAGTAAGCTGATGTTTCCCTGGGGATGCTAAAGAGCAAAGCAAAAACAAAAATGGCAGAAAATTTATGTTCTGACCTAGACTTCCCCAGCAGCATGAAGCCAAGTCCTTGTCCCGATAAATTCCCTTTATTTAATTGACAGTGAATTCCTCTCCAGCCAAGTCTTTCCTCTCCCACTGTCTTCCGAGACAGTTCCCAATTACCGACCTTTCTTTCCGCTTGGAGAGTGGCCAGGCCAATATCTTTCAGATGCTGCAATACTTGGCAAGAATGCAGGAATGAACTGTCTCCTGCAAGCTCCACTCCCCTTTCGCTCCTCTTTTATTCCCTCTGGGAAGGGCCATTCATCGTCCACCTGTGGCCTTACTACAGAGTCGACCTCTGTTCCTTAGCTATTCCCTTCCTCTGGCAGCTCTGCACATGCACACACTGGGAACAGGCTCCAGCTGTTCTTCTGCCTCACTGATGTCTGACTCCTGACGGCTGATAACTGTCAGACAGCACTGGCCCCTCTCTGCCTCCGACACAGAGCCCTCATCCGAGCCTTCCTCAGACTCCAGGACTGGCCCAAGGCTAGGACAGACAAAGGTATTGAAATCAGTTGCCGCAATTTAAGGGAGGTCAATCTTACCTCGGGATGAGGTTTCTGTTCTTCTCATAAAACATTCGCAAATCCTGAGGACTATTTGCCTGCAAAAAAAAAAAGAGGAGGGATTAATTTAGATTATATAGACCCATGATGGCATATTTGGTGGCATGCCAGCCATCAGCCAGCTGATTTTTCGCCCTTGCAGAGCTCCGGGGGAGGCCATTTTCACCCTCCCCAGCCTTCAGGAAAGCCTCCGAAGCCTGGAGAGGGCGTAAAATGGTTCCAATGATCCAACCGGAAGTTCTGAAACAATCCATTTCCGGTGGGCCTCCGGAGGACCGTGGGAGGCTGTTTTCGCCCTTCCCAGGATTCAGGAAAGGCTCCGGAGCCTGGGTAGGGGTCATGAGCACATGTGCAGGGGTGGAGTGGGTGGTCGTGCACGTATGCGCGGGGGGATTGCACGATCATGCACAGATGGGCGGAAAGGATTGAGTGGGCACATGAATGCAATTTTAAATATGGTTTTAAGTGTTCTGAAGGCTTCAGGGACCGTCCGGAGGCTTCCCTGACACCTTCGGAGCGCTCAAAAGGATCATCCGAGCAAACCAGAGGACACTTCCGGTTTGCTTGGAGGGTGGTTTTAAGCGTTCCGAAGGCTTCAGGGAAGCCTCCGGACGGTCCCTGAAGCCCCCAGAGGGCCTCCGGGGGCAGGGGCGGGGCGGCTCTTTTCGCCCTCCCCAGGCTCCTATAAAGCCTCTGGAGCCTGGGGAGGGCGAAAAAAGCATGCAAAAATGGGGGGGGGGGGAGCGCGTTGTGAGCACATGCGCATTGGGGGCGTAGTGCACTGCATTATGGGTGCGACACGCCCGCACACAATCCCCCTGCGCTCCCCCCACTTGTGGCATGCGAGCCAAAAAAGGTTCGCCATCGCTGCCCTATACCGTTTTAGACAGATGGCTATCCAACATCTTCTTAAAGACTTCCAGTGTTGGGGCATTCACAACTTCTGGAGGCAACTTCTGTTCCACGGATTAATTGTTCTCACGGTCAGGAAGTTTCTCCTCAGTTCTAAGTTGCTTCTCTCCTTGATTATCACTTCTGTGATAAGAGAACAAACTCCATTCCCTTCTAGCCCTGATAATGTTACCTAGTTGGGTCATGAAATCTCTGCCAGAAAACTACCAAGTTCAGAGAGCACCAAGAACTAATCATCCATCCATCCATCCATCCATCCATCCATCCATCCGTCCATCCATCCGTCCATCCACAAGAGTCTAATCAAACAACCACCAAGGACACCCCATCAACACTAGCAGAGCAAACCATTAGTATATATGAAAAGAGAGCAAACCCCACTCCCTTCTAGCACTGATAATGTTATCTAGTTGGGTCATGAAACGTCTGCTATCCTGTTCCCCCGAAAATAAGACCTCCCCGGATAATAAGCCCAATTGGGCTTTTGAGCACGTGCGTGAAAATAACCCCTTCCCCGAAAATAAGGCCTCCCTGAAAATACTTAAGCGCATGCGTAGCTGTCCCCGCCATTTCCTCTGGTTTCCTCGAAGTGAGGAGACGAGGCCGGAGGGGAGGGGAAAGGGAGGGGGGAACATGCCCCACGCATCTCACACGCCCTTATCCTACAGCCGCTCCTGCAACTCTACTTCACCGTGCCCCTTCTGTTACACTAATGGCCGCCGTAAAACGAGCGGCAGGCCCAGTGATGCGTCTCACTACTGCAGCCGCAGCGATGAAGTGACCCCGCTCAACGCCTCCTGCACCTCAAAAATAATAAGACCTTCCCCAAAATAAGGCCAAGTGCTTATTTCAAAAGAAAACAAGGCCCTGTCTTATTTTCGGGGAAACATGGTAGAAACCCGCCATGTTCAGAGAGTATCAAGAACCACCCGTCCCCAACAACCTAACTAACACTAGCAGAGCAAACCATTAGTATATATGAAAAGGGATTAAACCTCCCTCCCTCCCTTCTAGCACTGATGATGTTACCAAGCTGGATCATGAAACGTCCGCAAGAAAACCAGCAAGCTCAGAGAGCACCAAGGACCCCACAGTTCTCCTTCCCTCCCCCTCTTCTTTCTCCCCCCCACTTTTGGCTTCTTTACTTCACAAACCCCACTCCCTACTAGCGCTGAGGATGTTACCTAGTCGGGTGACAAAATGTCTGCAAGAAAAATACTAAACTCAGAGAGCACCAAGGACTCCACAGTCCAACTCCCCCTTCTCTTCTCAAACCCACTCCTTTCTAGCGCTGAGGATGTTACCGAGTTGGGTCATGAAACGTCTGCAAGAAAACCACCAAGGCCAGAAAACACCAAGGACCGCACAGTCTTTCTCCTCCTCCCCCCACCTCCAGCACTGAGGATGTTACCTACCTGGGTCATGAAATATCTGCAAGAAAACCACCAAGCCAAAGACCCCACAATCCCCCTCCTCCTCCCCTTGCTTCCCCTCCTCCTCTTCCTCCTCCTTCTCCTCCATATTCCCCCCTCCCTTCTAGCACTGATAATGTTTCCTAGTTAGATCATAAAGCGTCTGCAAGAAAACCATCAGGTTCAGAGAGCACCAAGGATCCCCACACTCCCCCTCTCTTCTAGCACTGATGATGTTACCTAGCTGGGTCATGAAATGTCTGCAGGAAAACCGCCAAGCTGAGAGAGACCCAAGGACCCCCCTCATTTCAACCCTAAGCCACAAATATGCTCCTTTAATGTCCTCCTATTCTCTGTGCCTACCTGGAAGGGTGGCTTCCCAACCAGGCACTGGTAGATGACCGTGCCTATGCTCCACAGGTCAGCTTTAGCGTCATAGTGTTGGGACATGATCACTTCCGGGGCCTGGAAAATAAAAAGGTGATTGAGTAGCAGGAGGGAGGGAGGGAGGGGGCAGCTGTGGGAGAAAACAGCACTCAGGGGACAGGTGTGTAAGCGAATGCATGGCAGGGAGGGAAATATGATGTCAACTTGTTAAGCATTTCCATGACTACTATCAAGTTGACATAGGAAAAGGGAGAATTCCATGCATGCCTTTGGCCAGTCAGGTCTCATATTCCTACAGCTGGCGTGTGAAATGTGCATGCCGCAGCACCTTCTTGGTGGATGTGATTTATGACACAGACAGAAGGGAAGGGATACAGGGGTAACATTCAAACACAATTAAGCGGAATTCATTCGGTCATCTTTTGGAAACTTCACATATTGCACTTCTCGCTGTCAGGTTTCCGAAAGATGCCCTAATTAATTCATGAGCCCCGAGCCAAGTTTCAAAAGACATCCAGTCATTTATTAGGAACACCATTTCGGCAATACCCCAGTGCAGTCAGATCTGACCTCATTTAAATTATGGCTGAACTTTGCCCCCGTTTCTTCCCTCCCCTCAGTCTGTGTCATAAATCACATTCTCCAACGAGGTGCACGCCTCACAAGCCTGCTGTAGCAATCTGAGAGCCGACTCTAGCCGAAGGTATGCATGGAATGCGCTCCCCCCCCTTTCCTCACCATGGCAACTTATAACAGCCATGCAAATGCTTTATGAGTTGACACCCAATCTTAGCAAAACAACCCAATTCACATCCCCTCCTCCTGCTCATCCACCCCTTCCCAGCAACCTTATTTAGTTTTCACCCAGATGGGATTAGAGAGAAGCAGTCCTATCACCCTTCCCTCAAGAGAGGACCTGTGAGTTCTAGTTCTACTTTAGGTATGAAAGCCGGCTGGATGTCTTTGGGCCAATCACCAGGAGATGGTGAGTTCTAGTCTCACCTTAGCCATGAAAGTCAGCTGGGTGACTTTGGGCCCATCACTGGACGACAGTGAGTTCTAGTCCTGCCTTAGCCATGAAAGTCAGCTGGGTGACTTTTGGCCCATCACCGGGAGACAGTGAGTTCTAGTCCTGTTTTAGGCATGAAACCCAGCTCGGTGACTTTGGATCAATCACCAGGAGACTGGGAGTTCTACTCCTGCCCTAGGTATGAAACGCATCTGGGTGACTTGTGGTCCCTCACCTGAAGATGGTGAATTCTAGTTCAGCCTCAGGTATGAAAGCCAGTTGGGTGACTTTGGCCAGTCCCTCTCTCTCAACCTAACCTACCTTACAGGGTCATGGTGGGGAAAATAGGAGGAGGAAGGAGTATTATGCATGTCCACTAGCTTGAGTTACTTAAAGTAAAAAAGGCAGGACTTAAATAATAAAATAATATAATAAAAATAAAATAAAATCAAGTAATGAATATGCCCACTAAAGGAGAGGCAGATAAAAGCCTGTTAAAATATTCATGACTGGGAGAGACATGGGAACAAGGTCAGCCAATGAATAGGCATAGCGACAAAGTCAGCCAACGGGAGCTAAAACAGATCAGAGGCTGTGCAAAGAATTGAAACAGAAACTTACGCGGTTTGCTGCTCTGAGAAGTAAACCAGCAGCCTGTCTGCAGAAATGAAAGCAGCTACTGGTGCTTGCCTGTAACTCTCCTGCCTTGTGTTTACTTGGAAGAAACACCTGTTGGTATTGTACATTTATTCATCTATTCTTATGTGTATAAAGAAGTTCATGAATCCAGCTGCATCAGTTATCTGTGTGTGCATCTGGATTTGAATTTATACAACCAACTCAGACAAACCCTGCGTTTTGAACCACTTAATTTCAAATTTCATCCTTGCTATGAGATCTCTAGCTGGCCTTTCATAAGTAACTGGATCTCATCTTAATTTCTCTGTGCCCAATCTAGAGCCATCGTGCAGAAGCGAGTGAAAGTTACCGATGACCTATGCAAAGCGGAAACCCCTCTAGCAGAAAATGCTAGCTGCAAAGCTCTGCCTACAGCCGAAGAAAACCAAGAAAGACTTCACTCACCATATACATCGGGGAGCCGCAGAGAGTGGCTGCCATCATGTTGCTCTGGAGATAACGGGCGAACCCAAAGTCAGCTGCTTAAAGAAAAACAGATCATAGTTGAGCTCTCCACCGCTAATACGGTAACAGAAGGAATGAGTCGGAAGGGACCTCGGAGGCCTTCTAGTCCAGGGGTGTTCTGACCGAGGCTTCCCAAGAGCATGAAACAAACTCCTGGTCCCGACAAAAAACCCCTTTTATTAATTGACTCTGAATTCTGCTCCTTCACATTCAGCAAAATCTTTCAAGGAAGGATTTACAGTCACAGACCTTCTCTGGCTTGGAGAGCTGCCAGGCCCAGATCTGCAGAACTTGGCAAGGAGTCTTGGAGAGTCACGAACCAATGAAGCGAACTCAGTGTCTCCTGCAAACTCCCCTCCCCTTTTGCTCTTTTATTTCCTCTGGGAGGGGCCATTCATCGTCCACCTTACTCCCAAGTGGACCCGTTCTTCAGCTGTTCCCTTCGTCTGGCCACTCTGTGCATGCGCACACTGGGAACAGGCTCCAGCTGTTCTTCTGCCTCACTGATGTCTGACTCTGAAGGCAGCTGATAACTGTCAGACGGCCCTGTCCCCATCTCTGCCTCCGACACAGAGACCTCATCCGAGCCTTCCCCAGACTCCAGGACTGGCCCAGGTTCCTCCCCAACCTCCTCACTGTCCGAATCTGCTGCCAGCTCTGCTGCGGGCCACTACAAGGGGGGTCAAACTCAAGGCCTGTAGGCCGGATCCAGCCCACGGGGTGGGGCTGCGGGGTCATCCTGGAAACAGCGAAGGACCGGCCTACGGTGTCTTTGCCAGCGAAAACAGAGCTTAGGAGGGCCACACATGGCCCTCCCAGCCTCCGCTTTTGGCTACAACTACCTCCTGCAGCCCTCTGCCAGCGGAAATGGAGCCTGGGGAGGCTGTGGCGGCCCAAAACGAAGGCCAGGCGCATCGCACACAGCCTCCCCAAGCTCCATTTTTGTTGGCAGAGGGCTCCAGGAGGCAATAGTGGCCAAAATTGGAGCCTCGATGAGTGACGAGCTGGCCACGCCCATCCTGCCCACACCCACCCCAGCCTCCCAAGGTCAAACGTAACTCTGATGTGGCCCTCAATGAAATCGAGTTTGACACCCCTGTTCTAGTCCAACCCCCTGCTCAAGCAGGAGAAGCTAGGCAGGCATAATGTGGCCCAACCTTTCCCAATCTGGGAGCTCCAGAGACCTGTGGCTTTGAGTCCCTCATCTCTTAAGACAGGGGTGTCCAAACTTGGCAACTTGAAGACTTGTGGACTTCAACTCCCAGAATTCCCCAGCCAGCCAAGTTTGGACACCCCTGTATTAATAGGTCAGGAAATAACATTTGGTAGGGAAACCATTTCTGGACCCCTTGATGCTGGGTTTCACTGATTAATATAGTTATAGAAACGGCTGGCATTTGTTAAGTTGGTGAAGTCAAGGTTGAAATTGATGAAGTTGATGACGACGAAATTGGTGAAGTTGAGGTTGAAATTATATTTTGTACTTTACTGCACTGAAAAAAACCTGGAAGTTGGTCCCGATTTCCCCCCCTTTTTCTCCTGCATCTATACCTCTCTCTTCCCCCTTTCTTATTTTGCATTTTACATTAGGATAATGTTAACATCATCCTTTCAAGAAAGGAAAGGACATTTGATTTTTGGTGGAAGAGAACGCCGTAATACCAGCACTTCTTCACTTAATGACTCCTTCCAGCATCTCCCAAGCTGATGCGCTCAGAGAATGTGGAATCAGCAGCCGGCTATGAATTGTGGGTATGATTGATGGAAGCAGTTCAAGAACGCGAACAAGAGTCTACCTTGTTCAAATCTGTCTTGAGGCGAAACATTAATTCTGACTGTGCGGAAACTTCACCCGTGCCAGCTGAAGGTTGTAGAGAAATTTAATGTCAGGCCTGCAACCATCTTTCCTTTTGGATCTTTGGCCTGCCACACTTTCTATTTTTCTACTATGCCTTTTCTATTGTGGGAAAATGGGAGGTGGGGATTGTACGGAGTTAGATGATAGGTAGCCATAACACAATTCTTTCTAGAAAGCCAAGGTCATCCTTTGTCTCTGCACCTCTGCACCTGATCGGAATCGGATGGGTGGAAGCTGCCAGCATGGCAGTGGGAGATTGGACCATGTGATGGGCTTGTGGATGTGGGGGCAAGATCCTGAACTTTCAACTAGGTGGGGAAAACTGAGAAGCTTCACATTTGGGTTTCCCCAGATGTGCCAACGTGGCTCTCTTAATAAATTGGAACTTTGAGTAATACTTTGCCTCGGACTGATTCACTTTTGGATGCTATTTGCAACGCTGACACAATCGGAGCTAATCTTTAAGGCAATGATGGCCAACCTTGGAGGCATGGCGAGTCACAAATTAAGAAGATGACTATTTTGACTCCGCTAGTGTGTCACACCCTGTCCACCCCAGGATTTTCCGAATCTCTCCCCTCTGGAAGTCACGTGAGAGGGCCCTGCTCTTGTGGAGCATCCTGGGACTCACAAAACAGTGCAAAAATGCTTGCACAATTTTTGGATGCCTATTGGTTCTGTGAGAGCAAGAATCTCTTGCATGATTTTACAAGGATCCAGAAACTTGGGGTCCTAAGACAAGTCACCAAAGCTAACTCAACACAACATGCCGTGCGACAATTCAACGCTGCATTCATTGTTTCATTCAGTCACTTTTATGATTTGTGACCACGTTTTCGTCGAAATTAGTGCAAGTCTTGTATTTTGGGGTTGACTTTATTATTATTGGCCGTGGTTCCGTCGAAATTAATTTAACTTTCATATTTGTTGAATTGTCTCATGATGAGTTGGCTGTGGCGAACTGTTAAGTTGTTCTCGAGGCAACTGGACTTTCTTGTTTTTCTTTGAAGACGTTTCGCTTCTCATCCAAGAAGCTTCTTCAGCTCTGACTGGAGGGTGGGGAATAGTAGGTTTTATACACCCTGCAGACAGCTGGTCATTTGCATCCTTTTTAGAGAGCTGTTGAGGCCACTTGGAGGTTTATCTGCGTCCTCAGAGTCACCTAAGTAGTGCAAATTGATGTGGAAGGGAAGGGTGGGAATGCTCGGGGGAAAGCGAAAGTAACTACTGTATCTCCCTGAGACAACGCTTCAAGGTCACACAGCTGGGAGAAGAAAGCAGGTAGCAGCTTGAAGTGCCCATCCTGAAAACTACTTGCTTGAACCTGACTGGGGATGGTGTGTCAGGGATGGGAGGCAGTTATGGAAGGGAAAAGTTGAACGTAGGGATTTTGGCGCGCGATGATCCAGTTCTGGCTTTGCATTACTGCCCTACGCTTGACTTCTACTAAAATTATACCTTCCTCAACAAATGGAGCCAAGCATCGTTTGTATTTAGAGGTTTAAATGTAGGGAGGTCTGACAAGCCCACTGTGGTTTTTCAAAGTAACTTTTGAGGAGGAGCTGCTCATTCTACAACAAGCTCAATTTCATTGAGGGCTGCATCAGGGTTGCGTTTGACCTTGGGGGGGCAGGGTGAGGCGTGGCCAGCTCAACGTCACTTGTGCTGGGGGCGTCTGTGGCAGCCCCGTGGGTCAGATCTAAGCACCCCAAGCCTTGAGTTTGATACCCCTGTTCTATGAGGAGTCCGTGCTGGGCAATCGGCGCTGACTTGCCTATCTTGACGCGTATGCCGCTGACGTTCGACTTCCTGCGACTGGCGTACGACAGCAGGATGTTCTGTGGCTTGAGGTCCCTGTGGATAATGCCTTTGCCGTGGAGAACACGCATGGCAGCCGCGATCTGCTGCAGGAAGACCCGGATGGTATCCTCGCTGAGCGTTCCTTTGGCTAGGAGAAAGGGTGGAAGTAGGGCAAGATAATTTTTTTAATGCCTTCAGCATTCCCAGCGCTTCCTAAATTCAGGTGGGCTCTTAAGGGAATGATGGGATCAAGACCTCTAAATCAGAGTTTTCTCCAACCTTTTCGGGTTGGTGGCCGGAGTGGGGGGAGAAGGGGATAATTCTGTAGGAGGGGCAAGTGCATGAACGTGCAAGCGCCCATGTCATTTGCAGCGAGATTCGTGCGAATATGGCCGCAAGTGCTTGTGATGAGCCTCACGCAAGTATGGCCGTGAACGCCTGCGCCAAGGCTTTTGTGGAGGCAGGTGGCCTTGCCAGTAACTCATGTGGCCTGGTGGCAATTAGCCCGTGGCTCTGTAGTGGGCCATAGCCCACAGATTGGGGATCCTAGCTCTAAATCAGGGGTGTCCAAACTTGGCAACTTTAAGACTTGTGGACTTCAACTCCCAGAATTCTGGGGGTTGAAGTCCACAAGTCTTAAAGTTGCCAAGTTTGGACACCCCTGCTCTAAATACAAGCATTTCAAAAGATTGCACTCTGGCTGGAGTCTCCTTGATTCTCCTTTATACAGTAGTTCTCGACTTATGAACATAATTGATCCCAAAATTTATGTTGCCAAGCAAGACAGTTGCAAAGCAAATTTTGCTCCATTTTGTGACCTTTTTTAAAAAAAAAGTACATTTTTCTGCTTATTAAACAGTGTATTGTCTGGACCAATTTACTTATACAAGATATTAATAAATTACTAGTAGTGATAATAGTAATCATAATGACAGTAATAATACTAATGTGTGCTTATACGTAATAAAATTCTTACATTATTTACTTATACATATTAGTAATTGTTAATCCTCTTAATTTCTACCCCTTTTGGTCTTTTTAGGACCTTTTCCTGCCACACTTTTAAGTCAATCACTGCAGTTGTTAAGTCAGTAGCACGGTTGTTAAGTGAATTTGGCTTCTCAACCTTTAGTTGCGGAGATTTCTGCGCGGAGAATTTTAGTAATAAATCAGCTTAATTGAACCGTTGTATGCGGACCTGATCTTTCTCGCCTGACCACGCCTTAAAACATGCAGTTTATCAGGCGGCCACGGCCAGAGATGTTTAGACTTTGAAGGTGCCTCTGGCTGATGTGATAGGACTTTGACTTCTATACTGAGTAACAGCAAGGGACAACGAAAATGGGAGTCAGATCCTGTATATCTGGAGAGCCACAGACTTTATACAGCAACAAATACGGGTAGCACCTCGACTTATGACTACAACTGAGCCCAACATTTCTGTTGTTCAGTGAGACATTTGCTAAGTGAGTTTTGCCCCATGTTACGACCTTTCTTGCCACTGTTAAGTGAATTTTATTTATTTATTTATTTATTTAAACTTATTAGTCGCCCCCTCTCCCCACAGGGACTCGGGGCGACGTACACAAGCAACAGTCAGCACAGTGTCATACAGAGGAGGTAAAAAATAAATAAATAAATAATTACAATACTGAAAAAGGTTAAAACCCCAATGACATTAATAGTTTAAAAACTAAAATTGACAATTAAAAATGACCTAGGGGTGGAAAAGTTGTCGAATTATGCCAGGCCGGCTAGCCGAAACAGGTGGGTCTTCAGTTTACTGCGGAAGGAGCGGAGATCGGTTGTTGTTCTAATGTCTGGGGGGAGGTCGTTCCAAAGGGTAGGGCCCGGCACAGAGAAGGACCTACTCCTGGGCACCGCCCTCTGACAATCTCTAGAGGACGGCACCCGGAGGAGACCCTCTCTGTGTGAGCGAATGGGTCGCAGGGATGTATGGGGCAGGACACGATCCTGCAGGTAACTAGGCCCTATGCCATGGAGCGCTTTGAAGATGGTGACTAACACCTTGAAGGGCACCCGGTAGGCCACAGGAAGCCAGTGCAGCTTGCGCAGGAGCGGTGTTATATGGGAGAACCTCGATCTCCCCATAATTACCCGCGCGGCTGCATTCTGGACCAACTGCAGTCTCCGGGTGCACCTCAAGGGGAGCCCCATGTAGAGAGCATTACAGTAGTCCAGGCGAGACGTCACCAGCGCGTGAGTGACTGTGTGCAGGGCCTCCCGGTCCAAAAGGGGTCGCAATTGGCGCACCAGACGAACCTGGTGGAACGTCCCCCTCGCCACGGCTGCCACATGATCTTCCATAGCCAGCCGGGCATCAAGGAGGACGCCCAAATTGCGTGCCCGTTCCACCGGGGCTAATTGTTCATCCCCGATGGCCAGCGATGGAATGTGCTGGTTGTACCGGGGTGCTGGAAGCCACAGCCACTCTGTCTTGGAGGGGTTGAGCTTGAGCCTGTTGTCACCCATCCAGACCTGCACGGCTTCCAGACAACGGGACATCACTTCAACAGCCTCGTTGGGGTGGTTTGGGGTGGAAATATACAGCTGAGTGTCATCAGCGTACAGATGATATCTCACCCCAAAACCACGGATGATCTCGCCATGAATCACTGCAGTTCAATCAATCAATCACTTTAGAGCTGTAAGGGACCTTGGAGGTCGTCTAGTCCAACCCCCTGCTCAAGCAGGAGACTCTATGCCCGTGATGGCAAACCTATGGCACGCGTGCCAGACAGATGGCACGCAGAGCCTTCTCTGTGGGCAAGCGTAACATCGTCAGCTGCTTTTCTGGCATGCCAGCCACCTGGGCTTCACGGGTGCTGGAGCGCCTGAAAACGCCCCAAAAGTAGGCCATTTTGTGGGCCATTTTCAGGTTGTTTTGGGGCCATTTTTGGGTTGTTTTCAGGTTATTTGTGGCCCAAAAACCAGCTCAACAATAACCAAAAATGGCCTGAAAACAGTACGAAAAATGGCCAAAAAACAGGCATGCACGGACCAACCAGCTGCTCTCCAGGTTTCTGGTGCTCAGGTGCTGGGCGAAGACCAGCTGGCCGGTGCGCATGCGCGTGTCAGAAACTCAAGACCAGCTGGCTGGCACGCACATGCGCACTGGCCAGCTGGTCTTCGGGTTTCCGGCGCGCGCGCATAAACATACATTCTAGTTTGAGCACTCGATGCCTAAAAGGTTCGCCATCACTGGTACATGCATAAGAAATGGGTAGAAATAAATGAGGAGAGTAGGACAGGGTCAGTAGATATGCTGGTGCGCTTATGCACATCCTCCTTTAGGGACCTCTTAGGAATGGGGTGAGGTCCAAGGTAGACAGTTTGTGGTTGAAGCTGTGGTTGTTTGAGGATGTAACAACGGAGACGGGTAGAGCATTCCAGGCGTTGATCACTCTGTGGCTGAAGTCGTATTTTCTTCAATTGAGTTTGGAGTGATTTACCTTGAGTTTGTAACGATTGTGGGCTCGTGTATTATTGCGTGTATTACTCTAAGCTTCCCAAAGCCTATGCATGTCCTGGTTTTTTTGCAAAAAATGGGCTGGTTTTTGCAAAAAACAGGGCGTTTTTTGCTCGTTTTTCTCCTCCCCAGCTCCCAGGAGCACTTTGTAGCCCTCTCAAACTCTCTGCATGCCCTGTTTTTCACAAAAAAAATGAGGTGTGCAAAGGATTTGGGGGGCCGGCAGAGTGCAAAACCTGTGTTTTTTTTAAAAAAAAAAACCTCTTCAAAATCTTGGTGCGTCTTATACACCGAAAAATATGGTAAATAAATAAAAAGGTCAACCGAGAAGCCAGTTTCACTTCACAACCGCGTGACCCACTTAACGATGGCAGTGATTCACTTAACAACTCGAAAGGTCATCCAGCAGGACCAAAATTGACTTGGACCAATGTTGCCCTTAGCAACCAGAAATTTTGGGCTCAATTCAGAGGTGGTAGTCAGGTGAACCGGTAGCGGGAAATTTTGAGTAGTTCGAAGAAACGGCAAATACCGCCTCTGGTTGGTCCCGCCCTCCCGCTCCCGCCGTTCCCTGTTCTATATTCCCCTTGTTTTTTTAGCTCAGCTGATTCGCGCGGCAGAGCAAATTGCTGAGCCTCAGCTGAGCTAAAAAAAAAACAGCTCAGCTCACCAGCGCTGACACCGAGGGTGGTTCTTGAGCGCTGTGAGCATGCGCGCGCAAAGCGCTCTCTCATAGAACCGGAAGGAAAAGATTTTGATTCCCACCACTGGCTTAAATGTGGTCTTAACTCGAGGACTACCTGTTATCAGGCCAGAATTTTGTAGTCTGCTTCTCGCTGTCTCCAGAAGGCCACGCTGACTTCTGAAGGGCACAAAACATCACTTGCACCTTCCCACAGCAGCTGTGCAATGATGCTCAAAGTCCCAAAATAGCTACCTTGAACTTTACAGATCACTAGAGCCTTAAAAGGATTTCTCCTTCGTCTCCAAATCCTTTGGAGGGGGGGAAAAATGACTCCTTTTCACAGAAGTATGACACCCCCCCCCCCGCTCTAGATCATAACAGGAAATGTCTCTGGAAATCAAAACAAGGGCAGATATCGCTCAGGACCAACTTACAGGTCGCCCTTGACTTACAACGATTCGTTTAGTGACTGTTTGAAGTTACAACAGCACTGAAATAAGTGACTTATGAGCAGGGGTGGGATTTAAAACTTTTAGCCACCTCTGCCCGGTTGCTAAAATTCATCCTCCTGCAGCACGGCGGGGGGGGGGGGGACGACATTTTTACCCTCCCCGAAAGCTCCGGAGGCTTTCCTAGAGTCTCTGAAAGGGCGGAAATGGCCTCCCCTGGGCTCTGGCCCGTTGTGGCCTTCCGGAACTTCCCCGAGGCCCATTTTACGCCCTCCCCGATCCTTCGCACAGGCCTGGCATCCAAAACGGGCCTCAGGGAGACTCCTGCGAGTGGCAGGGCCAGCCAGTCCTTGCAACTACTGGTTTGGCGAACCAGATGTAAAATTAGCATCCGGTTCGCCCGAACCGATCCGAACCGGCTGAAACCCACCCCTGCTTATGACTACCGTATTTTTCGGAGTATGAGACGGACCTTTTTCCCTCAAAAAAGAAGCTGAAAATCTGGGTGCGTCTTATAGACTGAATAAAACCTCCTGAAACCCCGTCCCCTTCACCAAAAATGGCTGTGCATAGCCTTTAGGAGGCTTCCAGAGAACTCCTGGGGGCTGGGGAGGGCAGAAATGAGCAACAAACGGGCTGTTTTTTGCTCAATTTCACCCCCTCCAGCTCCTAGGGCAGGGGTGTCCAAACTTGGGAACTTTAAGACTTGTGGACTTCAACTCCCAGAAGCTGGCTGGGGAATTCTGGGAGTTGAAGTCCACAAGTCTTAAAGTTCCCAAGTTTGGACACCCCTGATTTATATAAAACATGGACTGTAGAGAAATTTAATGTCAGGCCTGCAGCATCTTTCCTTTTGGATCTTTGGCCTGCTGCACTTTCTATTCTTCTACTATGCCTTTTCTATTGTGGGAAACTGGGAGGGGGGGATTGTACAGAGTTAGATGATAGGCAGCCATAACAACATTCTTTCTAGAAAGCCAAGGTCATCCTTTGTCTCTGCACCTGACCAGAACTGGATGGGTGGAAGCTGCCAGCATGGCAGTGGGAGATTGGACCATGGGGTCGACTTGTGGGTGTGGGGGGCAAGATCTTGAACTTTCAACTAGGTGGGGAAAACCGGGAAGCTTTCAGATTCGGGTTTCCCCAGATGGGCCAACATGGCTCTCTTCATAAATTGGAACGTTGAGGAATCCTTTGACTCTGATTTACTTTTGGATGCTATTTGGAACCCTGACATTAACCCGAATCTGAAAACTTCCCGGTTTTCCCCACCCAGTTGAAAGTTCAAGATCTTGCCCCCACACCCGCAAGTCCATGGGAACCCTGACATTTAACTTCATTCCTTCTGGTAGGTCTGGGATCAGGAATACAATACAATACAATAGTAGAGTTGGAAGGGACCTTGGAGGTCTTCTAGTCCAACCCCCTGCCTAGGCAGGAAACCCTATACCGTTCCAGACAAATGGCTATCCAACATCATCTTAAAGACTTCCAGTGTTGGAGCATTCACAACTTCTGGAGGCAACTTCTGTTCCACTGGTTAATTGTTCTAACTGTCAGGAAATTCCTCCTCAGTTCTAAGTTGCTTCGCTCTTTGATTAGTTTCCACCCATTGCTTCTTGTTCTACCCTCAGGTGCCTTGGAGAATAGTTTGACTCCCTCTTCTTTGTGGCAACCACTGAGATATTGGAACACTGCTACCATGTCTCCCCTAGTCCTTCTTTTCATTCAACTAGACATCCCCAGTTCCTGCAACCGTTCTTCATATGTTTTAGTCTCCAGTCCCCTAATCATCTTTGTTGCTCTTCTCTGCACTCTTTTTAGAGTCTCCACATCTTTCCTACATCGTGGTGACCAGAACTGAATGCAGTATTCCAAGTGTGGCCTTACCAAGGCCTTATAAAGGGGTATTAACACTTCACGTGATCTTGATTCCATCCCTCTGTTGATGCAGCCTAGAACTGTGTTGGCTTTTTTGGCAGCTGCTGCACACGGCTGGCTCCTATTTAAATGGTTGTCCACTAGGACTCCAAGATCCCTTTCACAGTTGCTACTATTGAGCACGGTACCACCTATACTGTACCTGTGCATTCCGTTTTTGTTGCCTAAATGTAGAACCTTACTCTTACTCTGTTATTTCGTTATTCTTTAGAGGTCCCCTTTTGCTTGTTTCTGGCAGGTTATTCTGCTCCTGATGTTTTTAGCATGCTCCTCTCAAACTGCCACTAGAAGAAATGTTTTGAACTCAGGAATGAGCTGTGGGGGTCCTTGTTGCTCTCTGAGCTCCGTTGTTTCTTTGCAGACATTTCACAACCCAACTAGGTAACAACATCAGTGCTGGTACCCTCTGAGCTTAGGTGTTTTCTCCCAGACATTTCAAGACCCAACTAGGGTGACATCATCAGTGCTAGAAGAGAGGGGGGGGGGGTTGGCTCTCTGTTTACCCCAACAATGGAATTACTAACTCAGACAGACAAACAGTAAACCACAGCCTAAGGAAGGAACCACCAAAACACTCCCATCAACTCTGACAGGGCAAGCCAGTTGTATATAAACAGAAAGTAACCCCGCTCTCCCTTCTAGCACTGATGTTGTTACCTAGTTGGGTTGTGAAATGTCTGCAAAGAAACAACGGAGCTCAGAGAGCAACAAGGACCCCCACAGCTCATTCCTGAGTTCAAAACATTTCTTCTAGCGGCAGTTTGAGAGGAGCATGCTAAAAACATCAGGAGCAGAATAACCTGCCAGAAACAAGCAAAAGGGGACCCCTAAAGAATAACGAAATAACAGAGTTGGAAGGGACCTTGGAGGTCTTCTAGTCCAACCCCCTACTCAAGCAGGAAACCCTGTGCTATTTCAGACAAATGGTTGTCCAATCCCTTTTCTAAAAACCTGAGCAGCCACAACTTCTGGAGGCAAGTCATTCCACGGATTAATTGTTCCCACCATCAGGAAATTTCTCCTGTTAAAGGGCTGAAGGCAAAGAGTAGGAAACTGTTACCTTGCAAGTAATCTGCTAGGTCTCCACCGTTGCAATACTGTGAAAGAGAAGAAGGAAGGAAGGAAGGACCAGTATCAGAAGAGGTGAAGGCTAGGAGCTTCGTCTGCTTGACCTAAAACTGCTTCGCACATCCCATTAATTTTAAATTTTATATACTGTTTTGAAGTTTTAATATTTGATTGCCCAGTACCCAGAGTCCTTCTGCGAGGGAGATGGGCGGTTGCAAAATGTGATCAATAAAATCAAAATAAAATATACACTGAATGGTTAATAGAATAGAACAGAGCAGAACGGAACGCAGTAGAACGGAATGGAATAGAAAATACAAGAATAGAATAGAACAGAATAATAGAATGGAATGGAAAAGATAGAGAACAGAACAATAGAATGAACGGAATAGAATAGAACAGAAAAGAATAGAATAATAGAATGAATGGAACGGAATGGAATAGAACGGAAAATAGAATGGAATGGAATAGAATAATAGAATGAACGGAATAGAATGGAATAAAAAATATAGAGAGTAGAATAGAATAGAACAGAATAATAGAATGAGTGGAACGGAATGGAATAGAATGGAAGATACAGAGAATAGAATAATAGAATGAGCGGAACGGAATGGAATAGAATGGAAGATACAGAGAATAGAATAATAGAATGAGCGGAATAGAATGGAATAGAAAATAAAGAGAATAGAAAAAATAGAATAGAATGGAACAGAAGAGAACAATAGAATGGAATGGGAACAGAAACATAAAATAGAACAGAAGAGAAAAATAGAATAGAACAGAGCAGAATAACAGAGTTGGAAGGGACCTTGGAGGTCTTCTAGTCCAACCCCCGCTTAGGCAGGAAAATCTATACCATTTCAGACAAGAGGTGCAAGAACACCCAAAGCAGCCAGACTGGTTTCCTTGCTTGCCTAAAGCTCTTTCTCTTGATTTCATTTTCAGAATGAACGAAGGGGGACTTTCGTTCATTACTGGCACACTCCATTAACGTGTGTGATCTTAAATATAAACCATGGTCCTAAGCGCCAGACATAACCCAGCAAAATGGCAGAGATGCTGGAAATTAGAAAAAGACAATGGGACACTTGCGTGCCAGGGGTTGACGGAAAGGACACGCATGGCTGCTTCTCCATGCTAAGGGACTGCCATGTTACATCCCACAGTTGACAAGTTCACAATCCGGGGGGGAAATAGAAGCGTTTGCCAATGGAAACGCTGCCTGCATTTTATTTTTTTCGCACGATTATTCACACGCACTGCAGATACAGTGTGGAGAGAATGATAAATATTTTGATGCTTTTATTTAAAGGAACTTGCCGAGTACCAAATGTTCACCCTGTTTCCCTAAAAATAAGACCTCCCCGGATAATAAGCCCAATTGGGCTTTTGAGCACATGCACTAAAGTAAGTCCTCCCCGAAAATATTGCAACACAGCAGCAGCCATGAGGTGACCACGCTCGCCGCCTCCTGCACCTCAAAAATAATAAGGCCTCCCCGGAAATAGGGCGAAGTGCTTATTTCAGGGATCAAAAGAAAATAAGACCCTGGCTTATTTTGGGGGAAACACGGTAATAATAGAGAGAAATCAGCAGCCTAAGCTTTTTAGTTACCAGAAAGAGTCAGTTGGGTTATGGACTGGGAAATGTAACTGAGCCACAAACAAAAGCTATATTTATCTCTTGGTGAACTGATGGGACTTAAAAAGTGTTAATCCTTGGAAAGGAGAAAGAAAAGAAAAGAAAAAAAGACAGAAAAGCAGTTTAGACAATAAGCCGCCCCCCAAAAAGAAGGTATAAGGTTTATTTTAGGCTTAGATACCAGCGAATTGGCTCAAACCCATTGATGAGGACTTCTAAGCCTGAAATAATTAAAAAAGAAGTGGAAATAATTCTGGAAAAAAATATTCGGTGAGGTCTAGTCGTTCTCCCTCCACCCCCAACTAGCTACCATCCACAACCCAAAACAAACCCAATGCCTTCCCTTCCTTTTGCCTGGTGCATCTGAAATGCACCCAGCTTCACCTGCACATACAGCATTTTGCAATGCACCGCACTGCAGCAGCTCAATGGGGTGATCCTGATGACAAGCTTTGACAAGCTTCAAAAGAGAGAAATCTTTTACAAGGGCTGAAATTTAACAAGGCTGCCACATGTGCAGACTTTTTTTTTTAAGAACAGCACGATGAAAAGATGATTTTCTCTCCTGGGTAATTTAACCTGACGGTTTCCCTTCTCAGGTAGCTGGACCCTCCCCCCCAATTTCCTTTTTACACACATACACACGCTCTATCATTATCTATCTATCCATCTATCCATCCATCCATCCATCCACCTATCATTATCTATCTATCATTATCTATCTATCCATCCATCCATCAATCACCTATCTATCTATCCATCCATCTATCTATCATTATCTATCATCTATCTATCTATCTATCTATCTATCTATCATCTATTATTATCTATCTCTTTATTTCTCTCTCTCTCATTATCTATCTATCATCTATCTATCTATCTATCTATCTATCATCTATCTATCTATCTATCATTATCTCTCTCATATCTATCTATCTATCTATCTATCTATCTATCTATCTATCTATCATCATCTATCATCTATCTCTTTATTTCTCTATCTCTCTCATTATCTATCTATCTATCATCTATCTATCTATCTATCTATCATCTATCTATCTATCTATCATCTATCTATCATCTATCTATCTATCTATCTATCTATCTATCTATCTATCTATCTATCTCTCATTATCTCTCATATCTATCTCTCTATCTATCATCTATCATTATCTATCTCTATTTCTCATTATCTATCTATCTATCTATCTATCTATCATTATCTCTCTATCTAATCTATCATTCTCTCTCTCTCATATCTATCATTATCTATATCATATCTCTCTCTCCTTCTCTCCATCATTCTCTCTCTCTAATCTATCATTCTCTATCATCTCTCTCTCATTCTCTCTCTCTCTCTCTCTCTCTCTCTCTCTCTAATCTAGCTATCATTATCTCTCATATCTATCTATCATTATCTCTCTCTCTCTCTCTCTCTCTCTCTCATCCTTCTATCATTATCTATCTTCATTTGAGAGCAGGCATCAGAATTTCATTTTAATGTGCATATAGAAAAAATGACAATAAACTTTATCTTTTCTTTTCTCTATATTCTGCCATGACACGCTGTCCCGCTCCCCTTAATCCACAGGGAGACATTTCTTCTGTGAGGTCCTTGATGCTCTCTGAGCTGGTTTTTTTTTTCCCCCTCTTGCAGACATTTCATCACCCAGCTAAGTAATATCATCAGTGCTAAGGGTGAGTGGGTTTTTTTGCTCTCTGTTTATGACTTGTCAGTGTTGGCCCTCAGCCGTCCTTAGGGTCCAACTTTCACAGCCATCCGTTGCAACTGGGAAAACCAGAGCCTGGACTAGACGCCCTTTTAAAAGCCTAATCAAGATAACCATCAAGAACCCTCCCACCAACACTGACAGGGCAGGCCATTTGCATATAAGCAGAGAGGAAGCCCCACCTCCTTCTAGCACTGATGACGTTACCTAGCTGGGTCATGAAACGTCTGCAAGAAAACCACCAAGTTCAGAGAGCACCAGGGACCCCACTGTTCAACCCTGAATATTTTCTCTTTTATTGGTAAGACATGTCCTTGCCTGTTCTAAGTTTTCCAAGGGAAAAAAGAGAAGGACTTTTAATAATTACTTCTATAAGTATAGAACATCAAATATTAACCCACATACAGGGGGTAAATGCTCTGAAGTCTACTACCGGTTTGTTTGCGTGCGTAAGTGGTGGGTTGCTCTTACCTTTGCTACCGGTATGCTGCTCTTGATCCATTCGTGCATGTGCCTGACATGCGCTGCCCACACATAAGCACCCCACCGCCCCTGTGACACCCAGCTGCTCGTCGGAGGTCGTGCAGGTGCCACACCCTCTGTGCGTATGCGCAATTGGCCCGGTTGCCTTAAAAAGAGGTAAGGAACGCGGGCGGGCCAAACAAGCCACCATACCAGTACGGTGGCCGCGCCTCCTGACCACTACCGGTACGGCCATATCCCACCACTGGGTTGCAAGTGCACCACAGGCGCTACTGCGCAATGCTGGAAAAGGAGGATTAAGAAGCCTTTCCTGAGTCTGCAAAGGTAAGTAGAACAGCGGGGAGAACGGGACACCTGTGCTGCGCGATTTAATTAGCTAGAAAACAGGATTTCTAGCGATTATAAATCATGCGCTTCGCCTCCACCAGTAGCATTTTTTTTTACTACCGGTAGTATTTCACCCCTGCCCACATATATGATAGCAGTGATGGCTAACATTTTTGTCCTCGTGTGCCCACGCCCCACACTGCAGTGCGCCTTGCCCCCCTGCCCATACCGCATGACCCCCTCCTGTGCTCCCCTCACACATGCGTGTGACCCCCTCCTCGCATGACTGAGACTCCCCCCTGCAACTCCCCCATTTTGGGCCTAGCAGGCTTCCCTGAAGCCTCCTGGGATCAAAAACAACCTGGGGGAACACCCCCCCCCACAGCCTGTTTTGGGCCTAGCAGGCCTCCCTGAAGCCTCTTGGGACCAAAAACGGGCCACGGGGGAGTGACGCACCCCCCTGTGCTCCCCCCCCAATGTATGCGCCCCCCCAGCGCCTGCACATACAACCTTACTCCCTCCCACGTATGCGCATGTGTCTCCCGTATGCACGGCAGAGACCAGAAAATCAGCTGGCTGCACCCCCCCGTGCTCCCCCCACTGCCCCTATGTATGCACCCGAACCCCTGCCCCAGCACGCTCAGCCGCACTCCCTCCCACTGATGCACATGTGTCTCCCGTATGCACGGCAGAGACCAGAAAATCAGCTGGCTGCCGGGAGGTGCGCATGCATGCCCGGTGGAACTGAGCTGGGCGACGGCCTGCATGCCCACAGAGAGGGCTCCCCATGCCATTTGTGCCACATGTGCCATCACAGTATTATAGCATAAATCACATAACACCATGCATTGGAACCTAAAACCTGTGGATCGGTGATGGGTTCCTCCCGGTCTGGTAGTAGCTGGGAGCAGCTGACAGGGTACTGGTATGGTGGCTCGTTTGGCCCACCCACATTTCTATACCTGTTTTTAAAGCAACTGGCCAATTGCGCACGCGCGCACAGCCTGCGCGAGCCCCGACGAGCAGCTGGGTGCCGCAGGGGCGGTGGATTGCGAATGCGTGCGCAGCCTGTGTGCACAAACAGGACGTGCGGCCCCGTGAGCCGTGTAACGTTAGCGACGGTAGCGACGGTAAGAGCAAGCCACCACAGCTGTGGATGAACAGTATTTTGGGGTGGATATACACAGTCCCATTTTCCTTGGTACTGTACATATCTACTAATTTTAGAACTATTCAGGGATCCGTAGATGGTTTGGGGGACGCTGCGGGTACGTGGAATTTTGGATAACAAAGAGGTGAAACAACTCAAATTTAGCCACAAAGAAATTCATATCATAAATATACATACCTCCATTACGAGAAAGACGGAGTTGGGCATTTCCTGAAAGAAAGGGAAAAAAGAAACATCTCATTAAACAAGAATAATGGACCCTTTCTTACAATAAATCATTCCCTTTCACCCACCCGCCATCGATCTATACAGGAGATGTTTACGGCATTGACCACAAAAAGACAGAAATGTGTTGTTCGGAGGAACCGACTTGGATTTTCGGCGTTGGCACGACGCTCAGCTTTCAAATAAAAAGCTTTTAAAAAGACAAGGGTAGACAGACACGGATGCGGATTTTGGATTACAAACCACCAAAGCAACAATTATAATTTGATATGGAGGCGTGGCGGCGCAGTGGTTAGAATGCTGTATTTGCAGGCTGACTCTGCCCACGGTCTGGGGTTCGATCCTGATCTACTCAAGGTTGACTCAGCCTTCCATCCTTCCGAGGTGGGTAAAATGAGGACCCAGATTGTTGGGGGCAAGAGGCTGACGCTGTAAACTGTTTAGAGAGGGATGTAAAGCACTTTGAAGCGGTATATAAGTCTAAGGGCTATTGCTATTTCTCCCTCCCTCTCTCTCTTCCTTTTCTCCTTCCTTCCTTTCCATCTTTCCCTCCCTCCTTCCTTCTGTTTCTTTCTCTCTTTTCTCCTTCCTTTCCCTCTGTTTTCTCCTTCCTTCCTTCCCTCCCACGGTGGCACATGGGTTAGAAGGCAGTACTGCAGGTTAAATTCTGTCCACAGCCAGGTAGTTCGATCTTGACCGGCTCAAGGTCGACTCATCCTCCCATCCTTCTGAGGTGGGTAAAATGAGGACCCAGATTGTTGGGGGAAATAAGTTGACTCTGTAAACCACTTAGAGAGGGCTGTAAAAGCCCTGTGAAACGGTATAGAAATCTAAGTGCTATTGCTATATAATTTTATACCTGGCATGATGGTTGCAGCTTTTTGGATCTAGGGTACTTTGGAGTAACTGAAGGGGATTTCACGTCAATTTTTTGCAAGACCGTAACCCAAATGCATTCCCCCCCTCCCCTTAAGTCCATCACCCACAAGTCCATCACATGGTCCAACCTCCCACTGCCATGCTGGCAGTTCTACACATCCAGTTCCGGTCAGGTGCAGAAACAAAGGATGACCTTGGCTTTCTGGAAAGAATTTTGTTATGGCTACATAGCATCTAACTCCGTACAATTCCTCCCTCCCATTTTCCCACCACAGAAAAAGCATAGTAGAAGAATAGAAGGCCAAAGATCCAAAGGAAAAGATGGCTGCAGGCCTGACATAAGGGATCAAAACCCACCGGGGCCTTGAGAGGTCATGTAGCTGTTATGTACTACCACCTGCCTCCCAGTTACTTATTGATGAAGAGTAAACAGCCCTGGGAAGGCTACTGGGACGGCCTTCAGCAATCCCACTGGCAACTGGGGCTTCCCCAGTAATGGCACAACTCTTAATTTAGCTGGAAACCCTCCCAGTGTGTGTGTCTGTGTGCTGTTTGCAGGGAAACACACATCCTTTGTCACCGAGTCATGGCCCTCGCTTTGCAAACACAGCCGTTGGACTTAAAAGTGTCCTCACACGTCCTAGTCTGAATTTCATCATCATTTTAAGCCCAAAGTGGCACGCGAAGCCATGTCGCTCCACATTCACAGACTTCCCCGTTTGTCTTCCGGATTTCTGGCGCACATGCGACGATCAGCTGTCCTTCGTGCGTGTGGGACTGCCGAAAACCAATGTGCGCATGCACGCCGGCTAGCTGATTGTCGGGAGGGGGGGGGCATGTGTGCTAGGACCCGGAAGTTCATCTTTTCAGGAGCAGGATACCTTTGTGCGCGTGGCAGTGCCAAGAATCAGCATGTGCACGCACATCGGCCAGATGATCGTCAGGCGTGCATGCACACTAGAATCTGGAAGTTCGGCTTTTCTAGAGCACCATCCCAATGAGAGTGCATGCGCAATGTTAGCTGGGCTTTGGTGCCCAAAAGGTTTGCCACCACTGTTTTAAGCCATTGTCTATCCACCGCAGGATGAAGGCCATTTCTGCCCATTTCCAAGCCGTACAGGTTGTCCTCCTCTTACAACAGTTGTGATTAGGAAAATATTCGAATGTGCAGAAATGAATAGGTGAACACTTGCAATTAAAGAGAAGGAGGAAACCGAATATTGTAGCCGAGGGGAACTATTCTACCGATGGTTAGAGAACAAATACGAAAGTTAGAAATGAAAGGAGATTAGTGAAATCTAGAAAATATATTAATAGAATTAAATAATTTAAGAAGGGGATTGTTATAGTATCAGATATGTTATGTATATCAGTATTAAGTTACGAGCAGATAAATATGAGTATGGTTGTAAATCCTAATTGTTATTGCACAAGGTATTTGTACCCAGAGAACATATTGTTTAATGGAAGATGGATTGTTTGTATTAAGATAAAATAAAATTTTATATACATACATACATATATACATACACTATATCGCCAAACGTCTTCGCTCACAACTGAGTCGCATTATGTGGAGGGGTGAGTGAAGACTTTTGGCAATAGTGTGTGTGTGTGTGTGTGTGTTCATTTAGTGGCCATTCCAAGTCACAATGGCACTGAAAAAAGTGACTTGCGACCATCTTTTCACAGTTACGACGTCTGTAGTATCCCTGTAATCATGTGATCAAAATCTTATATAAGGTCTTATACTCCGAAAAATAGGGTATTTACTGTTTGCCAAATGCTTCACTTAGGTACCCTACAGATTTCTGGACCGCTGTCCTTACTGTTGGCCAGGCTGCTCCAGAGTGACGGTTTTAAGACAGGTAGTTCTCGACTTACAACCATTCATTAAGTGACTGTTTGAAATTAGAACGGCACTTTAAAACAATGACTTACGAGCATGTTTTTTCACACTTATGACTGTTGCAGCATCCCCGTGGTCGCGTGATCAAAATTCAGAGGCTTGGCAACTGATTCGCATTTATGATGCCTGCAGTGTCCCCGCGGTCATGCGATCCCCTTTTGCGACCGTCTGACAGGCAAAGTCAATGGGGGAAGCCACATGCTTAATAACTAAGCAGCGATTCACTTAACAACCGTGGCAAGAAAGGCCGTAAAAATGTGGCAAAACCTACCTAACAGCTGTCCACCTATTCTCCAAAACACCTGAGGTTAGAACAAGAAGCAATGAGTGGAAACTAATCAAGGAGAGAAGCAACTTAGGAGAGATTTCCTGACAGTGAGAATAATTAATCAGTGGAACAGAAGTTGCCTCCAGAAGTTGTGAATGCCCCAACACTGGAAGTCTTTAAGAAGATGTTGGGTAGCCATTTGTCTGAAACGGTATAGGGTTTCCTGCCTAGGCAGGGGGTTGGATTAGAAGACCTCCAAGGTCCCTTCCAACTCTGCTATTCTATTCTATTCTTCTGGCTAATTGTAAATAGGTAGGTAAATATATATATATATAGACCTGTCTGGAGCTGCCCCATAGATTTCTCTAAAAATAAACCTTGCTGTCCCAAAGAGAAGAGAGAAACAAAGAGCTCAATAACCAGGCATCATCTGAATGGCAAGTTCTAAAAGAAGGGAAACAGCTTACGTAAGGGCTCTGAATAATACCCGGCCACTGCACAGCCCTGTAAAGAGAATACAAACCCCCGAGTTTCATTTCTAATGAGGCCTCTGGCTTTACTCTCCTTTATTAAAAAAAAAGAAAAGAAAAATAGAGGAGACTCAGCAGAGAAAAGAAGGCAGGGAAGGGAGGCCGCTGCAGGTGTGCAGCTGAGGCCAGCAAAATGCATGTAAAGGCAGATGACAAAAGAACAATACAGCCAATGCACTGGGGGGTGGGGGGGTGGGTGTTGTTGTTGAACAGGATCAGTGGTTAAATGCAGTGTGTGTGGAAGGAATGTGGTGGGGCTCCCTGGGGTGAGGCTCAAAAGGGTCACCTAAATGGGAGGCCCAGCCATCTCAGCTGCTCATGACAGGAAGGGCCAAATGAGAGCATTTAGCCCACTCTAGTCCCTTTCCGGAACAGCCCGGACTACAAGTTTGGAGTGTCCCCTTATGACCGAGAATGTCATTTATGTATTTATCTATATTATATTGATTATTTCTTCAAATTAAGCCATATCCAGCATACCTTTCTCCTATTTTCCTCAAAACAATAATTCTGTGAGATGGATTGGGCTTAAGTGTGCAATTGGTCCATAGTCACTTGGTCAGCTTTCATAACTAAGGCAGGACTAGAACTCACAGTCTCCTAGTTGGATGGCCAAAAGTCATCCAGTCCACTTTCATAACTAAGGCAGGACTAGAACTCACAGGCTCCTAGTTGGATGGCCCAAAGTCACCCAGCAAACTTTCATGGCTAAAGCAGGACTAGAACTCACAGGCTCCTAGTCGATGGTCCAAAGTCACCCAGCAAACTTTCATGGCTAAAGCAGGACTAGAACTCACAGTCTCCTAGTCGATGGTCCAAAGTCACCCAGCAAACTTTCATGGCTAAAGCAGGACTAGAACTCACAGTCTCCTAGTTGGATGGCCAAAGGTCATCCAGTCCACTTTCATGGCTAAAGCAGGACTAGAACTCACAGTCTCCTAGCTGGATGGCCAAAAGTCATCCAGCAAACTTTCATGGCTAAAGCAGGACTAGAACTCAGTCTCCTAGTTGGATGGCCAAAAGTCATCCAGTCCACTTTCATGGCTAAAGCAGGACTAGAACTCACAGGCTCCTAGTCGATGGTCCAAAGTCACCCAGCAAACTTTCATGGCTAAAGCAGGACTAGAACTCAGTCTCCTAGTTGGATGGCCAAAAGTCATCCAGTCCACTTTCATGGCTAATGCAGGACTAGAACTCACAGTCTCCTAGTTGGATGGCCAAAAGTCATCCAGTCCACTTTCATGGCTAAAGCAGGACTAGAACTCACAGTCTCCTAGTCGATGGTCCAAAGTCACCCAGCAAACTTTCATGGCTAAAGCAGGACTAGAACTCACAGTCTCTAGTGGATGGCCAAAAGTCACCCAGCGAGCTATCATGCCTAACACGTGACTAGAACTCACTGTCTCCTAGTTAAGGCAGAACCAGAACTCACAATCTCCTGGTGGTTGGCTCAAAAGCACCCAGCCAGCTTTTATCCCTAAGAATCACCATCTCCTGGCACCTGGCTCAAAAGCACCCAGCCAGCTTTCACCCCGAAAGCAGGATTAGAACTCACAGTCTCCTGGTCTCTACCCTAGTGCCTTAAACACTGGACCAAACTGGCGTGCTTTCTCTGCCTCCTGAACTGCCTGAAAAGTCAGTATCAATCAGAATAGAGCTGGAAGGGATCTTAAGAGGTCTTGTAGTCCAACCCACTGCTCCAGCGGGAGAGCCTATACAAATAAGTCAGAAGAGGCAAATAATAAATGATAGACAAAGAGCCCGAACAGTTGGGATCAAAGTGAGAAAAAGAAGAAGGGGCAGGAGGAGGAGGAGGAGGAGGAGGAGGAGGTGGTCTCAATTCCAAGCCTTATAGGCAGACCCAGAGTTCAAAGCTCTGAGGCCACCCAGAGAACATCAAAAAAGGCCTGGAGTTGTACAGCAACACCAGCCCTCCCACACAGGTGTCCTCAAGATGCCATCCATGCTCTATTCGTTGTTACTATGGGGGCAGCAGTAAAAACTTTGAAAGGGAGCCAATGGCATTAGAAAATCCCACACACTATAGGGAGGAGGAGGCCTGTGACCTGACCAGCAACTAACTCAGTGGAGACTCGTATTGTCTTTATTTCATCATGTTATATGTAGTGAACACTGGAGGGGGTGGTTTTTTGAGAGCTGTACGCAACAAAATTTCATTTTAATGTATGCCAATTAGTGTTTAGTTTAGTTTAGTTTAGTTTATTAGACTTCTAGACCGCCCCCTCTCCCCGAAGGGACTCGGGGCGGTGTACAGGTACCAAATTAAAACCATACAATCGATAATAAATATAATTAAAATCGGATTAAACAGACCCCTGTACAAGTTTATAAAAATTAAAAACCAAACCGTAAAATTTAAAAATACAAACTGAGGTGGGAGAGCTGGAATTAGGCCAGGCCGGCTAGCTGAAACAGGTGGGTTTTGAGCTTCTGGCGGAAGGAGCGGAGGTCCGTGGTCGTTCTAATGTCAGGGGGAAGGTCATTCCAGAGGGTCAGGCCCATCACAGAGAAGGCCCTTCCCCTGGGCGTCGCCCGCTGGCACAGCCTAGTGGACGGCACCCGGAGGAGTCCCTCTCTGTGTGAGCGAATCGGCCGAAGGGATGTGTGGGGCAGGATACGATCCCGCAAATAGCTAGGCCCTGCGACATGGAGCGCTTTGAAGATGATAATCAACACCTTGAAACGCACCCGAAAAGCCACAGGCAGCCAGTGTAGCCCGCGCAGGAGAGGTGTTATGTGGGAGTATCTAACGACTCCCGAAACTGCCCGCGCAGCCGCATTCTGAACCAACTGCAGCCTTCGGGTGCATCTCAAGGGGAGCCCCATGTAGAGAGCGTTGCAGTAGTCTAGCCGGGACATCACAAGCGCATGGGTGACTGTGTGAAGGGCGTTCCAGTCCAATAGGGGACGCAATTGGTGCACCAGGCGAACCTTTGAAAGTGTGCTTTCAAAGTGACAATAAAGCTACTCTATTCTACTCTATTCTTCTATATATATATGCATAATTATATACATATAATTATTGACTTTTGTAAGGGGAGAGAGAATATATCAGAAGCGTTCTGGGGTGCAGGGCATAGAAAAGGTTGGGAACCCCTCTTTTAATCCAACCCCCTGCTCAAGCAGGAGGCCCTATATACCAGGGCCGTCAAAATTCCCTGTCCGCGGGCTGGATGCGTCACACGCACCTGGTTTAGCGAAGGGGGAAAAAGTGGCGATACATCAAGTTGCACCGTCATGATGACATGAGTTTGGCACCCTTCCCCTATACCATTTCCGACAAGTGGCCATCCAGTCTCTTCTTAAAAGCCTCCAGTGATGTCGCATCACAACGTCTGGAGATCAACGGTTCCCCAGCCAGCATAGCTGGCTGGGGAATTCTAGGAGTTGATGTCCACAAGTCTTAAAGTTCCCAAGTTTGGACACCCCTGGTCTAGACTGACCAAACCCAAATCCTGCAGCCGTTCTTCATGTGTTTTGTTCTCCAGGCCTTTGATCCTCTTCGCTGCTCTTCTCGGTGCTTTTTCCAAAGTCTCAGCAACTTTTTTGTAGGGTGAATGCAGGATTCCAGGTGTGGCCTTACTAAGGACTAGGTTTTTATTTCAGCTGCTTGTCAAAATTATTGCAGCTCAGAATCAATCGGTGGCTGAACTTTGCCTGCACCGCTCCCCTTCTGAAGGCCAATTTCATGTTAGGATTTTAAACAGTTTTCAAAAAGAGGAACTGTTTATTACTGAACCAATCTGCTCTGAGTGAGTTTGTTTTAGAGGGATTTCCCCCCCCCCCCAGCAGCAGAAGAGAGTAAAACCGCAGTGAATATTTATATAACACGGTTCTTAAAAATATTTTTGAATCCCAAATCCTGAGAATCGGGACGTTAAAACATGTTCTAAAGCAGTGGCATCTCTCACACTTTCCTTTGCCAAAAACTACTGGGTGTATTTTTTGGCCCAAGCTAAATGCCACAGATGGATTCGTAACAACCCAAAATTGCCTCACTTGTGGATGCTTCAATGAATATGCAAAGATGATTGACATGTGGAGACCGTTCGTAACTGCCTGTTACTAGAGCATATCTTATTTATTTTTTATCCCAGCTTCATTACTTTATAAGTAACCCCCCCAAAGGCTATTCATGCCTTTAAAAAAAATGGTCTGGTTTTTGCAAAAAACGAGCCGTTTTGGGGAGGTTTGCAGAGTGCAACCCCCCCCCCCTTTCAGAAAGCTCTTTAACTGATTGATGAGAATTAGATTGACCAAGTGCTGTGCCAGCAGAAACAAAGTCTTAGGTGCTGCAGATTGTTAGCAATTTCCTTCTCCAGCACATGGATTTACCACTTACCATCTATAACACCTTGACCCCATCGTGTTTTTAAGATTCTGAAGATTATTTATTCGAGGCTTGACCTGCTCCGCCTGCAGGACACCCCCCTCTCGCAGGCATGGCCCTTGACGCTTGCAAGGGCCCGCCTTGATGACGGGTTTATAGACCCCGAGAGGTGGAAGAAACGGAGGCTTAGGGACACCGCCCCGAGTCCCTTTGGGGAGAGGGGGCGGTATAAAAATCGAAAATAAAGGTAAAGGTAAAGATGGATAAATACACCTGGAAACATCTACCTACCTACCTACTCTCTCTCTCTCCCTCCCTCCCTACTGTATGTCTCTCTCTCTCTTTCTCTCTCTCTATCCCTCTATCTACCTACCTACTCTCTTTCCCTCGCTCTCTCCCCCTCTACCTGCGTACCTACCTACTCTCTCTCTCCCTACCTATCTACTGTATTTCTCTCTCTCTATCCCTCTACCTACCAACCTACCCTCTCTCTTTTCCTACCTATCTACTGCATTTCTCTCTCCCTATCCCTTTATCTACCTGCCTAACTCTCTGTCTCTCCCTACCTACTGTATTTCTCTTTTTATTTCTCTCTCTCTCTCTCTATCCCGCTATCTACCTACCTACTTTTTTAAAAAAAATTGCCTCTTCAAAACCTTGGTGCGTCTTATACTGAGGTGTGTCTTATACTCCGAAAAATACGGTAATGCGGAACTATATCTCACCATCTCCTGGTGATTGGCCCAAAATCAACCAGCTAGTTTTGATACCTAAGGTGGGACTATAACTCCCATCTCCTGGTGATTGGTCCAAGGGCACCCAGTCAACTTTTATACTTAATGCAGAACTAGAACTCACCGTCTCCTGGTGATTGGCTCAAAGACACCCAGTCAATTTTTACACCTGAGGTGGCACTATGATTCTCCATCTCCTGGTGATTGGCCCAAAGTGAACCAGCCAGCTTTTACTTAAGGTGGGACTAGAACTCGCCATCTCCTGGTGATTGGCCCCAAATAAACAACCAGCTTTTACACTTAGGTCAGGACTAGAACTCCCCATCTGTGGTTTGTAACCTGGTGCCTTAACCACTAGACCAAACTTTCCATACTAATCTTGCATTGGTATGATACTAACTGATTCACCCAATTCAAAAATATACAATGCAATACAATAGCAGGATTGGAAGGGACCTTGGAGGTATTCTAGTCCAACCCCCTGCTAAAGCAGGAAACTCTACACTGTTTCAGACAAATGGCTATCCAGCATCTTCTTAAAGACTTCCAGTGTTGGGGCATTCACAACTTCTGGAGGCAACTTCTGTTCCACTGATTAATTGTTCTCACTGTCAGGAATTTTCTCCTCAGTTCTAAGTTGCTTCTCTCCTTAATTAGTTTCCACCCATTGCTTCTTATTCTACCCTCAGGTGCCTTGGAGAATAGATGACAACGTTTCTTATTTTGCTGCCTGGTATTATTGTGGGCAGGGACGCGGTGGCTCAGTGGCTAAGATGCTGAGCTTGTCGATCAGAAGGTCGGCATTTCAGCAGTTCGAATCCCTAGCACCACGTAAGGGAGTGAGCTCCCGTTACTTGTCCCAGCTTCTGCCAACCTAGCAGTTCGAAAGCACGTAAAACATGCAAGTAGAAAAATAGGAACCACCTTTGGTGGGAAGGGAAGAGCGTTCTGTGGGCCTTCAGCATTTAGTAATGCCAGCCACATGACCACGGAGACGTCTTCGGACAGCGCTGGCCCTTCGGCTTTGAAACGGAGGTGAGCATCGCCCCCTAGAGTCGGGAACGACTAGCACATAAGTGCAGGGAAACCTTTACCTTTTTTTATTATTGTGGGCACCTCTAAAGATGAGGGACTGAAACGAAGCCATAGCTGGTAGCTAGGACCACAGCATGGAATCATCCCACCATCCTGCTTTGCCTGTTTCAGCTATCAAGAAGTGCTGTGTGCTATTTATTTATTTTGCTCACTTTCCTTCCTTTATTAAAGCATAAATGCAGCCCATAATTCCTGCTTTCCCAGGATGAGAGCCAAAAAAAAAAAAAGGGGGGGGGGGAGAATTGCCAACTGTTCAAAATTGCAACCTTGCAAATTGTCCTCGACTCTTTTTTTTCAAATTGAGTTCACTGTCACGACAATTTATTTTGTCCATCAACCCACCGTTGGTCAAGCTGGCCAGTGGGGCTTGGGCTCATTATTCTAGCAAGACCAATGGAACGCTTTGGGGGCAGTTGGCTATTACCGTATTTTTCAGATTATAAGAAGCACCTGACTATAAGATGTACCTAAATTTAGAAGAAGGGGAAAAAAAGGTTTTTGGCCTCCGCACCCCTTTTGGGGGGGTCTTTCATCAGGTCTTTTCCAGCCTTTTTTCTACCTATTTTTAAGGCTTTTTTTGGCCATTTTTCAAGGCTTTCTTCAGCCCGTTTTTGAGGATTTTGTCGGCCTGTTTTTTGGGGGGAAAACAAGCCGAAAAACCCCTCAAAAATAGGCTGGAAAAAGCCCCGAAAATAAGCCAAAAAAAGCCTGAAAAACGGGCTAAAAAAATTCTCAAAAACAGGTTGAAAGCCTCAAAAATGGGGTGAAAAACCCTCAAAAACAGCCCGAAAATAGGCCATAAAAAGGACCCAAAACGGATCGTGCGGAGGCAAAAAAATGGCCACTAGGTGGGCAGAACTACAGCAATATTTGGTCTATAAGATGTACAGACATTTTCATCCCATTTTGGGAGACAAAAAAGTGCATCTTATACTCTGAAAAATACGGTATGTGCCAATATTTACAGAGATACAGATTTTTGACTGGCTTACAGTCCATCTTATGATGAGCAGCTGACTTTTAACATTAGATGCCCAGGGTTTAAGACAGGAGCATCTCAAACTACAGGTAGTCCTCGACTTACGATAACAATAACCCCAAAACTTCTGCTGTTAAGTGAAACATTCATTAAGTGATTTGTTTTGCCCTATTTTACGACTTTTCTTGCCACGCTTGTTAAGTGATGTTAGTAACTCGGTTAATCCGGCTTCCCCACTGACTTTTGTCAGAAGGTCGCAAAAGGGGGATCACATGATCTTGGGACATAGCAATGGTCGTAAGTGTGAACCAGTTGCCTAGCATCTGAACTTTGCTCACTTGACCAGGGGGAGGCTGCAATGATCGTAAGTGTGAGAAATGGTCATGTCAATTTTTTCAATGCCGTTGTAACTTTGAACAGTCACTAAATGAACCGTTGTAAGTCAAGGACTATCTGTATTTCAGTGCTATAACTTTTAACAGTCTTCTTCTCAAGTAACTCTTTACAGCAGGGGTGTCCAAACTTGGCAACTTTAAGACTTGTGGACTTCAACTCCCAGAATTCCCCAGCCAGCAGAGCAAGTTGCCAAGTTTGGACACCCCTGCTTTACAGGATCCAGAAGAATATCTTTCTAGAATCTCGTGCCCTCCAGGTCTGTTGGGGTGACTACTGGAAGTCCTCGACCATTTTTCACACTTAACGACCATTGCAGCATTTCCATGGTCAGGGGATCAAGATTAAAAGAGCCTTTTCTGCCGTGGCCTCTGCCCTTTGGAACATCGTGCCTCTTGATGAAAGCCAGCTGAGTGACTCTGGGCCAATCACCAGGAGATGGTGAGTTCTAGCCCCGCCTTAAGCATGAAAGCCAGCTGGGTGACTTTGGGCCAATCACCAGGAGATGGTGAGTTCTAGTCCCGCCTTAAGCATGAAAGCCAGCTGGGTGACTTTGGGCCAATCACCAGGAGATGGTGAGTTCTAGCCCCGCCTTAACCATGAAAGGCAGCTGGGTGACTGGGCCAATCACCAGGAGATGGTGAGTTCTAGTCCCGCCTTAAGCATGAAAGCCAGCTGGGTGACTTTGAGCCAATCACCAGGAGATGGTGAGTTCTAGTCCCACCTTAAGCATGAAAGCCAGCTGGGTGAATACTGCATTCAGTTCTGGTCGCCACGATGTAAAAAAGATGTGGAGACTCTAGAAAGAGTGCAGAGAAGAGCAACAAAGAGGATTAGGGGACTGGAGACTAAAACATATGAAGAACGGTTGCAGGAACTGGGGATGTCTAGTTTAATGAAAAGAAGGACTAAGAGAGACATGATAGCAGTCTTCCAATATCTCAGGGGTTGCCCCAAAGAAGAGGGAGTCAAACTATTCTCCAAGGCACCTGAGGGTAGAACAAGAAGCAATGGGTGGAAACTAATCAAGGAGAGAAGCAACTTAGAACTGAGGAGAAATTCCCTGACAGTTAGAACAATTAATCAGTGGAACAGAAGTTGCCTCCAGAAGTTGTGAATGCCCCAACACTGGAAGTCTTTAAGAAGATGTTGGATAGCTATTTGTCTGAAACAGGGGTTTCTTGCCTAGACAGGGGGTTGGACTAGAAGACCTCCAAGGTCCCTTCCCACTCTGCTATTGTATAGTATTGATAAGCAAGGGCTGGATGTCTGATCTATTCCCTCTTATCCATTGTGGGAATCAAAGAGTCATCTTGCTGCCCTCAACATATAGAACATCAAAGTCCCAATTTCTTTTCCCCAAGAAGGGAGTTTACTGGTATTTAATTAATCTGAAGAAAATGACAGAAGTGACACAGAGACGTGGGCCCTCAAAGGCAGCTTCTTACAGGAAAGAGGGGGAAAGAATTATGTCCCCTATTTAGATTCAGAAGGAAATATGATTTCTTTTCCTGGGGAGCTGCAGGTGTCAACTTTATAATTAAAGGGGGAAAAGAAACAAGGAAGAAGGAAGGTGCTTTGTAGTCCAGTTTGCCAGGATTAAAAGTAGAAAATTGATATGGTCCACTGGAATACAAACACTGCTGGACTGGTTTTTCAAATTAATTGGTGCTTCTGTGTTCTAGTACCCACAGCATATATTTGACTGAGGGCAAAGAAGCAGTGATTAATTTCCTATGCTCTATTTCTCAAACTATAGCAAGGATACTGTGAAATACCCTCAAAAAAGAGAGATCAAATAGGAGCAAACAAAACTCCATGAGAAATGAATGGATTTAAATGGGGAAACAACTTGATGGGGGAGGAACTTTTTAAAAGTTTTATAATAATGAATAACAGAGTTGGAAGGGACCTTGGAGGTCTTCTAGTCCAACCACTTTCTCAAGCAAGTGTCCCTATACCACTTCAGACAAATGGTTGTCCTTCTTTAAAATCTCCAGTGTCAGAACATCCACAACTTCTGGAGGCAAGTACGGTAGTTCCACTGATTAATTGTCAGGAAGTTTCTCCTTAGTTCTAGGTTGCTTCTTTCCTTGATTAGCTTCCCTCCATTGCCTCTTGTTCTACCCTCAGGTCCTTTGGAAAATAGGTGGACCCCCATCCCTCTCTTCCAGGATAGATTTTCTATGAGTGTCTGTTTTATTACCCAGTTGCCTTTTTGTGGCATTTTTGAACACAACACACACACACACACACACACAGTATGGGGTGGTGGTAAGATCACAGTTGGAGTACTGCATCAAGATTTTGGTCGGCACTAGAGTATGTCACTCTAGTCTGATGAAAAGAAGAACTAGGGGAGACAGGATAGCATTGTTCCAATATCTCAGGGGTTGCCACAAAGAAGAGGGAGTCCAACTATTCTCCAAAGCACCTGAGGGTACAACAAGAAGCAATGGGTGGAAACTAATCAAGGAGAGAAGCAACTTAGAACTGAGGAGAAACTTCCCGACAGTGAGAACAATTAATCAGTGGAACAGAAGTTGCCTCCAGAAGTTGTGAATGCCCCAACACTGGAAGTCTTTAAGAAGATGTTGGATAGCCATCTGTCTGGAACGGTGTAGGGTCTCCTGCTTGAGCACAGGGTTGGACTGGAAGACCTCGAGGTCCCTTCCAACATTATTATTATTATTATTATTATTATTATTATTATTATTATTATTATTATTATTATTATTATTATTATTATTATTATTATTATTATACGACTGTATCACAGCGGCCAGTTGATTTGCCGGATTTGGCATTGATTACTAGTTGGGCCCCACCCAGGGGCCTAGGACGTCGTAACGTATTTTCGTAATATGTGTGCAGATCCAAGCAGTGCAGCTTTTTGCATTTGACTGATGGTGATTTTGTCAAGTTTTAACTGTTTTAAATGTAATTCCAGTGCTTTTGGAATAGCACCCAGTGTGCCGATTACCACTGGAATTACCACTGCTGGTTTGTGCCATAATCGTTGGATTTCAATTTTTAAGTCCTGGTATTTCGCGACTTTTTCATGTTCCTTCTCCTCAACCCTGCTATCACCTGGTATTGCGATGTCTATGATTGTAACCTTCTTTTTCTCAACCAGTGTGATGTCTGGTGTGTTATGCGCTAGTATTTTGTCTGTTTGTATACGAAAATCCCACAGGATCTTGACCATCTGATTTTCGGTGACTTTTTCAGGCTTATGTTCCCACCAGTTTGTTGTTGTTTTAATATTATAATTTTTGCACAAATTCCAGTGGATCATTTGTGCTACTGAATTGTGCTGCAATTTATAATCAGTCTGCGTGATTTTTTTACAGCAGCTGAGTATGTGGTCAACAGTTTCATCAACTTCTTTGCAGAGTCTGCATTTGGCATCATCAAAGGATTTTTCGATTTTGGCCTTAATGGCATTTGTTCGGATAGCTTGTTCTTGCGCAGCCAGGATTAGTGACTCTGTTTCTTTCTTTAATGTACCTGTTGTTAACCATAACCAAGTTTTTTCACTGTCCACTTTATCTTTTATTTTTTCCAGAAATTGACCATGCAATGCTTTGTTCTGCAAACTCTCCATTCTTGATTTTATCACATCTTTTCTGTATTCTTGTTTCGTCTGTTGGGCCTTCAGTAGATTTTTGTTCTTTACTTCGATTAATAGATGTTCTTGACTTTCTTTTAAATAATCAGCTAGTGCATGTTTTTCTTCTTCAACTATTTGCTTCACTTGTAATAATCCTCTGCCACCTGATTTTCGGGGCAGGTATAGTCTATCAGTGTCACCACGTGGATGTAAACTGTAGTGCATTGTCATTAGTTTCCTGGTTTTTCGGTCCGAAATGTCCAAATCAGCTTGTGTCCAGTTAACTATACCAGCTGTGTATCTTATAACTGGTATTGCCCAGGTATTATATGGCCTTGATTGTATTTCCACCATTTAATTTAGATTTCAAAATTTTCCTAACTCTGTTGGTGTACTCTCTCGTGACAATAGTTTTTACTTGTCCATGTTTGATGTTATCCAACTGCAAAATGCCTAAGTATTTGTAGGCTTCATTTTCGTTGCATTTAATTAGTTGGCCATTGGGCATTTCAATTCCCTCACATGTAGTGATTTTGCCCCTTTTTATGGATACAGTGTCACATTTTTCCATGCCAAACTGCATTGAAATATCGGTGCTGAATACTCGGACTGTGTTTGTCAGTGATTGGATTTCTATTTCTGACTTTCCATAGAGTTTCAAATCATCCATATATAATAAATGTGAATTTTTTTCAGCTTCTTTGGCTGTTTGGTAGCCTAATTTCATTTTTTTAAAGATTACTGATAGTGGGATCATCGCGATGATGAAGAGAAGAGGTGAAAGTGAATCACCCTGGAAAATTCCTCGCTTGATATTAACCATTCCGTAGTTCTCATCGCCTTTTCAGTGAAGGATGTAATATTTTTACTAATGCCAGTTGTTTCTAAGCATTTTATGATCCAACTATGTGGCAATGAGTCGAATGCCTTTTTATAATCAACCCAGACCATATTCAAGTTCGTTTTTCTTTTCTTACAATTTTCTAATATCATTTTATCAATTAGGAGCTGATCTTTTGTGCCCCTACTCCTTCTTTTGTTGCCTTTTTGCTCTACTGGCAAGATGTTGTTTGTTTCCAAATAATCCATAATGTTATCTGCAATAATGCCTGTGAGTAATTTAAAGGTTGTTGGCAAGCATGTTATTGGTCTGTAGTTTTCAGGTATTGTTCCTTTAGTTGCATCTTTCTGAATCAAGTATGTTTTTCCAGTTGTCAACCATTCATCAATTTGACCATTTTGTAAAATTTCATTCAGTTGCCTGGCCAACATTGCATGTAAACTGGTCAGATATTTGAGCCAGAAACCATGTAATTGGTCATTTCCAGGTGATGTCCAATTCTTTACTTTTTTTACTCGATTTTTGACCATCTCAGTTGTTATTTCTAATACTTGCATTTGTTTGTTACCAATGCTTTCCTCAAAGTCATGTATCCACTTTGCTTCCTTATTGTAGTCCTTTGCATTTCCCCACAATTCTTTCCAGAATTCAGCTGTGGCCTGCTTTTCTGGTTTTTGACTTTTGGTGCCACCATTCACATTAAGACTTTGATAAAAACGCCGTTGGTCTGATCGAAATTGTTGATTTTGTTTATACTGGATGATTCGTGCCTCATATCTTTCAATTTTTCTAGCTGTTGCTGTTATCTGCTGTTTTACAATCTCTACAGCTTCATTGATGTTTCTTGTATCCAATCTATATCTTCTGATTAGCTGATCTATGATTTTTCTGTTTTTAAGCCGTTGCTCATGCATGTTCTTTAAGTTGCTAGCATCTGCCCTTAATTTTTTGACTTTTTGTTCTAATCGGATTTTCCACTTTGGCTTTGATGCTTTTTCCATTGTGTGATTAGGTACTTTGATTTTAATGCCTAGTTCATTCGTGACTATTACAGCTGCACTGTACATTAACTGATTTGTTTCCAAGATGGATCCCGATTCAATTGTTGAAAGCACTGCATTAACCATTTTCATGATAGGACCCAAAATTTTCTTAGGGACAGTTTTTAATGATGGTAAACGTTGCCTTTCCTCCCTAGCCAGAAAATGCTCCATGATCTTGTCCTTCAGTTCATTTTGTTTTTGAGTTGGTTCATCAGTTGGTTCAATGGTAACTAGTTCTGGTGGTAGTGTTTTTATTTCCTCTCCGGCAGCTTCCTCTGAGAGTTCTCCCATGATTTCTTTAGTTGTGTCATGAGTATCACTTATTTCCTCTTGTGATGTTGTTGTTGTTTTTTTGCAATTTGCCTGAATTTCCTCAAGTTCAACTTCGCTAAACACTTTATTCCGTATAATAAATCGCCTTTGATCTGCTAGTTGTTGTCCACTAACATTTGAATCTGGATATTGTATTATTATTATTATTATTATTATTATTATTATTATTATTATTATTATTATTATTATTATTATACGATTGTATCACAGCGGCCAGTTGATTCGCCGGATTTGGCATTGATTACTAGTCGGGCCCCACCCAGGGGCCTAGGACGTCGTAACGTATTTTCGTAATATACGTGCAGATCCAAGCAGTGCAGCTTTTTGCATTTGACTGATGGTGATTTTGTCAAGTTTTAACTGTTTTAAATGTAATTCCAGTGCTTTTGGAATAGCACCCAGTGTGCCGATTACCACTGGAATTACCACTGCTGGTTTGTGCCATAATCGTTGGATTTCAATTTTTAAGTCCTGGTATTTCGCGATTTTTTCATATTCCTTCTCGGCGACCCTGCTATCACCTGGTATTGCGATGATGATGATGATGATGATGATGATGATGATGATGATGATGATTATGTTAATCTTTGGTGAGATTCACAGCCTTTGGGGCTGGTTGGTAGCCTAACAGCTCGAGTCCTAACCAGGGACCTAGGAACTGTTAAGGTAACGTTGGATTATTATTATTATTATTATTATTCTGTTCTTCTAATTCCATATTCTATTCTATTCCTATTCTATTTTATATATGAAGACAACCGCCATCAAATTGGAGAAAGTGGAGACAGCCAGCTTGCTGTCTGGGCAATTCTGGGAACTGAAGTCCACCAATCAGAAAGTTGCCACGGTTGAGAATCCCTGGGGTAAAGTGAAACTAAACTGGAATGAGAAACGATATTTGGAAAAACAAGACACAAAGGCTTAGTTCTTAGTTAGTACTCCTATTCCTACCCCAGGAAACGCCAAAGAGAGAAGAGAAGACCAGTGTGGATGTTCAGCAATTCTTAAAAGGAGGAGGAAAGAATTTGAGGGGTTTGACTCTTAAAAGATTCCCCTCTGCTTTGCAGACGACATTATTGTTTTTATTTATTCTATTTCCATGGCTGCCAATCTCGACAAATAAGTGCGGGCGGGGTACGTCATAAATATTAGTCTCCCGTGTTGTAAGTATCTCAACATGGAAAAAACCATTCAGCCTTATTTTTGTTGACTGCGTGATTACCAAATGATTTATACTACTGTACATTCATCCAACAACCTGCCAAGTCTCGTATTTTATTACAAATACAGGCGTTGCACGCCCGTGCGCTCAGAGCTCTGACGTTCGCACACATCCTTTCCCCTGTAAAAAGCTATTAATTATGTCAAGAGCTGGAAGGACCGACCAAACCTCCAACACTTGTTGGCATGGTCACCAAACAGGAAAAGCTTCACGGCAAATGTTTGCCAAGCTGGGAACGAGACAGGGGCAAATCACATTTCCAAAGAATAAACGGCAGTCCTTCCTTCCTTATTAGAAGTTCATGCAAAACTGGGGGAAGAAGGAAAAGCCCTGTGCTAAGCGAGGAAACGCATTTTTGAGAAGAAGTTGAGAAGAATGAATAACAGGATAAGAGAGTCGGAAGGGATCTCAGAGGTCTTCTAGTCCAACCCCCTGCCTAGGCAGGAAACCCTATACGGTTTCAGACAAATGGCTATCCAACATCTTCTTAAAGACTTCCAGTGTTGGGGCATTCACAACTTCTGGAGGCAAGTTGTTCCATGGGTTAATTGTTCTATCAGGAAATTTATCCTAGGTTGCTTCCCTCCTTGATTAGTTTCCACCCATTGCTTCTTGTTCTGCCCTCAGGTGCTTTGGAGACTAGCTTGACTCCCTCTTCTTTGTGGCAACCCCTGAGATACTGGAAGCCTGCTATTATGTCTCCCCTGGTCCTTCTTTTCATTAAATACTAGACATACCCAGTTCCTGCAACCGTTCTTCATGTTTTAGTCTCCAGTCCCATAATCCTGTTTCTTGCTCTTCTCTGCACTCTTTCTAAAGTCTCCACATCTTTTCTACATCGTGGCGACCAGAACTGAATGCCGTATTCCAAGTGTGGCCTTACCAAGGCCTTGTAAAGTGGTATTAACACTTCACGTGATCTTGATTCTATCCCTCTGTTGATGCAGCCTAGAACTGTGTTGGCTTTTTTGGCAGCTCCTGCCCACGGCTGGCTCATATTTAAATGGTTGTCCACTAGGACTCCAAGATCCCTTTCACAGTTACTACTACTGAGCAAGGTACCACCTATACTGTACCTGTGCATTTTGTTTTTCTTGCCTAAATGTAGAACCTTACTACATTGCAGACTGCACACTGATGAAAACGCCATCCAGAATAGCAGAAGCAGCCGTGAGAGGTTCATAAATGGGTTGTAAGTCCTCGATTGACAACTGTTCATTTAGCGACCGTTCCAATTTACAACAGCACTGAAAAAAGTGACTTATGACCAGTCTTCGCACTTGTGATTGTTGCAGCATTGCTGCAGTCAAGTGATCGAAACTGGGGGTGCTTGGCAACCAAGCATATATTTACAATGGTTGGAGTCATCTGAGGTCACCTGCTCAGCATCTGTGATCCCTTCCCTGACAGTTTCCGACAGGCAAAATCAATAGGGTCATCTTGTTTCAGAGTCACTTAGCAACCACGTAATTCACTTAACAATTCCAGTGAAGGAAAAATTCCCTAACGGTGAGAGCAATTAAACCAGTAGAACCGCTTGCCACCAGAAGTTGCGGTCCTCCATCACTGGAGGAGGTTTTTAAGAAGAGATTGGACAGACATTTGTCTGAAAAGGTATATAGCGTCTCCTGCTTGAGTAGTGGACTAGAAGACCTCTGAGGTCCCTTCTAGTCCTATGATTCTGGAAGAAGAGAGGGAGGGAGGGAGGGAGGAAGGAAATAGGGAGGGAGGGCGGGAAGAAAGGAATTCTAATGTTCTATATTTGCTTAAACCCCATGGCAAAAAAGGTAATAACATTGGGCCAAAGTCACTTAACAATTGCCTTGCTTAGCAATGAAAATTCTGGCCTCAACTTTGGCCATAAATCGAAGACTACCTCTGTATAAGCAGCCCCCGTGTCAGAAAACAGCAAATCACCCTTAGGTAGTCATGTTGTTTTACATCCTATCTTTTGGGAGAAGGCATGTATAAATAAAATTAAAAGGCAGATTGCAGCAATTCCTCAGGAATGGAGGTTCCAGCTTTTTTTTAGGGGGGGTGGGAGAGAAGGGAGGGTCAGACACGCAAACCACAATAAATGCAGATGGGGTGCAGTATTATTTCATCTGGATTCCAGGGCAGATTCGGTGTCTCTCCCATTGCAGTTGCATTGCAGTTTCCTCCTTCCAACATGCTGGTGGTAGGAAAAACTAATAAGGGATTCAAGAGCAAAAAAATAAAAATAAAAAAAATAAAAAAATTGGACTGCTGCCCTTACTTTCCCCAGGGGGGAAACAGTCCCCGAGAAGATGCAGAAAGGAAAGATAGATGCAGGCAAGAACGCATTTGCATCCAGAAACACAAAGTTGAGCTGGCAAGGTTGGGGCCTATAGGAAGTTAGCACCCACCCCTCTCCTAGAAAAATTAAATACCCTGGGAAATATTGAAAAGGAAGAATATATTATATTTCCCTGGATCAGAAAATGGAGAAACATGTTTTTAGGTAGGAAACAGACTCTCACTCTTAATAGCCCCCATCTTTGTCAATGGGCCATTAAAAGGCCTGAGGGAGTCTATTCTACATAACATAGATCCCCCCCAGTTCCAGGGTGATGGGATTAAGGCACGGTAGTATTAACCCTTTACCCATCTCACCACAGGGCACCTGGGAAGAAGCAATGCTCAACCAAACTTGGACTCAAAGCACAGCCTAGAGTGCTGCCCTTGCACGGCCCCATGGGAGTCTGACAACCAATCAGAATGCAAGATCAAGATCAAAGGCCAGAGAGGGCATAAAACCAGGGACTTTCAGCATCTCGCTCTCTCTTCTTCACCCAACATCTGGAAGCATCTGGTCCCCCTTTTCCGCACAGGAGCTTAAGCCATGTGGTCCTGTCCACCATTAAACCATCTTTCCAAGCAGCCTCCGTGTCTCCAGTGGAACTGAACCCAGAAGGACATTTCTTCCAACATTAGGAAAATGAGATCTTTTAGGAAATATAAAAAAAAGGCAGAATATTTCCCCTAAAAGGGGAGGCAGAAACTCTCACACACACACCCCTTAATGGACCATTAAGGCCTGGGCCACCTTATCTACAACACAAAAGTCATAGGACCCATCTAGCAACAGAACTCACCGCATGGCGCCTGGGAAGATTACATCACCCAGCAAGGTTCAACCAAGCCTGGGACACAGAAAAACCCCTGCATGGCGCCACGGGAGTCCGACAACCAATCAGAATACAAGCTCAAATTCAAAAGCCCAGAGAGGGCATAAAACGCAGGTGCTCTCAGCATCTCCTCCCTTTTTTTTTCTCTTTTGCCCAGGATCTAAAACCGTGTGGTCCTGTCCACCATTAAACCATCTTGCCAAGCAGTCTCTATCTTTCCAGTTGTCTTTCTTCCCACTTGGAATGGAACCCAGATGGGGCATTTCTTTCAACAGGCCAAAAACGTGGGATGAGTAGCAAATTCACTACCGGGTCGGTATAAAAGACCCAGCAGCTGCTGAAATATCGAGGGAGAACTGAGTGACCAGCATATTAGCAGCCTCATCTTGTTCCCAGTATGTGAGGGGTATCCTAAAATTAGAAATCAAGTTCAAGCAGTGGAAATGTCCCAAAGGTGCTTTTTTTTTCCAGGAGGCAACTGGACTTTCTGTTTTTTTCTTTTGAAGGCGTTTTGCTTCTCATCCAAGAAGCTTCTTCAGCTCTGACTGGATGGTGGGGGATGGAAAGGTTTATATTCCTTGCAGACAGCTAGTCATTTGCATCCTTTTAGAGGGTCATTGAAGCACTTGGAGTCTGACTTTTAACTATACAATTTGGGGTGAAGACCCTTTGAATGGTGTGGGAGTAGGAAAGTAATGAACTTTGGAGGGAAATTTATAGGGATGATCAGAGCAATATATTCTAGTCAGAGGGCAAAAATAATACTAAACGGGGAAGCAACAGAAGGTTTTAGCATAACCAAAGAGGTAAGGCAGGGATGCCCTCTATTCCCCCCCCCCTGTTATTTATCCTCTCAATAGAGACATTGATGTTACAAATTAGACAGAATAAGGACATAAAGGGATTGAAAATGAGAACACGGGAATACAAAGTCCAGGCCTTTGCAGACGATCTTGCATTTATCATAGAGAAACCCCTAGAAACTGGACTAATATTATTACGAGACATAAACCAATTCAGTAAAGTGGCAGGGCTTAAAATAAATACAGAGAAAACTACAATTTTAACTAAGAATTTAACCAAAAGTCAAAATGAAGAACTGGAGGAGGAAACTGGAAATTTCGAGGGCCAAGAAAATTAAGTATTTGGGTATATGATTATCGGCAAAGTGTTTTACAATAAAAGAAGATAACCACAATAAATTGCTACGACAAGGAATGGATTTCCAGAGGGAAAAATTACAGACTACAGGAACAATATTGCACCACTCAGGTGACCCCGAGGACACAGAGAAATCTCCAAGTGTCCTCAACGACCCTCTAAAAGGATGCAAATGACCAGCTGTCTGCAAGGAGTATCAATCCTTCCATTCTCCACCTTCCAGTCAGAGCTGAAGAAGCTTCTTGGATGAGAAGCAAAAAGAAAAAAACAAAACACCAGTTGCCCCCTGAAAAAAGCACCTTTGGGACAATCACAACCCGGATGACGGAGAATCTCTAGACTTTTAAGCAGTGGGAAATCAAATTCAAATTTAATTATTAGATGCCCGAGGCTAGATACAAGCAAGATACTCAATAAAGGAAGGATTACATCTTTCAATATATATGTAAATGTGTATAGGAGGAAAACAATAAGTGTAATGGACTCTAAAAATAATTAACAATATGAAGAGATTCTCAATCATCCAGGTCACGGTTGTCCCCCAAAGATGCTTTTTCCAGAAGACAACTGCACTTTCTTGGGGTTTTTTTTCTCTTTGAAAACGTTTTGCTTCTCATACAAGAGGCTTCTTCAGTTCTTCACTGAAAAAGATTCTTGGATGAGAAGTAAAAAAAAAAAAAAAAGACTTCTGCAGAGAGGAAGGTGGTCAAGCTATTTTCCAAAGCACCCGAAGGCCAGAGAAGGAATAAGGGATGGAAACTGATCAAGGAGAGATTCAACCTGGAAATAAGGAGGGATTTTCTGACAGGGAGAACAATGAACCGGTGGAACAACTTGCCACCAGAATTTGTGGGAGCTTCATGACTGGAGGCTTTCAATTAGAGGCTGGACTGTCATCTGTCAGAAGTGGTGTAGGGCAGGGGCATCAAATGTAAGGCCCACGGGCCGGATCTGGCCCCAATGTAGTCAGAACCAGCCCATGGGGCGATCCTGGTCTACCCAATGCGAAACATGCCATCAGTTTGGGGAGTGGCATCAAGCACTCAGTTGGCCACTCCCATCCAGTCAGCATGCCCCCCCCCCCCCAGAGGTCAAACACACCCCTGATGTGGCCATCAATGAAATTGAGTTTAACACCCCTGGTGTAGGGTCAGGGGGGGCTGGACTAGATGACCTACAAGGTACCTTCCAACTCTGTTAATCTATTAAAAAACCCGTTCGAAAGGACGCACGCCAGAAAAACAGGAGAAGGCAATTTGCTCACACACACACACACAAACAGGGGAAGGCAATTTGCTCACACATACACAAAACAACACCAGGGGAAAGCAATTTGCCTGCCACGGGATAAACCTGTGATTTCATAAATATGACGGCATCCAAGCATTGCCGGGAGACGCCGTTCACCGCCTCTTAAGAAGCACGTTACGTGGCCTCAAGCAGATGAGGCTAATCATCTTTTCACCTTGAAGGAAGGGAAGCAGAGGCGCTGAGGGTGCGAGGCAGAGAGAGGGAGGACAAAACCCACGAAGCGAAGCAGGGCGTGACTGCTTAAATTTTATTTTTCAATTTCACCAGCCTTTTTAAAGGGCCATAAAAGCCACAAGGCTCGAATTGGCCAATTTTGCATGCAATTGGAACTTCGGTCTCGTTAAGTTGACCGCTGAAGGATACACGGCCAGTCCTCGACTTACGACCACAATTGAGCAGCAACTTTCTGTTATGGTGTGAGACACTGGCTAAACGAATTTCCCCACATTCTATAACCTGTCTTGTCAAGTGAATCTCTGCTGTTGATAAATCACCCGTGTTTCCCCCAAAATAAGACCCTGTCTTGTATTTTTTTTTTTGCCAACAAAAAAGGCATCAGGTCTTATTTTCAGGGTGGGGAGGTCGGGAAATGTTTTCCATTGATTCATCTCACTTGCCCGGACTCCTTTTGACTGCCAGAGTCTCTTCTGCGGCTGGCGAGGCTTTCCTGAAGGCCTCTGCAGCCGATAATAGAGCTCTTGGATCGATCTGCAGCTCCGTTATCGGCTGCAGAGGCCTCCAGGAAAGCCTCGCCGGCCTGGAAGGTGTTGGGGGGTGTGAGGCCTAGTGGCAACTGTCAGAAGGTAGGGCAGCTCCACCCACCCACCCCCATCCCCACCCTAGCTTAATTTACAATACAATAATACAATAGCAGAGCTGGAAGGGACCTTGGTGGACTTCTAGTCCAACCCCCTGCCTAGGCAGGAAACCCTATACCGTTCCAGACAAATGGCTATCCAACATCTTCTTAAAGACTTCCAGTGTTGGGACATTCACAACTTCTGGAGGCAACTTCTGTTCCACTGGTTAATTGTTCTAACTGTCAGGAAATTTCTCCTCAGTTCTAGGTTGCTTCTCTCCTTGATTACAATACAATAGTAGAGTTGGAAGGGACCTTGGAGGTCTTCTAGTCCAACCCCCTGCCTAGGCAGGAAACCCTATACCGTTCCAGACAAATGTCTATCCAACATCTTCTTAAAGACTTCCAGTGTTGGGGCATTCACAACTTCCGGAGGCAACTTCTGTTCCACTGACTCATTGCTCTCACTGTCAGGAAGTTTCTCCTCAGTTCTAAGTTGCTTCTCTCCTTGATTAGTTTCCACCCATTGCTTCTTGTCCTGCCTTCAGGTGCTTTGGAGAATAGTTTGACTCCCTCTTCTTTGTGGCAACCCCTGAGATACTGGAAGACTGCTATCATGTCTCCCCTAGTCCTTCTCTCTATTAAACTAGACCGGGAGCGGGGTGTCGTCTTAATTAGGGCTTATTTGAGGGTAGGGCTTAACATTGGGCACATGTGTGAAAATCAAGTTACTTTCATGGGAGGTCATATTTGTGAGAAAACACAGTAGTAACAAGGTTGCTAAGTGAATCAGGCCTTACCCTTGACTCGCCAAAGGCGATCCCAGGACCCTGAGACGTTACACGGCTCATAAATGGGAGTCAGCTCCCAAGCGTTTGACTTTTCAACACAGGACTACGGGGATCGCTGCGATGATCGTAAGCGTGAACGATGGCGAGCAGCCGCATTTCCCCCCCCCCCATGCGGTTGTAACTTTCAACGGTCACGAAAGGCACTGTTGTAAGTCAAGGACTACCCAGGCCCTGTTTTACTCAAGATTCAAAGCAATGGTTGTCCCACAAGCCTTGTGCGTTTGTCAACCAAGAAGATGTTTAACAATAAAAAGATTTAGTGTACCTCGTCATATCAGGTGGAAAGTTTGTGACTGTATACGTAATTGAAAATAAGGATGCACAAAAGCTTGCAACTGAACGACACGCTGTATGTAATGGATGAGAATTTTTTACGTTGTCTTTTATGTTTTAAAAAATAAAATAAAAAAACAATAAAAAGATTTCTTACACTTGGGCGGAATGCACATATTCACGGGTGTAACGCTGATACCAGGACACCAGTGATAAAAAGGGGGATGGATGTTTGGTGCAAAAAATAAAACCGGTGAGAGCCAAGGTGGACGTTGCATAGGGATGGGATGGCGCAGCTATGGCACTCTCTGCGGGCATGCCAGCCGCCACCACAGCCCAGCTCCACTGCCCACGCGCCTCTGCCAGCCAGCTGCTCTCTGACATCCATGCCCGGGGGGCGCTTGCATTACATGTTGGGGCTTTGCACAGGCCCCCCGCGGTCCGTTTTGCCTTCCAGGTTGGTGCAGGTGGCTTTCCAGGCGCAAAATGGGGCACGCATGTGGCCTGGAGGTAACAAAATGGACGAGGGAGGGCACCAGTGGTGGGTTGCTCTTACCTTCGCTACCGGTACACTGCTTGTGGTCAGTTCGTGCATGCGCCGGACATGCGCTGCCTAAGCATACGCACCCCACCACTTCTGCAACACCCAGCTGCTTATCGGAGGTTGTGCATGTGCACAATTAGCCCAGCTGCCTTAAAAACAAAAATTGGAACGCAGGCGGGCCAAATGAGGCAACCGCTGCTCCCGACTACCTGTACGGCCGTACTGGGCCGTACCAGCTGAAACCCACCAGTGGAGAACAGACGCGCAGGGGAGTGCGGGGTGGTGGTGGCATACGCGCATTGCATTATGGGTGCAGGGTGGTGGTGTCGTTCGCGCATTGCATTATGGGTGCAGGCAGGCTGGTGTGCGCGCATCTTCAGCATATGATGTCAAAAAGGTTAACCGTCACGCATTCATAAAAAAAAAAAGTGCAGTAGGCAACTGAGAAAGACAAACGTACCTGGACGTCATACAGGGCCACGATATTTTCATGCTGCAGTTCCTGGAAAATAAAAGACAAGATAGTTCAGAAAGAAATCTGACCAAGACTGAGTCCTGTACAGATAGTCCTCAACCTACGACCGCAACTGAACCCAACATTTCAGGGTTCTTTTATTATTGTAATTTTTTTAAACACAAAAGACAACATAAAACATTCTCACCCATTACGTACAGCATGTCGTTTGGTTACAAGCTTTTGTGCATCCATATTTTCAGTTACGTATACAGTCACCAATTTCCCACCTGATATGACTAGCTACCTCACTTTCATTTTACATCATATATTCAATGACAGTTAATGTTTCTTTCCTAAGCCCACGTTTCCGTTGTCCAGTGAGATATTGCTTAAGGGAGCTCTGCCCCTTTTTACCACCTTTCTTGCCGCAGTTGCTAAGTGAATCCCTGCCGTTGGTAAGTCAGTCACGGGGTTGTTTTAAGTGAATCTGGCTTCCCCGTGGACTCCGCTTGTCAGGCGGTTGTGACTTTGGGACAGAGCAACGGTCGTTAAGTGTGAACCGGTTGCCAAGCGTCTGAATTTTGATCCCATGACCATGGGGATGCTACAAAAAGGTCGTCACCGTGGAAAGAAATGGTCGTTAAGTCCCTTTTTTTCAGGGCCATTGTAACTTTGGTGACTAAACAAACTGTTGTAAGTCGAGGACTACCTGTACACGTTGCTATCAGAATTATTCCCAGATTCTTGCTGGGAATCAAATAAGCGAACGTCCACCAAATCTATAGGCTCAACTGCACAGGGGGTACCACTACTAAGGAAGTCCTCTTCTCAATACATAGAGGATTATAGAATAACACAATTGGAAGGGACCATGGAGGTCCTCTAGTCTAGTCCAACCACCTGCTTAGGCAGGAGACCCTGTACCAGGGGCGTCCAATTTGATTTCACTGAAGGCCTGTTGTGTTTGACCTTGAGGGCCAGGGGGATGGCCAGCTCGACGTCCATTTTCGGCCTTGACAGCCTCCTGCAGTCCTCTCTGCCAGCGAAAGCAGGACTGAGGGAGGGGGAGCTCTTGAACCCCGTTTTCGCTGGCAGGAGGCTGTCTCAGTCGAAAACAGACCTTCCCGAGCTCCGTTATCACCGGCAGAGCCACCAGGGGGCTGGCCTTGGGCCGTTTCCCAGGTGGTCCTGTGGGCCAGATCTAAGGACCTTGTGGTCTAGATTCCGCCTGCGGGCCTTGATTTTGACACTCTTGCCCTATTCCAGTGATGGAGAACCTTTTTGGCACCATGTATGTGCACTGCAACGCTGGAAACCCAAAGACCAGCTGGCCGGTGCGCATGCGCACGCCAGCCAGCTGTTCTTTGGGGTTTCCGGCATGTGCATGCGCGCTGCTGGCCAGCTGTTCTTCTCGTGCACCAGAGCACCAAAAACCCAAAGAACAACTGGCCAGCACGTGCGTGCCTGTTTTTGGGGCGTTTTCCAATGCTCCGGCACCCATGAAGGCCAGCTCGCCAGCGTGCATGTTCCGTGCCAGAAGAGCATCTGGCTGAGAAACAAGCCGCTTTTCAGGCTGTTTCCTGGCCATTTTCAGGCGCTCCAAAAACAGGCCCAAAACCATCCTGAAAAACACCCTGAAAAATACACTGAAAACAGACCGGGTTTTGGCTGCTTTTTGGGCCGTTTTCCGGTGTTCTAGTGCCCGCAAAAACCAGCTGACTGGCGTGTACATGCATGCCGGAAATCAGAAGAGCAGCTGGTGGCGGTGTGCCTGCCCACGGAGAGGATTCTGCGTGTTACTTCTGGCACGCGTGCCATAGGTTCGGCGTCACGACCCTATACTATTTCAGACAAATGGTTGTCCAATCTCTTCTTAAAGACTTCCAGTGTTGGAGCATTCACAACTTCTGGAGGCAAGTAGTTCCACTGGTTAATTGTTCTCACTGTCAGGACATGTCTCCTTAATTCCAGGTGGCTTCTCTCCTGGATTAGTCTCCACCCGTTGCTCCTGCCATGAGCCAAGGGAGAGTAGTTGCCAAGTTTTCAATCCACCCAGCCTTCGGATGTCTTTGAAGCCAGTCCCATGTTAACTAGACCAGGGGTGGCTTCCCAGAAACAGGCCAAGGGGTTTTCTTGGAAAAGTTGACTCACCAAAGCCAAGGAAGGGCTCTAGGCTAAGTCCAAGAAAGATACTTTTACAGATGTACAGTTTCTTTCCTGGGTTTTTATAAACAGAGAGAGAGAGAGAGCAGAAAGTTTAGGTCAGTGACGCCCTTTTGATCTGTTTTGAGGAGGTGCTTGGCTTCAGCTTTTATTATCCTGGCAAAAGCGGCTCTGAAAATAAGGAACTGGGGTTGTCTTCTCTTACTTCGGGGGTTGACTTAAACCAGGGGTGTCCAAACTTGGGAACTTTAAGACTTGTGGACTTCAACTCCCATGCTGGCTGGGGAATTCTGGGAGTTGAAGTCCACAAGTCTTAAAGTTCCCAAGTTTGGACACCCCTGACTTAAACCTTCCCCAGTTCAAAATAACTGGAGGAGAGGGGAAGGAACTGAAGCCAACCGGCTGATCAGTGGAAGAATCCAAATTAAAGCATCAGTGACTGACTATCCTTGGCTTGAGGTAAAGGATAAAAGGTTAGGACAGGCAGAGGAAAAAGAACGCTGCGCTAGGAGGAGACTCTATGGTGGGGGGAAACTGGACTTCCCGTCAACAGGGGATAAAGGATACTGCGCTAGGAGACTCTATGGTGGGGGGAAACTGGACTTCCCGTCAACAGGGGATAAAGGATACTGCGCTAGGAGACTCTATGGTGGGGTAAACTTCCCATCAGCAGGGGAAAAAGGACGCTGCGCTAGAAGACTCTATGGTGGGGGGAAACTGGACTTCCCGTCAACAGGGGATAAAGGATACTGCGCTAGGAGACTCTATGGTGGGGGGAAACTGGACTTCCCGTCAACAGGGGATAAAGGATACTGCGCTAGGAGACTCTATGGTGGGGTAAACTTCCCATCAGCAGGGGAAAAAGGACGCTGCGCTAGAAGACTCTATGGTGGGGGGAAACTGGACTTCCCGTCAACAGGGGATAAAGGATACTGCGCTAGGAGACTCTATGGTGGGGGGAAACTGGACTTCCCGTCAACAGGGGATAAAGGATACTGCGCTAGGAGACTCTATGGTGGGGTAAACTTCCCATCAGCAGGGGAAAAAGGACGCTGCGCTAGAAGACTCTATGGTGGGGGGAAACTGGACTTCCCGTCAACAGGGGATAAAGGATACTGCGCTAGGAGACTCTATGGTGGGGGGAAACTGGACTTCCCGTCAACAGGGGATAAAGGATACTGCGCTAGGAGACTCTATGGTGGGGTAAACTTCCCATCAGCAGGGGAAAAAGGACGCTGCGCTAGAAGACTCTATGGTGGGGGGAAACTGGACTTCCCGTCAACAGGGGATAAAGGATACTGCGCTAGGAGACTCTATGGTGGGGTAAACTTCCCATCAGCAGGGGAAAAAGGACGCTGCGCTAGAAGACTCTATGGTGGGGGGAAACTGGACTTCCCGTCAACAGGGGATAAAGGATACTGCGCTAGGAGACTCTATGGTGGGGGGAAACTGGACTTCCCGTCAACAGGGGATAAAGGATACTGCGCTAGGAGACTCTATGGTGGGGTAAACTTCCCATCAGCAGGGGAAAAAGGACGCTGCGCTAGAAGACTCTATGGTGGGGGGAAACTGGACTTCCCGTCAACAGGGGATAAAGGATACTGCGCTAGGAGACTCTATGGTGGGGTAAACTTCCCATCAGCAGGGGAAAAAGGACGCTGCGCTAGAAGACTCTATGGTGGGGGGAAACTGGACTTCCCGTCAACAGGGGATAAAGGATACTGCGCTAGGAGACTCTATGGTGGGGGGAAACTGGACTTCCCGTCAACAGGGGATAAAGGATACTGCGCTAGGAGACTCTATGGTGGGGTAAACTTCCCATCAGCAGGGGAAAAAGGACGCTGCGCTAGAAGACTCTATGGTGGGGGGAAACTGGACTTCCCGTCAACAGGGGATAAAGGATACTGCGCTAGGAGACTCTATGGTGGGGGAACCGGACTTCCCGTCAGCAGGGGAAAAAGGACGCTACGCCAGGAGACTCTATGATGGGGGAATTGGATTTTCGGTCAGCTCCAGAATTGAATTGGGGGGGGGGGGGGGGGGCTCCCGGTTATGACGTTTGTGGCTCTTTGGGTGTTTAAGGTTGCCAACTCTTAGATCTACAGCTAGCCAATCTGAAGAATCTATTACAGGCAGTCCTCTACTTACAACAGTTCATTTAGTGACCATTCAAAGTTACAACGGCACTGAAAGTGACTTATGACCGTTTTTCATACTTACAACCGCTGCAGCCTCCCCGTGGTCACGTGAGCAAAACCCAGATGCTGGACTGGCTCCTATTTGTGAATTGACTCATGTTTATGGCAACTGACTCATATTATGACGGTTGTGTCCCAGGGTCAGGTGATGACTTTCGGCGATGACTTCTCGCAAGCAAACTCAAAAGGGGGGGGGCAGATTCACTTAACAACTGTGGCAAGGAAGGTTGCAACAGGGGACAAAACTCAATAAATACCTCACTTAGCAACAGGACGACTCAACTGTGGTCGTAAATCGAGGACTACCTGCATTTTAAGCAGTTACTAGAAATGAGGAACAGCCTTCCTTTGGGTTTCCTCCAAATTTACTTCTAACTTTTATTTCATTGTTGTCAAACTTAATTTTAATGTTTTTTTTAATGCTTTTGCATCTTTGCTTTTACGTTATTGCGAGTCGCCCAGAGTTACTCCAAACAGTGAGACGGGCAACGTATCGACTTAATAAAACATATTGTGGATTCCGCACAGCAAGCAAAACAGCCCCTGCCCCTTGCGTGACAACTTTTCCGCGTTTGACCGACGGGTGGGAAACAAATGACTGGCTGTGGTTTTTAATAAGCTTGACACTGCAAGAAGATCTAAATGTCAAACAGGATGTCACAAGCTCACTGTAGCATAAAACACTTGCTATTTTTAAAAAAAAAAAAAAACCTTTTTTTGCTTAGGCTCAGACCACAACTTTCTGCAAGGAAAACAAAAAAGAGGAGTGCTTGTTTGCAGAGGTAGCATGGCTGGCATTATAAAACTGAATAAAAACTTCAGAAGACTGTGTTCCTAAGATCAGGGATGGGGGAAACTATGGCCCTTTTAAGACTTGTGGACTTCAACTCCCAGAATTCCTGAGCCAGCCATGGCTGGCTCAGGAATTCTGGGAGTTGAAGTCCACAAGTCTTAAAAGGGCCATAGTTTCCGCCTCTATACAGGCAAGGAATATCAACTACTGTATTTTTTGGAGTATAAGATGCACCAAGATTTTGAAGACGTAATTTTTTTTTAAAGTTTTTGCACTCTGCAGACCTCCCAAACCCTCTGCACGCCTCGTTTTTTGTGAAAAATGGGACATGCAGAGAGTTTGAGAGGCTTGCAAGGTGTTCCAGGGGGCTTGGGGCGGGCAAAAACCAGCCCATTTTTCACAAAAATGAGCCCGTTTTTTGCCAAAAAAGGGGCCATGCATAGTCTTTAGGAGGTTTGTAGAGTGCTCCTGGGGGCTGGGGGGAAACAAGCAAAAAACAGCCTATTTTTCAAGAAAATGGGCCAAAAAAGGGCATGCATAGCCTTTAGGAGGCTTGTACAGTACTCCTAGGGTCCGGGGGGGGGGGAGGGGGGAAAGCAAGCAAAAGAGAGTCAGTTTTTCTCTCGTTTTTGCCCTCCCCAGCCCCCAGGAGCACTTTGCAGGCCTCCCAAACCCTCCACACGGCCATTTTCGCGAACGAGGCGGGGTTTCAGACAGCCAAAAATGCTGCATTCAGTGTATATGACGCATCCAGATTTTCACTCTTTTGGGGGGGGGGGGGAGGCAAGTGCATCTTATACTCTGAAAAATACAGTAATTAGCTAGCTTGGCCTTCCTCAAGCCTGGACCCCCAGCTTGGGTTTCAATTCTCATGTTTGCCAGCCCTGGGTGGGAGTCAAGGCCCCACCACATCTGGAGGGCATCACACTGGGACAAGTTTGAGGGAGGAGGTCCACAGAGATTTCAGCAAAAGATCGGGTTTCCTACCTAGGCAGGGGGTTGGACTAGAAGACCTCCAAGGTCCCTTCCAACTCTACTATTGTATTGTATTATTGCATCAGTGCAGTGGTGTGGGCTAGACAAGGTGTGGGCTAGAAAGGGGACAAAGAAACAATTCCAAGTTTGAAAGCATCAGAAGCAGTATGAGCGAAATCAGAGAAGCTGTTTGGTCTAGTTGTGGTTAAGGTGCTGAACTAAACCAGGAGACTGTGAGTTCTAGTTCTGTAAAGAACTAGGCTGGGGCCAATCACCAGGAGGGGGTGAGTTCTAATCCCGCCTCAGCCATGAAAGGCGGCTGGGTGACTTAGTGCCAATCGCCAGGAGACAGTGAGTTCTAGTTCTGCCTTAGATATAAAAACCAGCTGGGTAACTTTGAACCAATCGCCAGGAGACAGTGAGTTATAGTCCTGCTTTAGCCCTGGAAGTCGGCTGGGTGACTTTGGGCCAATCACCAGGAGATTAATAATTGTGGCAAGAAAGGCAAAACTCACTTAACAATTGTCTTGCTTAGCAACAGAAATTTGGGGGTCGTTGAGGACTACCTGAAAAACACTCCCCCCAAAAAACACATTTCTGGAATTTGGCCATTTTAGCGCCACATTTTGGACAATATTCTCTTGGGATGCTCTAAACAGGTTCCTGGAGGCTGCAGGCGGTCTGCTCACCTGGGCCATAATCTACGGTTTATAAAACTACAATTACTGGATTAACCAAACATATAATGCCAAAACCAAGCCAACCACATGATTTTGGCATGAAGGAAAGAAGGAACACAAGCTCAGAATGCACACCTTGTAAAGGTAGCCCTCAACTTTATACAGGTAGTCCTCGACTTACTACCACAATTGAGCCGAACATTTCTATGGTTAATTTTGTTAAGCGAGTTTTGCCCCATTTTACGATCTTTCTTGCCTCGATTGTTAATCGAATCACTGATGCTGGTAAGTTAGTAACCAGGTTGTTAAGTGACTCTGGCTTCCCCACTGACTTTGCTTGTCAGGGGGTCGCAAAAGGGGATCACGTCACCTTGGAACACACCGCAATGGTCATAAGTATCAACCAGTTGCCAAGCGTCCGAATTCTGATCAAATGATCACGGGGATGGCACAAAGATGGTAATTGGGGGAAATGGTCATAAGTCCCTTTTTCCAGGGTGGTTGTAGCTTTGAAAGGAACTGTTGTAAGTCAAGGACTACCTGTAATTGGTCATATAATGACAGTTCAATGTTATGATGAATTCCCCCCAAAAGTACATAGGATTCTGAAATTCTGTCAGACACCCTCCCCAAGTCACATGACCAGATTTCGGATGCTCAGCAACCAGCCTGCATTCACAACTGTTTAGGCAACAAAAACGAAATGCACAGGTACAGTATAGGTGGTACCTTGCTCAATAGTATCAACTGTGAAAGGGATCTTGGAGTCCTAGTGGACAACCATTTAAATATGAGCCAGCCGTGTGCAGCAGCTGCCAAAAAAGCCAACACAGTTCTAGGCTGCATCAACAGAGGGAGAGAATCAAGATCACGTGAAGGGTTAATACCACTTTATAAGGCCTTGGTAAGGCCACACTTGGAATATTTGCATTCAGTTTTGGTCACCACGATGTAGAAAAGATGCGGAGACTCTAGAAAGAGTGCAGAGAAGAGCAACAAAGATGATTAGGGGACTGGAGACTAAAACATATGAAGAACGGTTGCAGGAACTGGGTATGTCTAGTTTAATGAAAAGAAGGACTAGGGGAGACATGATAGCAGTCTTCCAATATCTCAGGGGTTGCCACAAAGAAGAGGGAGTCAAGCTATTCTCCAAGGCACCTGAGGGTAGAAGAAGCAGCAATGGGTGGAAACTAATCAAGGAGAGAAGCAACTTAGAACTGAGGAGAAACTTCCTGACAGTGAGAACAATTAATCAGTGGAACAGAAGTTGCCTCCAGAAGTTGTGAATGCCCCAACACTGGAAGTCTTTAAGAAGATGTTGGATAGCCATCTGTCTGAAACGGTATAGTTTCCTGCCTAGGCGGGGGGTTGGACTAGAAGACCTCCAAGGTCCCTTCCAACTCTGCTATTGTATTGTATTAACCTATGGCACGCATGCCAGAGGTAGCACACAGAGCCCCCTCTGTGGGTACATGCACCGTCGCCAGCTAATCTTCTGGGTTTTGGTGCTGGATTTGGCCATTTTTCAGGCTGTTTTCTGGCCATTTTGGGGTTGTTTTTCAGGCCACAAACAACCTGAAAAACAGCCTGAAAAATGGCCTGCAACCAGCTCAAAAAACAGCCTGAAAATCGGTGCCGAAAAGATTTGCCATCACTGAGGTGGGGCAACCGAATTGTGAAAGTTCCGCACCATTCCGGCAGTCCTCATCCATCTATTCCAAACCAAATTGAAAAGAGAACAGAGCAAAAGGAAAAAGCAAAACAAAAGGCCCTCAAAATGAAGGTTAGTCTATGTACACAGGTAGTCCTCAACTTACCACCATCATTGAGCTGAAAATTTGTTGCTAAGCAAAGCAGTGGGGTTCAGTGAATTTTGCCCCATTTTACGAGCTTTCTTGCCACAGTTGTTAAGTGAATCACTGCAACGGTTAAGTTAGTGACACGGTTGTTAAGTGAATCTGGCTCCCCCCCTTGACGTGGCTTGTCAGGATGTCGCAAAAGAGGATCACGTGGCCCTGGGACACGGCAGCCGTCATAAAAGTGAGTCAGTTGCCAAGCGTCTGAATTTGCATCGCATGAATATAAATATGAGGACTGGTCATAAGTCACTTTTTTTCAATGCCGTTGTAACTGTGAACTGGTCACTAAACGAACTGTTGTAAGCCAAAGACTACCTGCACACAGTCACTATAAATAAATGTCACAAACCTCGTGAAATGTAAAACTTAGGAAAAAAGGACACTGATTTTTTTTTCCAGGATAGGCAAGCACCGCTAGGTATCAACACAATGTTAATTTGCTGTGATTGTCAAAGCTCCCCCTTTTGTGAGCTACACAACAGCATAAAGGAGGCTTGTTGTGTTTGGAAGAAAACAAGCCTTCAAAATACAATACCTTCAGGATTTTTATCTCCTTCCCAAGCAGGAGCTGCGACTTCGACAAGTTCTTTTTGTTAATGCTTTTTATAGCCACTTCCCAGTCCGTTTTCTGAAAAGAGGATGGAGAAAGTGTTCTAAGTACAAGCACATTTTCTTATTTTGTAAACAGTCACAAGAAACAAGCAGATCTGGTGTTCTCTCTCTCTCTCTCTCTCTCTCCCCCCCCCCCTCTCTCTCTCCCCTCTCCCTCTCCCCCCTCTCCCCCTCTCCCCCTCTCCCCCTCTCCCTCTCTCCCTCTCTCTCTCTCTCTCTTAAAAGCTTTATGATGATGAAGATTCCTGGAAGAAGCTGGGAGTCCTCTTTTTTCCACCTGGTCTACAGCTTTCCCAACTGCTAATTGCAACTGCCAATACACACACACCCCCTCCACTCCTCCCTTAGGAAAGTTGAAAGTGGCTGGTGAATTCTGGGAGTTGAAGTCCACAGGTCTTAAAGTTGCTAAGGTTGGACACCCCTGATCTAAAACATTTAGGAGAATATGTCAAGTTGCGAACATTGGGTGTAAAAAGGACAATTTACAATCAGGACCACAGACCCAAACTTTACCGGTGTGCAACTAAAGTAGGGCAACTCGCAACTTTCTCCTTCTAGTTGTCCTTTTTAGGGTCCAGGCAATTAGCTTCGTCCCACTCTACCCTTGGGTTCAAATGCTTAACAGGCAAGATCAGAAACCTCCTGCTGTGTTAGATCAGTCAAGCAATGGTACCTTTTAAAGAGACCTGCAGACCATTCCCTTATCTTAAACAGAGTGCCCAGAAGCTCCCTGTCTCAACAAGATTGCAGATGTCCAATAGGAATCACACACACACACACACACAGAGGAGGGAGAGAGAGAGCCCAAGTTGTTCAAAGTTACCCAACAAAAAAAGACATTTGTGAAGATCCAAACATATCTATAAGTCAAGCTAGTAAATTGACAGAAAGATCTCTTGAGGGATAGCTTGGCCCCTGCAGCAGGCAGGCATAATTATTATTGGTTAAATTTATTTGCCAATCTCACCAGGCTGGAGCTGCCCCAGGCAGCTTACAATAACAACAAAGAAAGGAATGTAAACAGCATAGAAGTAAAACAGAACCATAAAATAAACAATGGAAAGGGGACAACCAGGAGAACACACACAATATGATAACCAAGAGTGGAGGTCAACCCTTAAAACAAAACACACACCCAACACCAAGAGCTTTTTGCAAAAGGAGGCAAGAAAAGAAGGGATCCTCCAGAATTCGAGGACCCATTTGACGTCAGATGGCTCACTGGATCCTGGCAGGAAAAGCAACTCTGGAAAAAGATTGTGTGGGGGGAGTTGCTCCCCCTCCCCTCCAACCCCATTTATTTACCCAAGCTAGGAAGCTCATTCAAACCTTTGGACAGGAGGTTGGCACCCGGTTGGCGAAACCCGAGGCTCCGAACTACAAAACCCATAAACCACCGTCTCCTTTTCTTAATTATAAGAGAGCAGGGTTGCCATCGGTGTGGACGAGAGGGGAGAAAGGGTGGGAGGAAACGGGCAATCCGGCTGACATCATCCCATCCCTGGCTCTGCCGGGGAAGGAAAACAAGGCTGGCAAAACCCAGCAGCGGGCACCACAGCTGCACCCCTGCCCAACCACCCACCTCCTCAAAAATAGGGAGGGAGGGGAAGGAAAACCAACAATTTTTGTGTGTGACAATGCACCCAGCTTTTAAAAATACACCTAGGGCTTTTTCTGAAGTGTACCAAACCTCAGAAACCTAGTTAGGAGAAGCCGAGAAAGGGCAGCTCAGGAGAAAGGCTTCCCAGGTAAACTGGAGGTGGGGAAAAAAGCACAGGAGCCAACTTCAACCCCATATAGCCCCCTCCTTCCCAAATCTGGCAGCCCTGTAAGCCCCCTCCCCCCCCCAACCATCCCCATAGGAGCCGAGACCCCCAATTCTCTCTCTCCCCACCCCCATACCTTGCGGTGCCGACCCTTAAAGACCACGGCGAAAGCTCCATGCCCGATCAGGTCTTTTTTGCTGTACTCAAAATCCCCCACCACCTCCATGTTTTTCAGGGGGGCATGAAGCTTGAGGGGTGGGGTGCAGGGGGGGACAACGCAGGGAGGACAAGGAGAAAGGGAAGGACAAGCCGAAGCTCACATCAGCAGGCTGGGGGAGGAGGAGGAGGAGGAGAGGCTAGGAGAGGGGGGGCTGGCTCTGCCCGCGTCCTGGGCCCCCCCAACCAAAGGGGGCACCTGCTGGCATGACGCTGCTACTGAGCTGGGGGCTGGGGGGCACCGGCCAGCTTCCCATAGGCGGTGGGTGTTTTCTGGCATGGGGTGGTGGTGGGGTGGATGAAGCCCCTTTGGGGAAGATGGAGCAAGCCCAAGAGGTTTAAAGAAGTGGCCCTTTCAAACAGGCAAGCATTCGAGGTCAATTCCAAACCAAGATTGTAAAAACCCTACCACTAAGATGGTAAAAACCCTAAAACCAAGATGGTACGAATCCTAAATCCCCAGCATGGAGGGGAGGGGGAAATTAAACCCCTTTAGAAAAGCCCACCTTGCCTTTAAAAAAAAAGAGTGGGGAAGAACATAAAAAAGGCATAAAGGAGCAAAGCAGGTTGCTGTCAATCTAAAGCCCCCCTTTTAAAACAAGGGTTAGGGGGTCCCAGGCCCTTATGCTGCCTGGAGGAAGGGGGGGGGATAAGGAATTAAAAAGGGGGGCTGTGACAGCTGCCCCGCGGAGGAGGGCGGGAGAGGATAGATAAAAGGAAAAATACAGGAAAGATTAACATAAGGGGGGAGGGGAGAAATTATTATTATTATTATAATTTTCCCCTTGCTTTTGCGAAGGGAGCCAATAGAAAGGGAATCAAAATCGCTTTTAAAGGGGGCGAAGGGAATTAAAACCTTGCCCCCCCCAACGACGATATCTGGCCTGGGAATGAATTAAAGGGGGGAATGGGTGAGGGAGTTCACCCCCATGCCCATCTCTCTCTCTCTTACATCCTGCTGCCCCCACCCCCACCCCTCGCCTCTGCCCCGGCTTAAAGGGGGAGGGCAGGTGGCCCTTCCTCGAAGAAGCGGTTTGAAAAACGAGGGGGAGGGGGGGAGAAAGGGTGGCAGGTCTTTTGCAAGGGTGGGGGGGAAAGGAGCGCAGGGAGGTGTCCTCCGCCTTAGGCCGCTGTGCCGCCCCTCGCGTCCTCCGGGGGCGCCGACAATCCGAGCGCTTTTCCCCCACCGGCGTCCGGCCGCGACTGGCGAAACTTCCGCGCGGCGCAGCTATTTATATAGGACTTCGCGCGCAGGCGCTTTTTTTTCGGTCTCCCTCCGCCGGAAAAGGGGACAAAAACACAAGGGTGGGCGGGGCGAAGCGCGAGAGAGGAAAAGGGAAAAAAGAGTCCGCGCGCGGGAAAATTTGAGGGAGAAAAGTTGCTCAAAAGGGAGCGGGGGTGGGGGAGGGGAATGGCTGTGGGCGCCCTCTTGAGATAAATAAAGTACTTTTTTCTAAATAAAAAATAAATCGACCGGAAGCCAGGCATAGACACCCGCACCTAAATCAAAAGGATTCTTGGGTCCCTCCAAGACTGAGTGGCTGTGGTTTCCGTCATCCCGATTTGTGCACCTTGTTCCATCTTTGGTGATAGGGGGAGAAATTTTAGCCCCCTCAGAGAAGGGACGCAATCTGGGAGTCCTCCTGGATACGCGGCTTAGTTTAGATCAGTGTTTCTCAAACTTGGCGACTTTAAGTCCTGTGGACTTCAACTCCCAGAATCCCCCAGCCAGCATAGCTGGCTGGGGAATTCTGGGAGTTGAAGTCCACAGGACTTAAAGTCGCCAAGTTTGAGAAACACTGGTTTAGAACACCTGACGGCCGCGACCAGGGGGGCCTTTTACCAGGTTCGCCTGGTACGTCAGTTGCGCCCCTTCCTGGATCGGGATGCTCTGTGCACAGTCACTCATGCCCTCGTCCTTTCTCGCCTGGACTACTGCAATGCTCTCTACATGGGGCTGCCCTTGAAGAGCACCCGGAGGCTTCAGCTGGTCCAGAATGCAGCCACGCGGGTTGTCATGGGGGTACCTAGGTGCTCCCATGTTACACCCCTTTTAGGCGGCCTGCACTGGTTGCCGGTTGTTTTCCGGGTGCGATTCAAGGTACTAATTATGACCTTTAAAGCGCTCCATGGCTTAGGCCCAGGGTACCTGCGAGACCACCTACTGCCACCAGTAGCCTCCCACCGTCCAGTACGATCCCACAGAGTTGGCCTCCTCAGGGTGCCGTCGGCCAAGCAGTGTCAGCTGGTGACCCCCAGGGGGAGAGCCTTCTCTGTGGGAGCGCCTTCCCTCTGGAATGAGCTCCCCCCGGAGCTTCGCATAATCCCCGACCTCCGGTCCTTCCGACGCGCCCTAAAAAGTTGGCTTTTCCAGCAAGCCGGCCTGGCCTGTTAATGTTAATGTTAATTTATTTTAAATGTATTGTTTCTTTTTTTTTAAAAAAAATCGGTTTGGTCTTTTTGGAATTGGGTTTAATCTTTTTTTTAACTTTTGTGATGTGTGTTTTTAATGTTGTACGCCGCCCTGAGTCCTTTGGAGAAGGGCGGCATATAAATCCAAATAAACCTTAAACCTTAAACCTTAAGGAATGCCGCAGCCAAAGTGTTCTTCTGAGGCAGAAGTTGGCAGCATTTGGCCTTCTCAAGGAGGGAGACCTCAGTGAGGAGGGGTGGCCAACTTTTTCCTCGGACTCTGCTCCTCTGGCCATTTTATTCAACAGGCCTCTTTCAGGATGTACCCCACTTACCACTTTCTGGAAAAGGAGCTGTCCTTTTTTTAAAAAAATTACTGGGCTAAAGTAATGAAAATAAAGATAAATAAATAAAAATATATATCTGTCTAGCTTCTTTAAAAAACATACATATTCAGCCTATCCATACCTCAGCTTTTCTAAGATTCAAAGGCCCAGGGAATTAGGAACTTGATTCAAATTTATTTTTATCCATATATTATTTATGTAGCCAGAGTAGCCTACTCTGCAGGGGTGTTGTGTAAATACAAGTATACATAGCTCTCGACTTACAACTACAATTGAGCTCGGCATTTCTGTTGCTAAGCAAGGCAGTCGTTAAGGAAATCATGACTTTTCTTGCCACGGTTAAGTCAATCAATGCACTTATAGGTGGTCCTCGAGTTATGACCATAATTGAGGCCAACATTTCGGTTGCTCTAAGTGAAACATTTGTAAAATGGGTTTTGCCCCATTTTACGACCTTTTTTGCCGCAGCCGTTAAGTGAATCACTGCAGTTGTTAAGTTAGACACACGGTTGTTCAGTGAATTCCGTTGACTTTGCTTGTCAGAAGGTCGCAAAAGCGGATCAGGCGACCCCAGGACGCTGCAACCGTCATAAATATGAACCAGTTGCCAAGCAGCTGAATTTTGATCAAGTGACCATGGGGAGGCTGCAATGGTCATAAGTGTGGAAAACGATCGTAAGTCACTTTTTCAGTGCCATTGTAACTTTGAATGGTCACTAAATGAACTGTTGCAAGTAGAGGACTGCCTATATTATGTTAGTAACACAGTTGTTAAGTGAAACAGGCTTCCCCATTAACTTCTGCCTGAGAAAGTCACAAAAAGGGATCAGTGGGACTTCAACTGTCATAAATATGAATCATCCTGAGGTCACGTGGTCACATTTTGAGACCTTCTGGCAAGCAAAGTCATTGGGGAAGCCAGATTCACTTAACAACCGCACGACTCACTTAACAACGGCAGCGATTCACCTGTGGCAAGAAAGATAGTAAAATGGGGCAAAAACTCACTTAACAAATCTCTCACTTAACAACAGAAATGTTAGGCTCACTTATGGACATAAATAAGGAATGCCTATATGCTAATCCATAAATCCTGATAAAACCACAGATGCGTTCACAAATCTCAACCCAATTATTTATTGTGAATACATTTATTTATTTATTTAGTTGGGAATGCCGCAACACTGGAAGTCTTTAAGAAGATGCTGGATAGCCATTTGTCTGAAACGGTATAGGGTTTCCTGCCTAGGCAGGGGGTTGGACTAGAAGACCTCCAAGGTCCCTTCCAACTCTGCTATTGTATTGTATTGTATTGAAATGAATCAAGGAGAGAAGCAACCTGGAACTAAGGAGAAATCCCCAGAGAGTGAGAAATTGGGATAATCCTTTGGTCTGGAATGGCGTGGGACCTCCTGCTTGAGCAGGGGGTTGGACTAGAAGACCTCCAAGGTCCCCTCCAACTCTACTATTGTATTGTATTGTATTGTATTGTATTGTATTGTAAGAAGTTGGATAGCCATTTGTCTGAAACGGTATAGGGTTTCCTGCCTAGGCAGGGGGTTGGACTAGAAGACCTCCAAGGTCCCTTTCAACTCTGCTATTGTATCGTATTGTATTATTTCTGAAATTTGGGAATATTAAGAGGTGTCGGGCTCAACTCCCAGAATTCCCCAATCAGCTTTTAAGGGATTGAAGTGACTTCTGGGAGTTGAAGTCCACACATGCCCAGTTTGAGAAACATGGCAATAAAGCATAGTGTAGTTGGATGCCACATTAAAAAATGGTTTAGCATCTGTTTTATATGACGTACGGCTGGTCCTTAACACCAATAAGACCAAGGAGCTTATAGTGGACTATAGAAGGAATAGATCGGCCATCCAGCCCTCAGTTATCAATGGAGGCCGAGTGGAGCAAGGGGCCAGTTTTAAGTTTCTGGGTGTTGTAAAAGAGGAACGGAGACCTGGGGACCTCACATTACAGCGCTGGTCAAAAGGGCCCAGCAGAGATTATACTATCTGAGACTTCTCAGGAAACAACAACTGAATGGAAAACCGCTGGTGACCTTCTACGGCTGCACCATAGAGTATTTTAACTCACTGCACCTGTGTCCAGTTTGCCAATTGCACAATGACAGATAGGACAGTGCTCCGGAAGGTTAACTTCATTGCCCAGAGGATCATGGGTTGCCCCCTCCCCTCCTTGGAAGAGCTTTAGAGCTCTTGCTGCCTTAAGAAAGTTCGAAACTTTCTTAAAGATGCATCTCATCCTGGGTCCATCCTCTTTTTTTGAACTATTACCATCTGGCAGACGGTACAGGATAATAAAAACAAGGACAAATAGGCTGAAAAACAGCTTCTCTCCCAGGGCAGTAACTATATCGAATTCTAGCGCAATATTAATGCAATATCGGGTTTCCAATTCAATTATGTAGAATGTGAAGGGTGTGTGTTTGTGTTTTTATTTTTATAGTTATAATGTGCACTGAAGATGGCATTTAATTTCATTGTACGAGATGCAATGACAAGAAAGTACACTGAACTAAACTTGTAAAAAGGCCCAAAATAATGTGCGTATTGCTGAAGATCAGTGCTCTAGAATCAATGACGGAAAATGCAGCTTTCTGCCGTGAATGTTTTTTAATCTCATTGCACGCATACAAAATTCTCCCGAATTCCTTATGATCCAAAAATGAGCCCAGGAGCTCCTAATCCTAATTTCCTCCCTTGTTTTAATTTTGCGGTGCTATCACATCACAATGGTGAACAGGTAAAAGATACGATGACACCCATTTCAGACGTTTGAACTGCAGAGCGACTGGGTACGACTGCAATTTTGGCGAACACATCACGAGAGTCTGAATCTAGCAATGTGAAGATCTAGACAGCTAGATTTTTAATCAAATCCTCTTAAGCTTGAAACGAAGGAACTTTTTAGTGAAATGTGTGAAATAAGGTATTAATTGCCATTTAGCAGCCTGAATGATCCAACACCGAAAGTTTTTAAGAAGAGATTACCATTTGTCTGAAAATGGTATAGGGTTTCTTGCCTGAGCAGGGGGTTGGACTAGAAGACCTCCAAGGTCCCTTCCAACTCTGCTGTTCTGTATTGTCCTGCTTTTTAATTGTATCCTGTACCAATCAAATCACACCTTGCTGCCTGCTGTTTGAGGCTATTGATCCAAAGGAGCAGATTGATTTTTTTTTTATTTAGAGGCCTAGAACATTTATTTTGCTATATGAAATAAATACATTATTTGATCATAGTACTAACGATTACCGAAAGAGGCCATTTGCTTAAATGGCTTTTTTTTTTTAAAAAAAAAAAAGGACAAAAACTCCTGGAGTCAGGAAGCAAATCTATGAATGACTATTACCGGTCTAAAATATTTATCTGTTACTTCTTCAGGACCTCCGAGACAGCTTCGAAGAAGACAGGGATAATATTAATCAGGAACAAAAGGTCCTTTTCATAAGCCTTCTGCAGGACCTCCAAAGATTTCATCTATTTTGAGACGCCAAATTTACCCCTGCCGTGAAACCTAAAAATGAAAACGGTTATTGCTGCGGCAAGCAACTGCAGCTATCCTTTCAACATCCTAATATTTCAAGGGTGAGTTACTCATAGGGCACAGCGAACGATATTGTATTAAAAGGTGAAAGACTAAAAGATATTGCATTAACCGAACTCCGTTTCAATGGATCAGAGGCTGCTGAATGGAGCCTCCAAGTTCAGGGGCAATCTAGCAAGTAGCAAGTGAACGATAGCAAGGGACGAATAAGGGTGATAGACAACCAACCTGATCCCTAAAAACTTTTCTTGAACTTTTGAGCCGATGCTTACATATTTTAGTGACTCCTTCAATTCTCAGCGCTTACCTTCTGTGTTTTCTCAGATGTCTTTGCATTGTGAGGAAGGCCAGTTTTATTGCAGTGGGCTACTTTAAAAAGCGGTTTCTTGCTAGTCCTCGTTACGACCATTCGCACAGCGGCCGTTCAACGTTATGATGGACCTCCCAAAAGCTGCAGTACTTACAGGAAGTCCGCAAACAAAACAAGCAGAATCGAACTCAAAATGCCTGCTGCTAAGCGGAGTGAGTTCTGCCCCATTTAAAGGCCACTTGCCACAGTTGTTAAGTGAATCGCTGCCGTTGTTAAAAGATAGTAACACGGCTGTTAAGTGAATCTGGCTTCCCCATTGACTTTGCTTCTCAGGTCGCAAAAGGGGACCGTCATAGATATGAACAAGTTGGCAAGCGCCTGAATTTTGATCATGTGACCAGTGGTCGTTAAGTGTGAAAAACAGTGATACGCCAACTTTTTCAGGCTTCTTGTAACTACAGTCACTAAATGAATGGTTGTAACTTGAGAACTAGTTATATGCAACTTTCCTTCTTACAATGCAATGGGAAAGGAACAAGGTTATCCCTCAAAATAACAAACCACATCATGCTTAACGACCGTGCTGCTTGATAGCAGAGTTGCCGTCCACCCCAATTTTGGGACGCTAAGCAAGAACTATCCTTGCATTATCTGTATCTGCTGTCAAACATTTTGATTTAAAAACTGGAGATGTGATTTAAAATGATATAATTAAGAAATATCATCTTCAAAATAAAAAAAATGCAGTGTATAGGAGCCCCGTTGTCTAAGGAGTATTTCTAAGGAGCTGCAGATTGTTGTGGCCTTCCAATGGCAACAGATTTGGGCAGTGGGGAGGTTGGGGAGGAACCTGGGCCAGTCCTGGAGTCTGGGGAAGTCTCTGAGGAGGGCTCTGTGTCCGAGGCAGAGATGGGGCCAGAGCCATCTGACAGTTATCAGCTGCCTTCGGAGTCAGACATCAGTGAGGCAGAAGAACAGCTGGAGCCTGTTCCCAGTGTGCGCATGCGCAGAGTTGCCAGAGGAAGGGAAGAGCTAAAGAACAAGGGTCAACTTGGGAGTAAGATGGACGATGAATGGCCCCTCCCAGAGGAAATAAAAGAGGAGCGAAAGGGGAGTGGAGCTTGCAGGAGACCATTAGTTCACTTCATTGGTTCGTGATTCTCCTTGCCAAGTTCTGCAGATCTTGGCCTGGCAGCTCTCCAAGCCAGATAAGGTCTGTGACTGTAAATCCTCCCTGGAAAGACTTTGCTGGATGTGAATGAGAAGAATTCACAGTAAATTAATAAAAGGGTTTTTTGTCGGGACAAGGAGTTGGCTTCAGGCTCTTATGAAGCCTAGGTCAGAACACAGATTTCCTGCCAGCCTCTGTCGTGTTTTGGGCGACTCCATTCCATCTTTGCTTCTTCATTTTACCAAATGTTAGTCAAAATTGTGGCTGCTTTGTACTATATTTTTTTTCCTCTCTGAATTTTTTTTTGGTGGTCTTTCGGTCTTCTTAAGATAATTTTTTTTTTAAGTGTTCGAAATATTTAAGTTCAGCCAAGCCTGTTGATACTTTTATTTCGTTTCTTGAACGTCCCAATTCTTTCTGTACTCACTTCGGAGTTTGCTATTTGAGGGAATGAGATAATTATATCCATCTTATTGACAGGAGTCCAAAGCAAAGGAATGGTGGCTTATTCGTGACCAGCATAGTACATAACGTAAGGTGAAACGTGGTCTGAAGATCTTCAGCATCCTTGTGGATAGTAACAGGGATGAAAATATTCAATCTATTTTTCTCTTGTGTTCGATATAAAAGGAAGTTGTCTGTCACGTTTTCTGTACAATGGCCCCCATTCTCAAACCCCCGAATCTTCCCTAAAACAGGAGGAGGAGCAGACTAAAGTTCGCACCAGAAAAGAAGTTTGAAAAGTTTGCCAGTCCTTCTGCTATCGTCTCCATCTGTTGGAAAGAAAAGAAAAATGCTTGAGAACTTGGCCTTGAAGTCCACGCATTTGAAAACTGCCAACGGTTGAGAAACATTGAATTAAGAGTAAAATGTTTTATTCTAAAGATTTATATGGGGTTCTTAATGCTCTCTGAACTTCGTTGTTTTTTCCAAGGTGGACATTACTCAACTCAGTAATATCATCAGTACCAGAAGGGAGCGGGGTTTGTGGAGGGAAGAGGAGAAGGAGGAAGAAGAAGAGGAGGAGAAAGTGGAGGAAAAGGAGGAGGGAGAGGGAGGAGAAAAAGGAGGAGGAAAATGAGAAAGAGAAAGAGCAGGAGAGGGAGAAGGAAAAGGAGGAGGAGAAAGAGAAAGAAGAGGAGAAAGAGGAGGAGGAAGAAAAGGAGAAAGAGAAGAAGGAGGAGAGGGAGGAGGAGAAAGAGGAGGAAAAGGAGAAAGAGAACGAGCAGGAGAGGGAGGGGGAAAAGGAGGAGGAAAATGAGAAAGAGAAAGAGCAGGAGAGGGAGAAGGAGGAGGAGGAGGAGGAGAAAGAGAAAGAAGAGGAGAAAGAGGAGGAGGAAGAAAAGGAGAAAGAGAAGAAGGAGGAGAGGGAGGAGGAGAAAGAGGAGGAAAAGGAGAAAGAGAACGAGCAGGAGAGGGAGGAGAAAAAGGAGGAGGAAAATGAGAAAGAGAAAGAGCAGGAGAGGGAGAAGGAAAAGGAGGAGGAGGAGAAAGAGAAAGAAGAGGAGAAAGAGGAGGAGGAAGAAAAGGAGAAAGAGAAGAAGGAGGAGAGGGAGGAGGAGAAAGAGGAGGAAAAGGAGAAAGAGAACGAGCAGGAGAGGGAGGGGGAAAAGGAGGAGGAAGAGAAGGAAGAGGAGAAAGAGAAGGAAGAGGAGAAAGAGAAGGAAGAGGAGAAAGAGGAGGAGGAAGAAAAGGAGAAAGAGAAGAAGGAGGAGAGGGAGGAGGAGAAAGAGGAGGAAAAGGA